>NC_138658.1:17535731-17895595 GCF_964273445.1 Streptopelia decaocto | reverse complement strand
CCCCCCTTTTCCCCCCCCTTTTCCCCCCCCTTTCCCCCCCCTTTCCCCCCCCTTTCCCCCCCCTTTCCCCCCCTTTCCCCCCCTTTCCCCCCCCTTTCCCCCCCTTTCCCCCCCCTTTCCCCCCCTTTCCCCCCCTTCTTCTTTCCCCCCCTTCTTCTTTCCCCCCCTTCTTCTTTCCCCCCCTTCTTCTTTCCCCCCTTCTTCTTTCCCCCCTTCTTTCTTTCCCCCCTTCTTTCTTTCCCCCCTTCTTTCTTTCCCCCTTTTTCTTTTTTTTTTTTTCTCTCTTCTCTCTCTCTCTCTCTCTCTCTCTTCTCTCTTTTTTTATTATTTTTTTTCTTTTGTTTTTCTCTCTCTTCTTTAGTATTGCATGAGAAATACCTTTATAATCTCTAACTAAAATTACTTTAAGAAACTGATGAGGAAGTTATTATAGTTCATGTACTCATTTGTACTTTCTGTTTCAGCATCAAAAGCTGTACTGTTGGGAGCCAGGCTATGATTTGTGGATACTCTGTTCATATTTTAAAGGTAACTTTTACCTGAGATTTTGACTTCCCCTAATATATATTTGTACTCAGATGCATCTGCATGTTTATGTGAACTTTTGCTCATTCCATGATTAAAAATTGAAGTACGTACTATTTTTAGTATGAAAAGCTGCCAAAACTGTATGTTCCAGTTGGCATCAGAAAGTCTTTTAATACATTCTTTACTATTTTAATTAATTAATTTGTATTTAAATATCCAGAAAATAATACATTGCTCATGTTCAGAATTATTTATTTCTGCAACATTTTAGAAAGAAATGTAAGGATTATGAACAGATAACATTTTGCAGCATTGTTCTACTTTCTACAAGTTCCTTCCCTTGATATGCATTACTTGACTGAAAATCTGTTATTATTTATTTTTCCAAGAGAGCTCGGACCAATTAATAATTCAGACTTATAAAACACGGAGAAAAATATTGGGTTTTTCACTTTGTTGATTAAGGGAATCACATGATTTTAAAGGGCTTACTTTCAAATGTTCTTTTCGTATAAATGGTGATAACAATGTGCTCTAAGTGGATTAGAAATTCCATGTTGCAAGATCCAGATCCAGCTATGAAAACAATAAAAAGCACAACTAAAATGAATGCAGAGAGATAAAACTGTCCCATGAGCTAACAAAATTGTGGGATAAATGTTATCTATAGGTCTCATTTTCTGTTTATAATTCACATGACTGCTCCGTTAGGAAAAATGTCTGTTGCTTACTTCTGCTGCATTCTTGACTCCTTCTGAGTCAATTCAGTACTCTCCATCTTAACAGTTTTCTCTGGAAGCATATTTTCTACTTTTCTGTGTATCATGGTTTTAAAGCAGTTGGTTTGACTACAAACCAAGTCTGTCAAGAAGTGGCACCTTAAGGCTATGGGAACTGTATAGGGTCTGTTATAGGGGACCTGATGCGATCACTGGTTCCCTCTCAGAAGAAAAGAAATTTCTGTATAATCTTTGACTGTGTCTCTGGCAAATTTTGTAAATGACATGATGCAATCAGAAGTTTGCATTCTAGAAATTACTATAAACTGGCTTAATTAAAAGTAATGCTTTAAAATGCATAATGGAGAAGAATGAGGGTAGCTTCATACAGCTTTTCCTTGCTTCTGGCTGTTCTACAGTGTGTGCTTGTCTTTCTAAAGAAAAGAAAAGCAATTCTGTTCTCTTGATGACATTTTTGCTCTCTTTGAAATGCCCATGAATTATTGGCACTCTGCACTTTTCTCCCTAACTGCTTGCAACAGTGGATGAAAATTCACTTAGCTTGGAATGTTTAGGCTTATCAGTGATGCCTGTTGGGCTCCTTACATTCCCTGACTAATAAATTGGGATTTGGAGCAGTTCAGGGTTATCTGTTCCTAGTGAGATTAATCACATTAGTCTTGATCTCTATTCTTCATCAAATACAGGTCACGTACTTTAGTGCTGCCTCTTACTCTTTCTCCCAATTATATCTCTAGGCGTTTTTTTCCCCATATATGAATTTTGCTATAAATACTGAAAACAACAACAAAACCACCACAGCCAAGGAGAGATACTTGGTTTTGAACAGAACCTAGAGATTTAGTATAGACAAATGGTTTTAAGAATAATCTTTTTAATATGGTCTTTCGCTATTTGCAAATAGTATGAAAGACATTTAGAATGCTTCTCAGAGAAATCAATGAAATACATGTAACCCCTATCTGAATAATCAAGATTCTTCTGGCTAGTTTCTTTTCTGTATTGATTTTATGTCTTTTTGAGCATACTTTCTATTCAAAGCAGGAATTTTGGGTTCTATATGAATTCAGCTGATACACACATTGGTTTTCTTTCTATGATACTTAAAATTATGTGTAGTTTAAAATTTAAAATAGACTTGGAAAGAGGATAGTCTCTGAAACCAGATTGATATACTACTTCGTGGAGTAATTAAAATAAGCCCTTAAATATCACTTCTGTCTTTGAAATAAAATACTAAAGTATTTTGTTAGGTATTTGCTGAATAAAAATTTAAATCTAAGTACTATCACAGACACTTACTTGGGAGGTTTTTAAATATGTGTGACAGTGGTATGATCAAAATGAGAAACATTCTAAGTACTGTATAATTACTTTTTTCTCCTTCTGAGAAAAATGTACTTTCAAAAACAACATCACTAAAGTTGTACTCCTGATCTATGGGACATCCAGCAATCAGGCTTCAAGGAGGAATCGGATTTTAATAGATACTATTTCCCATCAAATGACATCTAAATATGGTATTTCTTTCTTTTATTTGAATATGTTCTTACTCTGTCTATAATTATGCTGTTCAGTCCTTTGCTTTCACTGTGAAAACTGAAAAGCTATAATATGCAAGATTCTTGGTGATTAAGTAATTTGGAGGAGGAAATTAGAAGACCTCACAAGATCAAAGTGATAATGGTCAAAGTAGGTGAAACATGCATTTGTAGCCTAGCTAAGT
Source organism: Streptopelia decaocto (assembly GCF_964273445.1). NCBI lineage: Eukaryota > Metazoa > Chordata > Aves > Columbiformes > Columbidae > Streptopelia > Streptopelia decaocto. Next base: position 17,892,601 of record NC_138658.1, on the reverse strand, counting down.
TCCCGCTTTTTTTTTTTGTGAATGCATTTGCTCTGGCAATGAAAAATTACAGCATCTTTTCAAAAAGGGAATGTTATAATATTTTTTCTTTCTTTCCATTCATTTAGGACTATTACTTAAAACATTAATTTGCATATGGTAATACTAGAAAAATAGTGTGGTGACTTTTTGTTGCCCTTGATATTACTGAAAAGTTCATTTATACTTTTCAGGCAAAAATATGCTGTGAAACCTTTTAAATAAATTGGTTAAAATTGCACTGCATTGATTATTCAACCTTACTTACTCGAGACATGATTGTATGAAACAGACTAATCTGTTCCCTGGCTCCAACTTAGTTAATAAAATATCTAATGAGAGTTGCCATGGTAATCAAAGTTAGAAAAGTGCTTTTTCAGACAGGAATTCAGAAATTAGAGGACTTCCAATCTTGTGATTTTTTGTGGAGTGGAGGTCTGCTTCCAATGATTTTAGAAACTTGTCAGAAAAAGCAGTGTGATTCTTAAAAGCTCCACTTTTAATGTGTTCTGTCCAGAAATACTTCTAAATTTAATGGTAGTTACTGTTGCCCCTATTTTAGACTCCTGTGCTCCAGTTATGCTGAGTTGCAATATTTTGCTTGGCTTAGAGAAACTAACAAAAAGACATAGGACTAAATCAGTGGATTATGAAGACATCTAAAATTAGGGCACTGCAGTTCTTGCTCCCTTGCTTTGGATTCAGGACCATTGAATTGAGGAATCTTAGCCTTTCACTTAGTGTAAAGAGACTATAGAAACATCTATCTGGGTGGTATATTAGTTACAAATGTTTTCATCTGCTTTTAAGTTTAGATTGTAAATAGCAAGAACAGTAATATTTGTGTTTCACTCAAGGACGCAGATTTCCAACTTGCTGTAAATTCCCAGTGACAATATCTCTCCTGAAGATACTGTATTACATATTTTTATTAAATCTAACCTACACGTACAATGATAATATGGAATAATATTGCAAAAATATAGATCTAACTGAACTATGTTTCAGCAACAGAGAGCTCTCTAAATATGCAGTGGGCAAAGTGAGGCAAGAAGTTTGGAGTTTTTGTTTAAAAGAGAATCATGAAGTTTAGGAAACACCATCTTTAAGAAAAACATGATTACAAGACCAGTGAATTGAAAGCATACATGTAATTCTGTTTGGATAGCTACCATTTAGTGACCTCATAAAATGTGAGGAAAAATATGATGATTTAAATTAGAGATAGGCTATAGTGTTCTGTGGACAAATGAGCTGTGGCAGAGCCCACACTGTAGAGTTGTTATGAACCCAGAACAGGAATAATTTCTGGGGAAAAATAAATAAATAAATAAATAAATAAATAAACACCACACACCAGAAACAGTCACAAAGAACAAATCAGCCAGACATAACAGTTTTAGATAACATGTCACCACGTCAAATTATTTTGGGACTCAAAGTCTGTAAGAAAGATACAACACTGGAGGGATGTTGTCCACTATTTCTAAAAGTAAAAAATGACTTTTCAACATTTTAAACACTAAAAAAAAATCTAGATAATCATATGAAAAAGTCTTTACAGTAGTTGTTCAAATTAACAATATTCATGCATTGTATAATGCATGTAATAATAGTTTAAATTCTTTAGTGTAAATGTTTCTGTGGAATTCAAGACCATTGCCAATAATAAATTTTACATTGAGGAAAAAAGCATCAGGATGTGAATGAATGAACAGTGCTAATTGTTTTTTAATCTTTCTCTAAAACAAAAAAAATTGCTCTGCTTCTTGCTTTGCTTCAGAAATATTTTAATCTAGATATCCAGTCTTACAGCACATGCAGCAGTAATAAAGAATGAATAGGAAAGGGGGCAATTCATCAAGAACTTGCTGGCTGAAATTTGTTTGCCTACATGATTTAAGCAAATATTAATAAAATTCAAAATCTGTTCACATCTGGTCTTGGGCAGAAAGTTGGACCAAATTTATCAGACTGTTTGTAAGTAATAATTTGTCCAACTCTAATTAAAATCCACTGAAGTAGTGATCACAGAGCAGTGTTGTACTGAAATTAAATAGAAAATAACCTAAACCATAAATTGTGAGCATCTCTTCTCCCATTTTGTTATACCAATGAACTGAATTGTATTTAAAAACAAAAGGTTAACACTGTTCTTCAATTTGTAAGATTTCTTTAAATGAAGTAGTGGTAAATGCTTCCTTTATAGCTAACATAAAAAAGAGATTAGACGTGAAGGACTCAATATTCTGGGCCCAATTCCACAGAAATAGCAACAACATTTAAACACTGCATGTGGAATACGGTGTAATAATGGATTAAAGGTCCAGTTTTTTGATCCATTTGCTATTTAGAATGTACAGAATTATTTTAAAACTGATTCCCTTTTTCTTTATCTTAATATACAGGTATGTTTATGCTAGTAAAATAGACATGTCTTGAGGCGTGCTTGGGAAATGAGGCCACTTGACTTGAACAATCTCTTTTATGGGAGTGACATGAGGTGTCTCAGCCACCAAAGCAGAGGAACTGCATGCAAACTGCCTATAAAGCATGGTCGCTGGAACATTTTGGCTAACATTTCATATATGTAAATTGTTTGGTAGACCACCAAGTGGCAAGGGCTGTAAAAGTACTGGAAAAGCTCTTGAAGTTTATTAATTTGGATAGTTACATTCCAGTGGTTGGGAGTACCTGGTAAGCACCATTTATTTCACTAACATGGGTAAAGTCTGAAAGTTGTTTCTTATTCTATGATAACTTGTTTACAGGCTTTCTAACTTAGGAGTTCATAAGGGTGAGTAATGCCTAATAATTCTTGCAAAACATACAAAATTAAAGCTCAGGTGAAAGAAAATTTATATGCTCTATAAAACTTATTTCATTTGTTTCTCGCTCTTCAGTGACTTATGATAATACATTCTTTTCAAGAAGTTTTGTAATTTATTTGTGGTTTATCTTCATACAGTAAACATGAAACTGGTGAATTTCTTTAAATCAAGATTTTTTTAAAGGGCAACTCAGTTTTGCAGTCTATTAAGAGTGAATATACTAGCATATTTTTCTTCAGATTTAACACTGTGGTTATATGAGAAGGCTCTATATAGCAATCTTCATAACCTAGAAAATTAGTTCAAGGCACTACTTAATTCCAAGAACTTCTACTTCATCCTGTACTTATACTTAAACCAGCTAAGAAATATTAGACTTTCACTTTTGTCAGGCATTAGTACTTAAGTGTTGACCTTACATACTTAGGGCATAACTAAAAATGTCGTGCTTTTAAAATGTCAATAAATTTAAACCTTTTCCAAATAATTAAGTCCATGTGATAGAAGATGAGGAAAATTTAGAATACGCTAAATCTTGCAGCAGTTAGAGTCATGTTAATCATGAATAAAATGAATGGAAATATACTTAAAAATAAACCATATTCAGAAAACTTATGGTACAATGTACATTTGTGTGCAGTTAAATAAATATCCAGGCTATAGTTCCTTGATAGGGGTTGGGTGGAAGGTTGTTCATTGTAGGCAAGATTTGATTCTCACCACTGGGAAGGAAAAAAATATTTCTCTCTGTTTTGCATGTTTGTGTTTGTATTTATTTCAGGACAAATCCTCCAATCCCTAGCCAGTCTTTGCTGCTACAAAACTCACACTATCAGGAGTATTTCTCTTGATTACAGAATGAGTCAAGTAAATTTGTCCTGTTATTCTAATTAGTAAATGTGTCACTCATGGCAAGGATATCCCAATAGAAAAATTATAGGGCTCAATGGTTAGACTCATTCATAGCACGTAGTAGGGAAACCACAGACTGTGGCGGTAAAAGTATGAGATTTTAAAATTGTAACTGTGACTTAGGATACATAAGCATTTAAGGCTTTATAAAGCCTTCGAGTTAATTTGACTTGAGATGTCAAGAAAAAGGAAAGGTCTGCTATATGTATAAACACATAAAACCTAGATGGAAAATCTTTTTTCACAAGATTGACAAAACTTAAGCAGGCAATGCAGAGAGAACAGCAGCATTAGTGGGTGACCAAAACTCATTAAGCTGGTGAGCTGAAGGATGTGAATGAAGAAGGCGTGAGCAGAACACCACGCATACTGAAATGCCATAGGTTTGGAGCAGAAAGAAACTGAGATTATACTAATATCAGTTTTTGTAATGAAGTCCTCCAGCATCACTGCCAGCTTTGAACATGTTATTTTAGTCACAACAATTTTCAGAGATACTTCCAGATGCTGAAGAGCTCCTGTAACTTTCTTAGTATCTTCTATCCTGACTAAGCCAAGAAGGTTGTAAGATATTTAGCAATTTCTATCCCTTTGTAGGATTAAGCCAATTAAAAACATTGTTCAAGATATATTTTGCTTCCTTTCCATAGCACCAAGTTTTTTAAAAGTAGAAACTGATTGTGGCAGCAGTCTTGTATAGCAGCATGAGGGACCACAACCAGTCAAAAGGAATGCAATTCAGTCCATATATTTGCACACTAAGCAAGAAATGTGTAGGAAATGCTCTGGCAGTTCTTAACTGCTATAACCGTCTGTCTAGGCTTTACAAAAACTCTCTCAGAAGGATGGAAAACAAGGGAACCTTGAAGAAGTCTTGATGCACAAGATGTGTTTTATTTTCCCTGAAAATTGCTCTAGCTGAAGATCTGGCTCCAAGCTTCCTACCCTGTTTTGCTGACAATCCTGACTTCATATAGAGGTATAATCATTCATAAGATAGGGTAACATAACTGGTAATATTAACAAAATCCAGCACAGAAGCAGGAATAAAAATAGTGAATGTGGGAAGCTTCTCTATATTTTCACATGTCCACCCTCCCACCCAAACACTTTTAAATAGTTTCTAGTAGTTCAAGTCAGAACAATAACACCCAATATAGCACAGTTTACTTTTTTCCTTGTGTTACCTCTGCTTACAGACTTTATAATCTGGTCACATTGAAATATAGCAGTTTTACAATCTGTCCAAAATATAAAACTTTCTGATGCACCTGTTCTTCCGTCTATTATGCATTATAAATTGTCTCTCTTAGTCTCTCGTTTATTTTATTTTCGACGCTTACCCACAGCTCAAAAGTTATTTCTACAAAGTTATAGCAATGAAAGAAATATTGAGTAAAGCCTGTGCGACAATTGTAAACATTTTAAATGAATATTTCATCTAAAATCAAATGTACACAGTTATTATTGCATTTGGTCGCTGCACAGATTGCAAGACTGATGTTCTTTCCCAGCATAACATCAATAAGCTATTTTCTCCAACAGCTGCTCACAAGTTCGGATTGTTGTGACTATTAGCCATAGAAAAGCTAGTTCAGTATTGGATCTCACTGATGAAAAGACTCAAAGCATCTTGATTTCTTGCAGTTATTGTTGGACATTTTCTGGTTAAAGGTATTTATATTAATAGCAAGTTATTTGTCAATCTCTAATATCTATAATTCAAAAAAGCCTCACAAATATTTTATATTGATTTGCATAATCAGCTCTGTAATTTCTGTTACAGTTCTGCTTTGTTTTGGAGGGCTTTTTATAAAAACATTGATGAGGGATATAATTTTTCCACTGTGACATTTTTACTAGGTTCATAAATATATGTGTATACATGTATGTGTATATATATATGAGTGTATATATCTACAAGTATTTACACAAACATTAATATGCAGTTATATGTATGCAATTCAGTACTTGAAAAGTAAATATTTTCCAGTCTTCTGTGAAAATGACAGAAGTAGGAAATTCCTAAACAGCGAAATCATTTCTAGCATAGTGTTGACTGTAAGAGTATGACAAGTCCAAGACATTATCCTTGGCTTACAGAAATTTAATGTGAGCCTCTCATACAAGGAAAATACTCTGGTAATCGAGCTATTTATTGTTGCTCGGTTGCTCTTCAGTTTTGATTCAGAATTCTACCTAGAACTAAGAAAACTCCTGTAATTAACATTTTCTGGAATAACTCAAATGTCTCATAAAAGTTCTGAGAAATCTTTTTTCCCCACTAAATGTCATTGTTGAAAAAAGTGCTCACTGACTTACAGTAATCCACAGAGTACAAGGCTATGCCCAGGACAGAGTCCCACATACACAGGTTGTTCTATAAAGGGTCAATTGAAGACACAACAAAAGTAGCCATGGAATTTGATGAAATTTTTGTGATAGTGCAGGGAATGTTCCTTTAAAGTGCTGAAAAATGTCTCAGAGTTTATTCAGTTCTGCCAGATTTGATTGCTTTGAACATGGTGTGGCCCAAACATTCCTCATCTGTAAGAAATTTCAGCTAAAAACCTGGTATTACTGCTCAGGGTGAGCAATAGTGCCAGATACTGACTCTTAGATTACATACTTTCCATGATGTCTCTTTCAGCCACATCCTTGTTGAAAGCTTTACTTGCTGAATGGTAGGTATTTTTCTCTCTGGAAGTACTCTAATCAGTCTAAAGGCTGAAATACTGTTTTCACAGAGAGAGAAATATTTCCATTGACCAGAGCATTCATTTTTAAAACACACTCTTTATGACAATTCTAAATCCAAATTAATTCCAAATGTTAATAGTTCCCTTTTGCTTCCTTATCTTTTCAGTGCACAAGTATATAAACCCTAATAAATTTTGTTAGTCCAAGTCCACCAATCAAAGCAGCAGTTAGGATGTCACACATTTACATTGACTGTAATAGAAGAAAATCTTAAACTCTGTAATAGTCCCTATACTATTGCAGAGTTTCCTACTAATTGAACACTTTTTTTAATCTGAACTCTAAAAACACAAGGACACTACACTTTTGAGTGTTATGTGACCAAGATGATGATCTCAGGCAGCAAGGAGCAAGAAATGTTGTGCTAACAGATACATTTCCTTGCATACTCTTATTTTTTATTTGTTTTAATCAGCCACTTCATAGGAAGTGTAGAGGAAATTCATGATAGTAGGTGGAACTGGTTACAGACTATTGTTTTAAGAAAGTCACATTGTCTATGGGTTTGTTGAAAATGGTACTTTCTAACAATGCATTTGGAAACTGAATCTACTGAAATATGAACACATTTGCCTTTGTGGATGTGTGAGAGAAGTCTAGACTTCCACTTTATGGAAGTGTCAGTGAGTTGTCATCACCGCATTGCTGAGAAACTCCTGAACCAGGAGTTACTATAACGATCAAAAACCATTTTAGAATCTTTTCAGCTGATAGGATTATTTTGCCTATAAACTAATGCAATACTTTCAATATGCATTTATATTATTACAGCTTATATATACAAATTTTCTGATTTTATACAACACCCTTTCCTCCCAAACTACAAATGCAATTTTATAGATCAAAATAGATGGTGGTTTAGAGTGAAGATGTACTAAACTACTATGAAGGTATAGTTACTGGGATACTGTGTGGTGACAGATGTTAGTAAAAGCTTGTGATTTGGGGGTTTTTAATTTTCTTTATTATGGCTTTGTAGTAGATTCCATCAGTTTGAAGCAACATAATTCTATTTTCCTCCAGAAAATGCTAGTTTGGGTGTTGAATTTTTGCTTCATAGAGATTCGTGGATTTTTGGAAATTTTCAATCACTCTGTTTTTTTACATTTGCCTTTTCTAACAAGCATTTGAGTACATAAATACAATCTATTAATATATACCTCTATTCCTACAGAAAAAGTAAGGATATGTCTAAAGGCAACCGTCAGAAGGATTCCAAAGATGAAAAAAGTGTGAGAGAACAGACTGCTTGTACCATGCTCAAACAGACTTGGAGTCTGACAGAGCATATGTGAAAGTGGATCCTCAACTGACAAATCTTCACCGAGAATGAACCTGTTAACCAGAGTGATTTAAATCCAGGCAGCCTTTTCCTGATATCAGAGGTTTCTACAACAGAGTTGAACTCATCCCATAAATGCATAAGAAAATCATGCATTTCTTGCAGGATATTTATGTCTGAATCAGTTATGCCTAGTCAACAGCCAGCTGTTGGGAACTCTCTGCAGAAAAATTTTAAAAGTGCAAGCAAGCTAGTTGTATAAATGGATTACAGTAATTTTGGGATATTGTTGAGTTTGGATTTTTTTGTTGGTGTGGGGTTTTTGTTGTTGTTGTTGTTTTTTGCTGTGTTTTTTTTTTTTTTCTTTTTTCAACACAGGTTTGTATTTTCTATTCTGACCTAGCATCACCAGATCACTCTGATGTGAGATGGCACCAAATGGCATTGCCAACTGAGACTCACTGGAGAGAATTTCTCAGGCAGGAAAGATCTCCCAAAGAAGTGGACTAAATCTGAAGCACCTTATTCTCTGTAGTTTTCAATTCAGTTAAACTCTGGGAATTGCAGATAGCAGCTGAAAGAGCATCTGCTTTAAAGAGAAAGGTATGATTGTATGAAGTGGGAAAGGACTCTGAGATTTGCCTTGAGAAATTGAAGAGGGAAGGAAAGCAAAACAAAGGAACTGTCTCAGAATCAAGCAGGAACACAGACTGGAAATGCGAAACAGAGATTGAAGATGGTCTTCATAGGTGTGATAGGATTTTATGGATTGAATAGGAAGTTCAGGTAATTTTGTGGGACTGAAAATAACAAACATACTTGAATTTATGAGTAAAGTGACTTGGCATGGGAAGTCAATTTTTTAGAACATAAAGAATGGTCTTATAAAGAACAAAACAACAGCATTCACAAAAATATGTGAATGGAGTGGATGGATGACAGATGACATTATCAGACAAAACGGGATAATTTCTTAAGAACCTCTGATGGGAGAACTGAGAATGAACTGCTTTTAAACATTTTAAGTCACAGTAGCTTGTAGTCTTTGTGGAGAGTTCGTAAGTATTTCTCGTATTCAGAGTCATAGGGAACATCTCTGTAATGCTGTAATATTATATGATAATTTTGTCAGTAAAAGTCAAAATTTGAAAGCAAACATGGTCTTAGGGCTAAACTAGACTATGCCAGTTGTAAACTGACACCATCCTAATGGTATTGATATTGCTATTTGTAGCACTTATAAGCTTAGAAACAAATCTGTATATCTACCTTTCCTCAGGGAGGCTGCAGTTTTGGCAAAGAATCAACAAAGGACTGCAACAGTAATTGCAAAGAGAAGTTTTAAGCAAAACTTAAGTAAGTATTAAGTATTTTCTTTCAAAATTATTACTCAACCTGCATAACTGGAACTCTACAGCTCATATTTGCAATTGCGTTCTTCATCAGCATTTTGCAAAAGTACATCTTTTGTATGTTTAATAGACGCATTGTGATTCTAACAGTGTTCTTGCTAAAAACTCATTAAGTGCTGGTAAATATGAGGGAAATGAAAGAAAGCAGAAAGATTTAAAGGACAATGATGATCCAATAGAGGGAAGAGGTATTTTCATTGACTGTGTAAACAGAATTGCAATTACCATTTTGGCGTTTATGTATCAATGGCAAATAACTTGTCTGCAAGGGGACCACTTTACATCTGTATACTGTAACTTTATGTGCAAGCAGGCAGTGAGTAACATGCAGCAAGTATTAAATGGATAAATATGCATAAAGATCATATTTGGCTGGGCAAGATACGGAAGCCTGGCAAAGGGGATCTTGGTGACACAACACAGCAAGCTCTGTGCATCTTGTTGGATTAAAGACTAGATTTGTGTCTCAGCCAATATAATGTCATGTTGAGTTATGTAAATCCCATCACAGAAAAGCAAACACAATGCAGCAGCAGCATTCTTTGGCATGGGCTCTTCAGCTATTTTCCTAAAACCAATTTGATGTCTTGCTACAGATTGTTTTTTCCCTTGCGGCACAACCACACTCTTAGTTGAATTTTGTTCTACTTTTGCTGAATTATTATGATGTAAACCCCATAGTTTAATAACTGCGGTATTTATTTTTTGTAAGTGCAATTCCTTGGGACAACTAGAAATTTGATATCATAGTGAATAATGAAAATGACATTATGCAGCAGTGGAGGCAAGTAACATTCTTATTCAACTAACAAATATTTAATGTTTAAGGCAAAAATCCTGCCTGATAGTAGGGTATAACAATTCATATAGTCAGACAGATTTTTCTAATGTGGCTTGCAGACTGAAAATACTGAAGACCAGCAGTAACCAGTCATTGAGCTCAGTAATACCATTCCTCAAACAATCAAAGCTAATTTTATTTGCAGGGTCAGACTGGTTCAGAGTGTACAGAGAAGGAAAAGCAGTGCATGGGCTTATTTTACCTCTTTCCGTTAGTGGACAGCAAGAGGACAGAGCCAGGCAAATGATAGAAAAACACAAGCCAGTCCTCATCTCTGCACAAAGCAACAACAGATGAAGTCTTACAGTGGGGAAAAAAGGGACTGAGCAGCAGAATAAGATGGGAAGAACTGTGGGTGAGTGGAAACCTGTTGTTCTGATGAGGTATGCTGTTACTCTCCATTTCTCCTTTGCCTAAGGCATCCTAATTATGGTTCTAATTTAGCCCTAAGTGCTAGAGCTGTAATACTAATGATCCAGACCTGCTACCCTGGTGTTTTATAACAAACTCTAAAATAATTTTAGGAATGGAAGTTCAGACTGAGCACAGCTCTTACACACAAGCTTAAATGGCACCCTCAAACTAAAATGCCTACAGGTGTCTTCTTTTCACTCTGTAATATGTTAATATTAAGCCTAATGTAGCTAACAATCAGGAATTTTCTTTTAGGTCAGCTTTTTAGGGACTACACTATACATGGTATGTACTTTCAACATCATAAAAAGGAGCTTTTGAAAATGTCAACTTTAAAGTGCACATTGCATCCAGAAAAAGATTGAGAGAACTTCAACATTATAGCATAATGTTCTTGAATTACATATGCTGGAGTTTATTTTCCTTTATAATATCTATTACGATAAATGCGAAGTTATTTATCAGTGTAAAAATGTGACCTTAGCAGAATTTGGTTTGCTAACATTCTTTCGTTTTATAGATGTACTTACATTTAACTCCATGCTCAGGAATATTGAAGAGCTATGTGACATTTATAACTTCTCCTTCCAAAGCCACTTCCCGTTTATAGTAAAATAAAAATTAAAATGCTATGTTGGGAAAGTCTACATTATCTTTAAAAGGGATGTATTTTCGTAAGTATTTTCCAATGGCACTATATATACTTATCCCTTAGATCTTCCTTTTCAGAATATTTTGGTTTAGTGGCTTGATTTGACACTAATCATATGTAGCAGTTGTCTGCAAGTGTGCAGCAACACTGTCTATTGAGATCTATAAAAGCACTAATAGCTTCCGGAACTGTTTGCTGCAGGAACAGTAGGTTGATTGCAAGTGTTGTCAGTGATGAAAATGGGCATCAAGCTGAGACAGTTCAAGCTTGTCCTGGTGTTAAAGGATTATCCACCTACACAAGAGAGTGCTAATTGGAATACTGGATCAATGATTCAGCTTTGAAGTCACTGGTTCAGGCCACAGGTGAGATGATTAGTCTTCCCTGTAGATATTAGTTCACGTGAACCCTCCAGAACTTAACAACCCACCACAAAATAATAATTTAGTCCCAATTCATCCCTGTATCAAGAGGTCTCATTATTAGTTTATCAAAGCAATTCAAAGGTGTATTATCATAATTTAGCAATTGACCAGAGCTTTATAAACCATATTTGCCCTTCCTTTACTATAACAAACACTAGATATTTCTGGATACTTTATAAGTCTGGAGACAATGTGCTATGTAGCTTCTTCTCATGTGCTTATTCAGCCTTGTGAGAAGGTGAATACATTACAATGAAGGCTGTCATATGGATGTGAGAGTATATTTTGACCTTAGCTATAATAGTGGCAATAAACATGGTATTGCCTAGATTAAGGCAACATTTCATTTAAAATATGTACCTCCATTACTAATGTTTAACATGTATATGAGAACCAAATTAATTGAATTTTCACTATTTTTTTTTTAAGTTTCTGTTAAGTTTAAAATTAGTCTGTGTGAAAATATTGTAATTAGGTCTAAAAATATAATAGTAGTTGCATTAATTGTCAAGAAAACCATGTCCTAAAGCAAGTAAAGCAAAACCAGGAAATCCTAAAAATCCCTGTGTTTCAACTCCAACATGAGTATGGTAAACTTTAAACTTGTACCTGTCAGTCAAAATGAAACATCTAATTCAGAGAGATAATAGGCATTTTCCAGCAGGCCTGAAGAGTAAGGTATTTTCTTGGAAGCACTTGAATTACATACAGATAGGACAAAACATAGCTACCTCTGTATGGGAACAGAGCTACTGAGGGAAACAACCAAATGCATGCCCTTGGCATGATTGTTCACAGCCAGTATCACTGAGAACAGTAAAGTACTTCACTGAAGAGCTTCGATCCATATACCCTGGAGCCTGATCAAGAAAGCAGGGAAGACTTTCTTTTGTGCACATGGCTGGCCCTTGTCCTCAGAAACTATCAACACTCTGTGTTAACATTCCACTCTGCTGAAAGGACTTGCTTGGAAAGGAAGATGAAGTTGTGGGTTCATTTATGTCCTCCTATATGTCAAACCCATAGCTCTGAGCGTGTCCAAACTACTTTTCCCTTCAGTGTCTGAAACTGAAAAAAGCAAATGAATTCATTATGTGAGAAATCAACTCTGTCAGTTATATTCTGAAAATTGCTACTCATGACCCCAGGAGACGTAACAGAAATCCTTAGCTCCTTGATCCTTACTGAGAAAAACATAGAGGCTGAGCTGATGTTGGAAAAAAAAAAAAAAAAGACCTATGCTGGGATATTCATAGACACAAAACTGTAAGCATTCAGTAGGCTTAAATGAGTTTTCAATTACCACCCATGTTAGGTAGAAACTATGGGATTGCCAGGATTAAAATTCAGATCTTGATAACAAAATGAAGTCCTGCTCTAGAAGTTTGAATCTTTTGTTTGAATTTTGTTGAACATTTCCTTATTTTTGTGGATCTCTAACACAGTAATAGAGAGAAAAACAGTAACAGAAATTGAGACCGGGATTACAAATTACAATATTTGGCAGGATGAGTTCAAACAAGTCATCACAGAAAGAAAATATTTTGATTTTTTTTTTTTTTTAATTTCTTTAGTTTTATAATGACAGGAAAGCTAGGAAAATCCAGGTAAAAAAAGATATCAGGGAATATCTTTGGCCTATTTTAATAGACTCTGCATCCTCAAGTTCTTATTTGGCTTCTCAACAAGAAATGTGTTAAATCTAAAAAAATATATTGTAAAAATGAAGATTTATTTTCATAATACCAGTTAAACTTACATTATTTAAAAAAATAGAATAACCGTAACACAAAAGAAGAAAAAAATAACACTGCTCAAGGACAGAAGAAGTAAAAATTGTCAATGTCATGAGCTTCACACTTTTATGAAATATCACTGTTCGTTTTGGGTCATAAGAATGATAGCTTCATTGCAAAAGAGCAATGAATTATATGCAGAAGGCCCGGGAAAAAATGAGCTTTCATCTACATATTGCTTTATTATAAACCTGAGAAGTTATTGCCTTATCTTGGAAACCTCCACTCCATCTGGAAGCTACTCTATGGTTGAAGGATCTATGAAGATGTGCTTCAGTAGAAGGAATGCATTTCTGTGAAAGCAGCATACCTGATGTACGATGCACTAAGCTTTGATTTCATGGTCTCACACAGACTGCACAAATATCACTCAGTACAGCTTTGACTAGGAAATGACAGGAATGGATGAATAGGAGCTAGATATCCTGTAATTTGAAAAACTTACTGGCTGTATTTTAATTCATTCAGTTGTTTGGAAGTTTTACTTCTGGTAGGATTAAACCCTAAATTCTAAATGACAATATAATGATAAACTTGAATATTTACCCCAGAGTTGTCTTTGGTGAAGAGTGAGCTTAATTTCCTTGAAAACAGAGGCAGCAGTTGGATAGTCTAAAAATGAAGGTATTTAAATCCATGCATGAATTACGAGAGCAATGCTTGGAGTTTACAGTTAATCTGGATTAAACAAACAAACAAACAAAAAAACAAAAAACAACCAACTAATTTGGGCATAAGACATATCATATTGATAGACATTGAAGGTATTACTGAACTGAGAAATTGTAGCAAAGTCCCTAATAGTATACCAGTTAACACTTTCACGCAGCTCCCTCATGAATATTGATTTTAAGCATTACCTTTTTGTCAAATTTTAGGTGACATTTCACAGGACTGACACAAGTTCTGCTCTGCTTTGACAACTCACTGACAAGTTTTAAAAAAAGAATAGAAGCAATAAAACTGCTCAGAAAAAGGATTGGCAAACTACTTATTGTGAAGCCTCATAGTACCTTAACTTCCCTGACTCCTTCACCAGGAAAAAAGAAAATACAGGTAACTAACTAGGATGGACCTACCCAAAGCGCTTAACTTAGGAAAAGTTCCATGCTACCAAGAAAAGCCTTAAAAATGTCAAGTTCTAGAGTACAGTGCTTTGCCTCATGTATTTATTGAGGGTACTACACAAACTTAGCAAAATAAATTTATACAGATGCACTTCACAACCAAAATCAACACTTTGGGCCTGGCATGGGTTTAAATCAGGACATATACATAGATGAATACTGGATACTTCTCACATTCAAACAAATGAAGTGCTTTATTAATTCTTTATGTGGAACCACTACTAAAGCAGATAAAATGAGCATTTTTTGCCTGTCTCCCTTGATTACTAATTAAAAGTAAATCAGATACTGAAGCTATTCCTACATGTTTTTTTCTAGAAACAAAAGCTAAGTTTCCAGAAATAACAGTCAAGATAATGCATTGCTAGAACATTGTTCTTGAAAGATGATGTCACAAGGTAATTAAGGCTTGGTGACATCACTAGCTGGGGGCCAGTATTCATAGGTCTTTAGATATATCTTTTTATAAACTGTGTGACATATTTCTTTAAACTCAGAGGAATGCTGCTTGAGTTACCTATAACAATAATGTAATTTCTTCTGGCAGCCTGGGAGACCTTGAATTTGAATTTGTGGTCTACCTTACTTTCAGACCAGCATTTCTTCTCAGAGTTGGAAATTATGAAACTTAACTTAACATGCCTGGAGATCAAATTCTGTGTGGAGTCTTGAATAAATTCAACATTAAAATGTACAGTCTAATGTTGCAGCCGTTATCCTTCTAATTATTTTGCTCAGAAAAGTTAAAGTGGTAAATTTCAACAAATACAACTTACAGTTAGAAAAATATTTTTCTTATATAATATCAGTTATTCGTGATTATAATAATTTTAATTTTTCCTGTCTAAAGTATTGGAATGTGTTTTTCCAGTCTTTTCATGCTACTCTTTAGCCTTTGTCTTAAGAGAAAAATAATCATCAATGCAGTTTTATTGGAAAATATTGTCTTCATTGTTGCTGAAAAGTCACGTATGTATGGTAGCTGGTTCTGTCATAAGATTGTATCTGGTTTGCTGATATTGAAACTGTGATTTAATAACTAAGTCTATCTGAATTCACTGAATCTAGTTAAAGATGGGCAATAGCTTTTAGTCAAGTGTACTCACTGCTTACAAACTTTGTTGTAAAAAATTCCTCTGTTTTTCTATAAGCATATGGTTTCATCCTGTGATGTCTCCACTGTCACTTGGAATCAACGTCTTTATAGGTTGTGCCAGCCATGATTTCTGAAAACTAGTGTTTCAGCTTTTATGAACATCACATAAAAACACTGAAAATGTGTCTAGAGAGAACTAGTGAAATGAAAAGTGTTCAATCTCACAAGGAGCATTTACCAAGAAAAAAGCTAATAAATGTAACAAATCTTCCAAATGAAAAAAAAAAAAAATGAAAAATATAAAATACTCTATGTCCTATAGTGCTACTGACTTTGTATAAATTTAGAGCAAGATTATACTTTCAAATGCCAGACTAACAGAAAAAAGTGGCAAATACACATCCTACACATGCTTAAACTAATGACTTAGTAAAAAAAAATCCAAAGTTTTTGGTGTTAAAGGCATTAATTTATATATTGCTTTAAGTAGAAATAGTAATATAGATCATCTTTGTCTCTGTTTTCCTTATTGTGTCATGATACCATGCCTTTGATTTTCTAGTGAGTACAGAGAATGACACAAGTCTAACAGGTGAATTCATTGTCCTGGAAACCTTGTCAGTTATGTTCCACGAGTAGAAGATAGAAAGAAACCATGTCAGGACTGTATCACAATTATCATAATATCATAATTACTTTTTGTAATTTTTTTTATAATATTTTGTTCTATGTTATTATAAAATGACAGGCTATCAGTTGAACTAAGTATCTTGTGGAGGAACTAAATAATTGTCATAAGATTTTTAATACCTGAAATCAGTTCTCACCCCTTTTTTTTTTTTTTTTCCTAATAGGCACTACATTAAGCTTTCCACAGTTGATACATTTATTCATACATCTAAAGAAGACTAGGTAGAAATGTTCACGATAGATTATTACCTTTACAAGTACAAGTCTGTCAAATCTGAGACTTTTTTTAATATGATAGTTTCAACAAAGGATTCATCAAGATCTCACTGAAATCTCTAGTCGAAGTCAGAAGTATTCAATATACTAATAGACTCAGTGCTCTACATCCTGTAAAAATGCCATGAACACCAACCAGCCTTTTGTATCTGTATCTGTCCTTTTCTGTCTGAATGAGTTTTGAAGCTGAAGTAAGCTCCAGTTCTCGAAGGCAATGTTTGGTCATTTCACCTCTGTGTGCCTGTTTACTTTTTTTGTTATTTCACTCTGAAGTTCAGGTAAGCTACTTTACAGGTGGTAAAACACTTAAAAAGCAAATACACACACCTTTTTTCCTACTCCTCCCAAAAGATATCTTATAAAGGGCATAAGATCTCTATCATTCACCACTAGAGTGTCTAACAGATTTGAATGTCCTTTAGTCCCTGAAGAAGAGGAACAGATCAATAGCATCTCCCTGAATGTGCACAGGCATTTTCTAACTACTTTCCAGTTGTGAAAGAATAAATAAACTCCTTATATACATAAATCTGAAAGCAATAATATTGGCTCTGCTATTGTAAGGTGCTAAGCACCTTGCGATTGCAATGTCTTAAGCACCCTTAGTATCCCACTGCTAAGCACTTCATGTTTTCAAACACATTTTTTGCAGCCCATTAGCTGCAACTAAATTTTTGAAGGCATGGCTGTATGAGAAATCGTTTTTTCTACAATAGTGGAAGATGCTTATTGTTAAGTATCTCTGTGTTGTAAAAAGTGGGTAAAAATTTAGTAGACATTGTTTTACTGGTATAGTGAATTACTCAAAGTCCAGTTTTCCCTTTATCTGCATGGCATATTTTGCATTCGATAATATCTGGTTTGTATTTCATGGAATGCTTTGTACTTTCATTTCCACTGAGAAAATACAAAATGCTTCTTCAGAAGTAGAAGGTCTAGCAGTTGCCTGGCAGGGGGATTGGACTAGGTGATCTTCTGAGGTCCCTTCCAATCCCAAACATACTGTGATACTGTGAAAAAACTGTGTAGGAAACAATATCAATTTTTCCATTCAGCATAACTGACCATGAATGCCTTTACGCAGACTTGAGGTAAAGTAAATAATGTGACCAGCTAATAACAGTCTTCCTAGTAACTCCTCTTCCAGTGCTTCTTGAACAATTTCAAGATTTAATGCAACTCAAAGCATTTAATTAGATCATAATTCTGTAAAAGGAAGAGAACATTCTATCTCACAAGGAATTAATGTGTTTAGTTAGCAGTTAAACATTTTTATATACCAGAACATATGGTAGATGCTTTTTGCCTTCATAAATTTATTGTCATCTTTTGAGGAGCAATAATATCTTATAATAACAAGGTATTGTATTTTTGGTACTAGATGGCTGCAGTCTAAGAACACTTAGAACACACGTCTTCCAAGTGTGTAAGACTTATTTGTCATTGTCGGGCTTTTTAATTTTTATTTCTCCTGTTTCATATCTAAGTCTTTAATTAAACATTACTATGCTCTATCTCTTAAGGGAAATTTCTAAGCAAGCAGCATAGAAGTAATAGATACAAGAAAATATTCTTCATTAAAGAGAAACAAGACACATTCCTCCTGTAATGTAATTGCAAAATTATTTGCATTTAGAATATTTTTTCAAATATTTTACAGTCCTTTTAATTATTTGTGCATTATATGAAATAAACCAAGTAACTAAAGAATTGGGGACAATGAGTCCAGGATTACCTAAAACTTTAAAAACATGTGAAATACAGTAAATATAAACATATAAACATAATATTATACAAGCAGAATCCACCCATTTATTATTATTATATTATTATTTTAAAGAATATAAATTACCGTGACAATAGTCTCCAAACATGTAACAGATGAGACCAAAATTAAAAGAAAAAAAAAGAAAAAAAAGTAACGTGTTACTTTAAAAAGAAAAATTAAAAGCTAGGAACCAGAAATCAATGTCCCACTTATCACTGTGTACATAAGTAGTAAAGGTAATTAATTCTAATTTATTTAACTTTAATTTATATTGAATTGCTATTATTAATAATAATACAAGTTCTTTCAGTCAAATTAACATAATGCTCATATGTCAATAAACTCAAGAAGGCAAGAAAGAAAATACCAAGGGACCTTTAAAGTTTCATTATTTTCTTTCCAAAGCTAGACAATAATTTTGAGGCACTTGTGCTTTGAAAGGCTCTAGCTGTGTTGATTTGTTTTGTGCTATTTTTGACAGCAAATATCAGTCCTGTGCTTGCTGGCCTTTTTGAATGCAAAATATTACTTTATAATTTCAATTGTCAGGCCTCTTACAGCTGAAATAACTTAATAAATACTTACTTTTAGATAGTCTTGTAATACATAGAGTACCTGGCTTGTCTTCTTCCAGGTGATCTCTACCACAGCTGGGCAACATTGGGTTCAGTCAACTCCCTCTTCCCCACCATAACTAAGACATGTCAGAATCAAGAAAGTGATTGTCATCTCTATTTTTTAAATGTCATTGAGGCCTTCTTAGCATAAATTGGGGTTAGGAATAGCCTAAATGTAAAGGTTTAGAGAAGTAATCTGTAAGGTTAAATGCAATGCTATGCAATTCTCTCTGAGGTTCAGAAGAGAATTCGCTAATTTAATTGCTGAGAAATTCAGAATTTTTACTTTGTACTATCTTTCAGTCTTGGCTTAATGTGAAGTTTTGCTTAGCATATGAATTGTTAGCTAGCATGGTGTGAAAACAGAGTAACACTAGAAACACTTTCCCAAAGTATGTTTTTGTAGTGAGCAAATGTTCATTGCATTTATTTCTGTAGGCTTTCTACCTACTCTTGAAGCACAGTTACTGTTACTGTGTCACTTGGAGTTCAGCAGCTCATTGTGTTGACGTGTGCCAGGGTAGCAGTGATGGAAAGAACTGGTGGTTGTGGTCAGGACCATCTAGGGTATTAGAGTTTCTTCTAATCTTTTAAAGGTTATAAGTTACTTATGTTACTCAAATACTCTGCCATTCTTTCTGGAATCACAGAATCGAGTCTCAGATGAATGTTATGATTTGTATAATAGATAGGGCTCAGTAAATAACATGTATATAATTCGAATGGAAACGCTTAGAGGAGAAACCCTTGAGTTACTTTAGGACAATTGTCATTACAATACACTGTAAGAAAATAAGGAATGTCATTTCCCTGGGAGCTACTGAAGAGCCTTTAACTCTCATCATAGGTAGGAGTTGGGGATGAAGTAGGTGCTATATTTAGTAAAACAAGGATTTAAACCAATGAGTTCAGTAAAAATAATGTACAGTATATTTCAGTAAAATTCAAGATAGACAATGAAGAAAGTCTGCAAAGTAGTTTTTACACAATAGCTAGTGTAAGTGTAATATGGCTCAGGAGCCATCAGATTATTCAATGTGTGAACTGCAAATGCCATTTAAGGGAGTACCCTTGAACCTTGTCTCTGTTATTAATTAGGATTCAATAAAATAGTAACTATCAATTGATAGTATGTACCTCAAATTACTGCAGGACAGTATTCAATAGTTTTCTTGGGGAGAAACTAGACATATAGCTTCTCAGTCTAAGGTAGATTTTGGGTTGCACCTTGAAGTATCTGTCTTTTTGGAGGGTTCTCCACCACAACAGTACTGCTAGGAGTGCTCAGAACTGTCAAGGGCTGTATTACACAGGTTATGCTCTCTGAATGAGGCAGACTGCCTGTGTACTGGACACAGTCTTGACGTGTTATTTGAGAAGTAAAACAACGGGGTACATGACAAGGTCACACCTAGCAGTCCCTCCCATGCTACTTTGACTGCAGAAAATCTTAGTCACAGAGTCTCTGTACTGTTGTCCCTCCACATTCTGTGGCAAGTAGAGGCCCAGGCACTGTCCACCAAATGAGATGCATCCTGTCTGTCAAATTATTTCAGCTCTTCTCCAGGGCACTTATCACTCACTGTGAAAAAGGGCCCAGTACAATGGCATATGACTTTAAGAGGATTTCTCTGAGCTTCAAACTGAAATGAAGGGTTCTGCTTCTTTGATGAGGCTTTGAACCTGTAACTTTATGCTTGCAAAGCCTGTGCTAGCACCACCACCTCCTCCCCAAGCTATGGCTGTGCTTCAGGGAGAGCTAATCCATATTCTTATTCCATGAATTTAAAACTAAGGGGGGCTTGCAGCAAGCGTTAAACTTCACCTTAGATATTCAATAGTAAAAGAGCATCCATATGTCACTCTGGTTCCAAAAGTAGATAAGGCACTCTGCTACATTCTTTAATGCAAATCCCTCTAAAACCTTATATGCTATTAGTAGTCTGCTAGTTATGTGATGAAAGAGAAAATTAACTTTTCAAAGAGCAAGGCAAAAAATAGGACTGAGTCTATTACACTAACCAATCCAATATTCTGCACAATGAGATAGTGTTTCTTTCTACTCATTATGCCTAGCAAAAGCAATCAACAGAAGCCTGAAATGATAATTTCACAGAAATGAGATCTGATTAAAAGTAGAGATCGGCAGGTATTGGAAATAACTCACCTATCTCTGAAAGGAAGTGCAAAGTCTATATGTGCAAGTGTTTAATTCAGCATTGCAGGCCTGGTTTTCTTTCTAGATAATTTAGTGTGGATTAAGACAACTCTGGTCATAATGGACACATGTCAGCTTAAAACTGAAGTAAATAACATGAGAATTAAAGCCATAATGTTAATTCAACTCAGAGACTAAAATGTACATTCATTTTGTGATCTCTTTGTCACTTATTCTACCACAAAGCATTCAGTAAGCTACAGTAAATTAGAACCTAATTCTGGGTTACACCAAGGTTAATTAGAGAAGGTATTGGATTTGCCTGTAAATTCTGTAGCAACAGTTATTAACCATTTGCTGTTTATGTAAAATTACAAAACTGTGCCATTCAGGGTCCTATATTAGACTTCCATTAATGGGAGGGGGGGAAAAAAGATATTTCAGATTCTGTTATTTAAGAATTGCTGGTGAGTGGCAAACTGTCAGGGACATCACTCCTTTAAGAATAAATTGGCACAAATGGGAAAAGATAAGTGTGAGACACTTGCATGTACTTTTTCTTACACCCAAGCAAGATTAATTTGTTAAATAGCTGCTCCTTTTCTAATACATGCTGCACTGAATTTTCTGAATACAGGGGGATATGGAGGGAAGATTAATCAGAGGGAAAAGACAAGAGGGTAGATCTAAAGTGCACCTATCTTTCATAATGCCAGATGACTTATGTACACCCCAACTAAACTGTATGCAAAGCCTCCTCTCTCTTCCAGCACAATAACTGCATTTGGAAATTATTTTTGTGCTCGTATCCTTTTTTATGCCTTCCCTGCTTCCTCACACAAAGCAAACCTTTTCATTCTCTGGTTCCTACTACCTTATCCCCACATTGCACAGGGACTAAATTCCAGTTGTTTCCAAGGGAGAGTGCAAGACTTGAGCCTGAGGGTCTTCGTTAAGAAATCATGGGTGATAAGGGAAAAACCTCAATATGTTTTCCATGTGCTGAAAAGGCTGAGGGTGGAAGAAATGTAGGAGCATTATGATAAGGAGACTCCCCATACAACTGCAGCTTGTGTAGCCACACTGGTTTTCAGCTATAACAACAAAAGGGTTGTGTAAGCTGAGAAATATGCTTTTCAAGGCTGGAACAGTCAATTCGTTCTCTTCAGGCACAGGCAAAACAGGTGGGCTGTTGGTCCCTACAAACTGCTGCTGAAGGCAGCTGAGTACTACACCTATTTTTGGTGCCCATTCTGGGACTAACCCAACCTCTGAGTGGATCTTGGAGAAAATGGGTATTGCTGGTGTGTGGGAAGTGTACAGTCCAGCCAACCTGTTTACTGTGTCACCTCTGCAGGGCTATAGTGGAAACCTCATTTAATACTGACAGTAGAGAAGAAACATTTTTTCAAAATATCTGAGAGAGGAGATAGGATTAGCTGTACCGTATAGTATACCTGAGCTATAATATAATCGAGATAACTGTGGCCACAAGTGTATGATGCTTTTTTTGTACGCAAAAAGTGTGCAATGGAAAGTATTCAGCTGAACTGAAGATGTTTCTCTTAAAGAATACAAATGGGAAAGTACTCCTTATGGAGATAAAAGACAGTTTTCATTATATATCCTATATTTTGGGGAAAGTGCTATAAAAGGTAAAAAAAAATACAGGGACACTTCTCATTAGACAGAATGTTATTTACACCAAATGAGACAAGATCTGTACATCATTACTGAGATACTCAGATACAGGAAGGCTTCTACTATCTGTAAGCTTCTAATAATTCTCTTGAAGCCATAACAATAATATTTAAGTAAAGAGATTAGTCAGGGGAAAGCTGTGGATGTAACTGTAGTGGCAGTCAACAGTAGAAATATTCTACAACCAGCAACTCTGTCAGTGAACCAGCTGGAAGTACAGGCATAAAATCTAGATAAAGATGACAAGATGGCTGACTGTGCTAAGGATGACAGAAAAATAGACAAAGCCCTCATTTTCAGAAAGCCTTGGGGCAAGCAGGGATTTACTTGTGCAGACATTTAATGTAGTGTACACAACCACAGACTTCCAGCCTATTGGAAGTGCCATTTTTGATGTACAGCTTTCTACCATCCCAAAACAAATACTCCCCACCACAAAATCAGCAAAAACAGTAAATAAAGGTTTTAATCACATGAGAAGTGTGCTACAGAGTCAAGTTTTATTAAGTGCTACTAGTTCTTTTATTTTAGGATTTGGGAAGCAGCAGTTCTGACTTCACCTGACAAAGTCATTTGGAAGAAATGCCTGCTGTGCACACGGAAGGTCAATCAGCTGGTGAGAAACAGCCTGAGCGGGGATGCCAGGCTGGCTCTCCATATACTGCATATCTGCTTTGCCATGTGCAGGAAGTGATAGAGTCTCTGAAATTTCAGGTAAGCTCAGTTACTGTGGGCTTTGACTCATCTTTATTGTCACAGTCGTGCCCATCTCAACGTTTTCTCTCACAGTCACTGCTATTCTTCCTTCAGCTTTTATCCCAAGCCGGTCATGATAAACATGATTATTAATAAAAGTAATTTATTAATGTTTACATGCATTTAAAATTTGTAATGGGCGTGCTAGGAGAATTACTTTGTAATGCTTGTGTTTACTGCTGTCCATTGAAATGTGATGCTTTAATTTGGTCTTTAGAACAGCTGATTATCCATTCAAAATACTTGAATTAGGCCTGTGAGAGATAACAGAGTGCAAAAGAGATGTCAGTGGTACAAAATAAATGCTGTTTCTTACAAAACTGCAAGAACTAAGGAATGCTTCCCATAAATATTTATTGAGAACCAAAATTGTGCAGTACTTCTGCCACGAGGGACATGTATAGAAAAGCAGCGTAGAAGGAAAAAGCTTCTATGCATTTTTCTGTCTTTCTCTTTCAGACTGTGCATATTCACAATGACATCCATTTGCTACATTGCATTTAATTTACATATTTGACTGCTTCATCTGCATGAATCTCAATTATCCATCTTCTCAATGATGACTTGCCTCATTGCAACTCTTCTGAAGGAATTATAATTTTAAGAAAGAAAGAAATGGGAGGGGGGGCGGGAAGTAAATTAACGTTCTAGGGTCCCAAATGTCAGAGTAGTCCTCATTTCACATACAGGATCGACAATGATCTTTCACAGGCTATAACTTAAGGTTACACAGTTAGTGTCCTTTCGGCCCTTAGAGGTGAGGATTTTATATCGCTTTAATAAGAGAGATTCCTATATGAGCCACAATACATATGTGTTTGGTACTGAGATATTGTCTATTCTACTCACATTACTACTTTATGCCTACCATCTAAATTGTACTAGATGCCTTTTGACAAACAGGCATGCAAGGAAGTAGAGAGAAGTTATTTTAAACTGGTTTTAAGGTTTCTAAAAGAGATAAGAAGAACTTCATTGGCTGAATGTATGTATGTTTGTGACTTTTTCTGCCTAACTTGTTTTTGCTGAAAAAAATATAATTTGTGTGTTTTATTTTGTATTAATGTTATGTGAGATATAAGTCTCTTCCCATCTGAGGTCTCCAAAAATAAGACAACAGTAATTGTTCTACCTCTTTTTAAAGGAAAAATAATGGAGGAAAAAAGTCACAAAATTTTTTTGTACAGAAAAAATGGTCATAATTTTTATTTTCCTGTATGTGAAGTTTCCAGAATATTTTTTAAAAGAAGTAACAAAGACAAAGAATGTACATTCCCTCCCCTCCAAAAAAAAAAACCCACAGAAAGTATTCTGGAAGATCTCAGATTCCGGAATTATCTACAGTCTTTAACAAAGGGAAATTACAATACCCGCTATTCTATCCTATTAACTGTCACCTGCTTGTGTTACATTAGGGTGATGAAAAAACATAGGAATGAAAAATATAATCTGTTCATTTTGTGTCTTGGTGAATACTGATTATTTTATACTAGTACTAATAGTATTTGCTATTCTGTTCATTCATAATTTGAGTAATACATCAAGCTTCACTATTATTATCTGTGAGAAATAATAGTATGTCAAAGTTAAACACTTATAGCAGAAGTAGGCAATTACACCTATAGCTTCTGTTTCCTTTTCTCCAGAAATTACATGAAATGTATGGGCACAGTCTGCCTAGTCAGTCTACAAACTCTGCATGTCTATTTGAACCTTTATCATTTTCTCCTTGATTTTACTTTTCCCTAAAGAAACAACACAATCTAACTGGTCTTTTCACTAACATTATTTTTGTTACTCTAAAGGTGTTGTGGAAAGGCTAAATCAACCCATACTACCTCCAATGAAATGCCAGCCTTACAATGTATATACAAAATACATTAGGAAAGAGTAATCATTTTTACTTATTAATGCAACAATAGAGCTGAAAAAAGAATCATTTCACAACACTAGACCCTATAACCCAAAGAATTGCCTTGTGTGATAAATGTGTCTTGCTATTAAGACATATGCCCAATATATATTTTGTACCCAGTAAACATCAGCGTCTAAAGGGCGTGGACAGAACAGCCCATAGAACATCCCACTGACAGCTCAATAACCATCAGAAGTGTTGGCAGCTAATACAAAAATAAAACAATTTTAAGTCACCTCTTCTTATGAAAGATGCTTTGGCCCATTACATTACATTAGAACTGGGAAAGTAGATAAATAAGCAAGTAAGCATCTACCTACATAACCCCCTTGCACATAGAGTTATGTATCTGTACAGAAGTAAATAAGCACATATGTCAAGTTCACATACACCATGCTCAGGCCAACTCTATTAGTACACTTACATTTCCATTTCTTCCAGTTTTTCCATGTGTGTAAGTAGGCAGCCAGATTGTAAACCAAATGTATATTTTGTTTAAATAAACATTTTCCAAGTTGTCACTGGATACTTCAGAAAAGTGCATTATGTTATATTTTTTCTGTAGAAAACCAAGGGATGCTGCTTCTTACAGACGGTTGCATTTTAATGTAATAGAGGTAGCCAGCTGGCAGCAAGGTCACAAACAGCCATTCCAACCTGCAAGGCTGGTTGCCAGCTGTGACAGATTTGTCTTTCATGGGATTAATGTTCTACAGTCACTTGTACCAAAGCAGGTAATTGAAAATAGTTTATTTGAAACAATTATTTTGGCAATCTGGATTCCTATCCTTGTTTTAGCAGGCTGGTATTCTATAAATATTTTATTTTTGTATGTCACATCCAGAATTAAGTGGAAGTAAAATAATTTTCTATAGCATTAAAGCACAAATGGACTTTACTACAAAAGCTGTGTAAACATGGCAACAAAGATGGTTCCTGTGCAGGAATGGCACAGAAACAATGCATGAATTAATATGCTGTGGACTATTCTGGCTGCCAAAGTAGCTGGGGAAAGGTGATAAAAAGGGTAAACTTGAACATTTGTCTGGTTTTAGTTCTGATTGATACAGATTAACATACATGTTAACATCTTCAGGCTACTTTGGGACAGTACTGCCTAAGGAATGCTACTTTGTTTTGCCAGCATCCTTAAGCTGCATCCTGTACAATGAAATAATATCAGAAAAGGTGGCTGCGTAGGCCGTATATTCTAGAAATGTTGATTGCACTATCTCTTCACTGACCACTCGAAGTTGAAAATAGCTTATGCAAAATCTTTTTTTGGATACTCAGGGGGAACATAAGTAAGATAGAATCATACAGTCTTAGCAATTACTGTCAAAGTCTTGTCATTTTGAAGGGAAGGAGATGTAAAATACTTGCTTAAATTTAAAAATTAAAAAATAGAACTGGAAAATAAAAAAAAATCATTTCTAAGTATTTGCTATTAAATCAAATATAAGGAAAACAGGGGCGAGAACTGTGAAGGGTTTTTCTACTTTCTTTCTTTGCCTGCTATGAGAAGGTCCATAGCAGTTATAAACATGCACTGACTCAGTCTCTAAAAGAAATCAAGGAGAAAAGATGGTGTTTCCAGGCTGAAAGTAGAATTTCATCCTCTAGCCCTATGGCTTGGATAGATTAAAGGAGCAGGGAGGACAGAGCAGGTGATATGCAAGCTGTGGGCTTTACAATTAATATCATCATGAACTTTGCTTGTTACTTCAACAATGTATGTGCTCCTGAAGTCTATGTACAAAAGTATGTTCAGCTTAGAAGAGGTGATTTTTGCAAATACTATGCATAAAACCAATTTGTTTAGTATTTTCCTTTTGTTATCACAACTCCTTTAATGTGTTTTTATTTTTAAATTCTGCAGTTCAATGCAATTATAAAGTCTGATTCTGTATCCATTACACTGCCGTAAACTGGAAATAGTAACAAACTAATTTGAGTTTACAGAAAACCTGCAGCTGAGGTCAGCTGCAACAGAGCTACAAATGCATGGAGACAAGCTTGTAAAGATACAACCAGATTTAGGTCAATACAGCAATGTGACATACACTGGATGAGGAAATTTTTGTATCCCAGTAAACCTGATCATGGCAGTAGAAAAATCCTGAAAAAGCAAACAGGACCAGACACTAGCTTAGTCAAACTGGGAAGCCTGGGGTCACCTTATCCTGGGGCAGTCAGCTACTGTACTGTGTGATGACAAGCAGTAAGGCTGTCAGTCTTCTTGATGTGGTATTGAAAATAGCCACTCATGCAAAAGCTGGATGTCCAAAGATCAGCCAGTGTGATGAGAATTTGAGAACCTAAAATTATTTGGAAATATGCCACTGGGAATCAGTGCCACTCAGATGAATGCATCTGTTATCTGGTGCTGACAGATCAGGAATACAGAGGGTAGAGGACCTGGGGCTCTTTGCATGTCCTGAAAGTGAATTGAATCACAGGCAGAAACACAGGAATTCTTAATAAAATGTGGCTTAATGATTGGAAATCCCTAATAAGAAATACTTGTGATCACATTAGCTTCATGATACAAATAATCATCATCACTGTCAGAAATCATTTATGAAAGAGAAGAAATTAAGGAAGAAGTGAGAAAGGTATTTTGTATTTTTTGGTATGACAGAGGTTTTTCATGGGAGCAGGTCATAAGTATGTGGGGCCTTCATCCTAGTTCATGTGTCATTGCTGCATCTTAGAAATGGCAAGTTTTCACTGAGGTCGTGGAGAAGCTATGGAAAGGGCTGAGTGTTTTTTTCTCATTATCAGTTTCTGTCATTCCGTGTAAACAAAATAAAAAAAAAAAACAACAAAATGTGTTTATGGTAACAAAACTGATGTTATTAACACTAAGAAAAGGTATAGCCAAAGCAGAAAATATAAAAGGTTTTCTCAGATACATGCAAATGTTTGTGTAACAAGTGTTTGTTTTTATATTTTCTCATATTTCTCCAGGCCTGTTCATGTATGGTATGTGATCCTTTCTATTTCTTCATTTGGATTTGCTGTTATGAAGGAGGCAGGTAACAAGTCTTGGGGGATGTTCTTCTGATTTTTAGTACAAAACCATCTCTAGATTACATTAATGTTTTAGGGCATTTTTTGTGGTAAGGTGTCTTTCAAATGATTGTGTCTATTGTCTATGCTTGCCAGTGGTTAGTATAAAAAGAAAATGATTATGCTTCAGTGAAGTAACACTATTTTAACCTTATTTTGAGATTATTTCTTTAGTAAGAATGACCTATAATGGGAATTGGGAATAATCATCTTATTTTTATAAAGCATCTGATCTATGAAAGCAGATCTGAAAGGCTCTGTCTAATACTTTATGATGTGTGGTCAATTGTTAACTCCTCTCCCTATTTAATTTGGCTGTTTCATTGCAGTTTCATAAACTGTCACATATTGATTCTGCTGGTTGTAATTGATTCCTTCTCTTTTTAATAATCGAAAATGACTTGCATATCTCTAAAATGGATCTAAAAGAGTAGCTCACTGCTTTTAACTTTGTGTACTCTCATATCTCAATCTATTAAAATAGTAATTTAATTTTTTATTAAACCTAGATGGAATGCCATGCTCAGAAATGGGAGATGATCAAATATGAAATAAATTGATAAACCTCTATTTAAGGACACTGGGTTTCTTCTCTCTCAATGGTATTGATTCATTCATTTGCAGCTGGACTTGGTGGTTTGCAGTAACAATACTGGTGAATATTTCTTGGGTTACTGAAAATTAAACTGCAGTGAAAGGAGTCCTTAATAGGGCTCTGCTCATAAGAATACTGAATTTATCTTAAAAGAAGGAAGGAATCTATTTTAGGAGAAAATTATGTGAACTAGCTACAAGATAAGACTTCAAATGTGTCTCTTGAATTACTTCTCAAACTTGGCATGAAAAAATTTAGCTCAATGTTTTATTTTCTTCTACAAGGAATGGCTGGGAATGTGCATAAAATATTTGAAATAGAAGATTTTTAAATTTTAAGCACTTTAGATATTTAAGTTGTAAACAATTGAAATATTAGGAGGAGATCTCCTTTCTTTTCTGTGCATAATGAAAAATGGTAGAAAATATTTGTAGTGCCAAACGCACCATATATAACTGTAAAACGTCTTTAAATTGGAAGACTGTAATTATATGTCCATATTTAGATATCTGGACAACTGATTTGACTAAAATACTGAGCATTGTGTTTTCTCAAAACCAGGCCACTTACGTATACTATTAGAATTAATTTTTACACCTAGAGATGAACATTTTTGATGATAATTTTCAGAGTTGCTTAAAACTGTGAATCACTGAGGTACAATGTTTCAGTACAATGGTTTTCCCTGTTCTACGTTCTGGTTAAATATGGTATTAAGACAACCTTACCATGTGATTGTAGACTATTTTAAAATTGAACCTGGTAATATCAACTCAGGAAAGCATTTTGTTTCATTTTTAAGTTGATAGGCCTCTAACCATGTATGATAGAAATAAAAGATGTATTAAAAAAGCAGGTGCTGTAAACTTAGTACCGTATGTATTCTAGACCTTTGCAGCAGAGTTATCACCACTCTGGGGATCTTGTACTGATCGAGATCAGGACAAGACAGTCTAATCAACCTTTGCATAGAGTTCTACTTCCTACCTTGTTGCACAGACACCATATCAGGAACAGAGGCTGATGATGTTGAGAGAATTGAAATTTACGCAGAGTGATGTTAGGTTCTAAGACAGATCTATCTCCATTAGTTAAGTTGGGTTATAAACCTCCTTTTTTCAACTGTATTGGGGATGCATGCCTGAAATTCAAATTATGAAAGATAATTCTTTGCAGCCAGTGCTGCTGACTGAACCTACTGGAGGAACTTAGGATTTTTTTTCGTATTTTATGCATGTTTCAAATGGAAAATATATATGTAATTGATAATCTCAAAATCGAGGAGTGTTTTGGTTTTGTTTGTTTTGGGGTTTTTTTTTTGGTTTTGTTTTTTTTTTGATTTTTTTTTTTTTTTTTTTACTTTATTTTTGATTTAAAAAATATACATCCCACTACAGCTGGGAAAATATGACCTTTGAAGTTTGGATGTCAAGATAGAAATGACAACTAATTAAATTAACCTAAGCTATTTCTAAATATATTTAAATAAATAAAAATGTGCTTTCCTTTACGGAATGTCAAGATGAAAGAATGCTGTGTCTCAGCTAAGACATCAAAGCCTTGAAATAGTTTGGAGAAGAAATGGAGTGCTAATTCTTACTGAAAGCAAAAGTATTTCCAAGGGAGCCACTTCTCCTAAACTATATGTCTTTGACATAAACTGGCAATAAAGGAGAAAACTACTGCCGAGAATGTGAGAAATGCAGCTGAAATGTTTACTCCTTTTCACAGATATTCAAATAATGTGACCTCACTGGAGATATATTGCACATCCTTATTTTGAGGCTCATATAATGTGTTGAATTGAGCTTGGAACTGTTCACTGTGTTAGAAGAAACAGAGTACAATCAAAAGTAAACTATAAGAGTAAGATTATAGTAATACTACTTGGAATGAAATAATCAACAGAGTTCACTTGGAGTTTATTTGGCACCTATAGTAAATACAGGATTCAGGATATTCGTGGTAAATTGTGGCCTGTGTAGGTCCTAACTCTATGTGACAACTAGATGATCAACCATTCTTCCTCAGTACTGTGGTTACTATTTGAAAGAAACAGAAGTTTCTGGTTCTTTTCCAGGTCTGTCATGCAGTTTGGAAGAGACTCAAAGCATTCTCTAGCAAGGCCCCTTCTCTTAGTGTTTTGGTTGGGCACACCCCAATGCTGGGATTTCTTCCTCAAGTATTCAGAGGAGAAGGTCTCAATTTCTTTTCTTCGGTATGATGTAAGAAATCCTTTTTCTAGGGAGTGCTTACTGCTACTCTGCAAGAAACCACTCCTGGAAAACAACATGCAATAAACAAAAAGATGTATAAGAAAAAAAGAAGGACTTATGCCAAAATCTATAGAGCTGTAAATGGCTGAAATTTAACAGCTGAAGCTGCGTTACATAGTTAAATTACCAGATTTCTTTGGCAATCAAATCAGCTAAGTTTTATAAAATACCTATTATCAGTTTCTAACTTTTCAGACCTTTGTTTGAACTGAAACTTTGGCCATGAACCATTATGTGTATTTGCAACTGAAACATGCAGTAAATGGTAGATCTAAGGAACAGTTTTAACTCTTTTCCAACTTCTATGTGAAAACACCAGAGCATTTCTATTTTTTACATTATGTTCACATTTTCATATAATGGAAATCCAGTTATAATCCTTATCTTTGTACTATTTCTGCTGTAAACACACTGATTGGGTAAAATACAAAATCTTCATTGTTTTAGGGACCTAAAGAGAGCTTTTCCTCCCACCTCATTAGAGAAATGCCGTGAAGAGTTTTGTTTATACTCCCTCTTTCACCCACTAAAGCATGAATTAATTTCTGCACAGTAGAATAAGTTCAAGGGAATGAACTTATTCCTTCCCTCTTGGTAATCAGCCTGTAGCCTTTTGATAAGGGTGCTCATCTTGGAAATGAACATTGGAACTCAAATACACAGGCAGTAGCCATGAGGTTTCTCTGTCTAGTCAGGTTTGATTTCAGAAGAAAATGGCAGTCTTAACTTTATCTTGCCTGGAGTTCAACCTGGTGGGCATCCATTGACATTGTCTATCATACCAGCCTCCTTAGAGTAAGTGCTCCTTGGTGCAATATATAAGAATTCAGGGATGGAATGATCAGAAATATCAGGCAGAGTACATTTTTGATTGATTTACAGTAGTTCTGTTCACTAAATGAGCTATAAGAGAACGAGGTATTTGCTTATAATTTCTGAATGCACAATTTGTATATATTCAGAAAAGTGTATGGTATGAGTGTTGTGAGAGAAGTTGCTGACTGCTTAAGACTCCTAAAAATGTACAGTCATTTTTTCTGTTTTGTTTTGTTTGTTTGTTTGTTTTTTTAATTTCAAAATGCAGAATTTTTGATTGAGCTCATAGATCTACATGTGCCAAATCACTCTTTTGTATAAAGGTATGTAGTAAAATGTGTCACATAAGAGATAAAACAAATTTTAAAAAACTCCTCCCTCTTTCTCTTACATACCTCCTTTAGAATTGCATTTTTTAAAAATGGCATTATGATAGTCTTTCTCGTAGCATTTGTCAAAGCCACAATACTGAAACATTATGCCATGATGCAATGACATAATACAGCACACTGCTTTTTCAACTAATTACCCATGTTACATTTCAGATGAGAAAACTGCTCAGAAACTAAATGCTGTGTTATATAGTTTTGATAAACCAAAGTAATTTTATATTTATCAGTACAGTGTTTGGAAACCTTATTTCTTCTTCCTCTGATTACGTTCTTCTGTTTTATAAAGACAAAGTATTTGCCATAGTTTCCTATTATCCAAGAGTAAGTAAAACAAAAATATTCAAATGAGTAACATTTCAAGATTGAGCCCATAGAACTTTAGAAAGTAGGGGTGCCTGCAATTAAAAGTAAAACAAACAAACAAAAAAACCACTACTTTTAGCTACAGTAATAATTACTGCTTCTGATCTCCGTCTTATTATCAGACTCTTAATTAATTTATATTTTTATGTTACTTGAGATTCTTGGATATAAGTTGGGATGGAAGCTGAACAATATTTTTAAATGTTGGACTGAGTACTTTTAAAATATGTTATTATGACTTCTTTTGCTTTGAGAATGTGTGCTTTTTTTGAGCCTGAAGCAAACAGGCAAACTGGAACTTGTGAGAGGTAACCATTCTGACTCTAAAGGGGAAGAAAATGCATTGTCACTTGAACTATTTGTTAGCATGTTTCATATAGTTGTAATCCATAGGCAGAAACAATAACTAAATGACAGAAAATTTAGAGGAAACAAACACAAGGAACTGAATAGTTTTTGTATGAAAAAGAGAAATTTATTTTATTTTATTTTTAAGAATTTATTTTCAGTTCATATATGAGCTAACTCTGCCATTTTTGTTTGCAACTTAAGTAAAAACACACTTATATTTTAACAGCTACAAGGGCTAGTATTTGTCCTATTTGTTCCCTCTTCTTTTTGTGGTTATTCTTGTCTCACTGAAAGGAAAGCTGAGGAACAATTGGACTGACAAATCTTTTGCATTCAAAATTTTGTTAAAGGCAAAAGGACACATAGCTTAAATACGAAGTCAAGAACTGTTTAGATAAACTAATTCTGAAATGATCTAATCAAAAGATACAGATATATATTATTATTAGTCCAGTTGCAACACTTAAGGACACAGTTAAGCCCAGAGGGCACACTCACACCCTCAAATCTGGCCCTTTTCCCAGTGTGATGCTCACCACCCAAGACTCCCCTGGGTCCTTCAGCTTTCGGTTTTCCTCAAGGAGAAGTGCCTGGGGGGGAGAGGGTGACAGGCCATCATCAGCAGTCCGAGTCCTAGCCCAGGAGAAGTACAGCTCACACTAAAGGTTTTCTTCTTCATCAGATTTAAGTCTGCTCGAGGGTGCACTTCTGTTTTCTAGCATGGTCAAATTACTTTCTTCATGGATTCCCAGCTGAATTCAACCTTCAGCAAGCGAAAAAGGGAGTATAAACAAAACTGGTCACCAGTTTTTAAATGAGCAATTAGACAATAACCTATTAGACAGAGTAACACAATAGCACCCCAGCCCCAGCTAACAGAAGGAGATGCTGGTAGTTACTTTTTGGGCGTGAAGGCTTATTAGACCTCTGCAGCTTGTATTGATATTTACAGGGCTAACCTAGAACAAGTTACCAGCAATCACTTTGCCATCCCTGATGAAATGAGCTAAAATCAGTCTGCCTAAGATAAGCTCAGACAAATTTGGGTACTTAGCACAATCAGGGCAACACCAATGGGTGTTTTTTTACTAGTGATGGCAAAACCGTATTCACTGGGCTCCAAACCTTCTATTTCTCAGACCAGCCCTCCAATAATTTCTCTGAATGTTTGTGGGGAAGTCACCATGTCTCAAGTAAGCTTTGAAATTGAATTTTAGAGAAAAAAAGGGTTTAGGGTTTGTTCCATCTTTTCAGACCAAAAAAAAAAAAGATGGTAGAAGAATTTAATGGCATGTTATTTTTTTTTTTTTTTCCTAGTATATAAGTTCTTAGTTGTTGAGCACTACTATTTATTTTAACAATGTGAGTATTGGGAGTAGAATTTTAAAGCAGTGAATTGTTCGGAGTTGACACTAGTTCCCTTTGTGCCTCCAGCACGTCTGTTCCCAAGACTTATATGTACACTTAAGTGATGTTATTCCCCACTTAATCATGCTAATATAAATGAAAATAAATATTTAGAGAAGTTTGGAGTGAAGGAAACACCTAAGCTATTTCTCTGGATTTTTATTATTTTCTTGAAAGTAAGGAAAATTGCATAGATTCTAAGTTCTGCAATGAGCCTTGAGGACAGAAAAAGCCAAATTGAATTGTTGCTCTCTTAAATGCTTACTTCATTTTGTCTTTGGCACTATGCAATTTATGCATGTTTTTCCATATGAAATTTTACTGATGAAAAGCAACCAGATTTTGTGTAATTCATAATTTACCAGTTACAACTAATTATTAGAATTCAGGTCTTGTGAATGCTCATACCTGTGTTAATGAAAAATACTAGTACATTTTCTGGTTCTTCAGTGCTGTTTACTAGTAGAAATATGCTGTTGGTTTGGGTTTTTTTTTTCTTGTTTGTTACTGTTCGGGGTTTGTGTGGTGGTTTTTTGGTGTGCGGGTTTGTTTGTTTGGTTGGATGTTTTTTTTGTGTTTCTTGTTGTTGTTGTTGTTTTGCTTGGTTTGGTTTTGTGGGTTTTTTTTATTCATTTGTTTGTTTGTTTTTGTTAGACATTCTATCTGGCATTTATGGAGTTGTACTTCCAAGGGTCTATGATCTATGAATAATATTTTCTTAAACACAGGCTAAAGTAATTTTCTTTGTAGCTTGAAATCTGTGTTCACATTACAGTAACTTTCAGTATATTCATTAAAAAAAACATAATTCCCTTTTACTCTTCACAAAGTATTAGACTTTCAACTGTTCCCAACAGTAAATTGAAGCCCAATGAAATCTAATTGCCTGGTGTGCGATCTGAGAGACATTTAAAGATAAATTAACTCTAATTATCTGCTAACTTTCCTCCATTCGTTACATTTGTAAATATAACTTTCCCATACCTTTAATTTTCTGTCTACTGCTTTAATTTTGGCTTTTTATTATTAGTAGCTCAGAACTGCTGTGTAGCTGCATCAATATACTGTTAAATTTTCCTAAATGAAGCATAAATCCATTTATTTTCCTCAATGTTCATGTTGCAATCAGAATTCTCAGAAGTTTTTCATTGCATGTTACTATAGAGAACCTTCTTAGAAAAATATAAGGTAAAATGACCCAAGTATTAATAGAACATGAAGGGATATACTCTTTCCTGATGCAGGATTGAAGGGAATGGATTTTACCCCCAAAGTCTGTTAGGCTCACTGTCCTTTCAGTTATTGTTTTAGCTAATGAGAGTGGTAATTTTCTCAGTTTGCCACATGCTTCAGAGTGTGCTGGTTACAGACAGATTTATTTAATTTGCATATTATTCAGCTTGTATTTTGAAAGTAAAATGTGCTGTACAGTGAACTTATAATTTTTAATTAGCGTTCCAGTGTTGTTTCCCATGTATATGGAATATATTTGAACTTTTAATATCTTCAGTGTGCATATATGTATATATAGGCACAAACATATATGTGTGTGTTTACCTTTGTGGAACATTCAAAGCACTAAATTCAAGCTCTTCAAGTCTCTAAGGTAAATCGTAAAAACACAAGACTGTATGGATATAAAAAGTTCAGCTTGCCCAGTATCCTCTGTCTGGCAGCAGCTTACAGCAAATGCATAGGGATGCGTGAACAAGACAAATAGGTAATGCTCATTTCCCCAGATATCCTCCCATCCTTCTGAAAAGTGCATTTCAGGGAAGTGCTTGGCCATAGATAACTCCTGTGTTTAGCAGCCATGGCTTCATTTGTAGTGACTTTCTTCAACATCTGTAAACATTCAATGATCATAAAATCTGATGGCAAGGACTTGCAAGATGAATTGCAAGTTGGTTCAAGATGTGCTTTCTTTAGTTCATTTGGAACTGACTGTCTCATAATTTTAAGTGATACACCATTATTCTTTTATGGAAAAGAGTATAAATGAATCCATTGTTTATAATACAGCCTGAATGAGTCACCTTCTCAGTGGAGCATTCATAAGAAGATCAACCTTGCTCATTGAGTGTGCAGCTGTTTGTTGGATTAGAGTCTGATAGTTGAGATAAAGCTGAGATTTAGTTCCACTTTGGGGAGATGTTTCTGTTCAAATTGTTACAGGTAACATTTACAGAGAGAACAGAGAAGCTTATAGTGTTGGTTCTGTTCACACAGAAAGGTTTGAAGAAAGAACTACTGCCTTAAAATTAGTTTGATCTGGGATACCCAAGTTAATAATGTAATCACATGACTCTACCATTACACCACAATAAACTACAGTTCAAGTAGTATATGTATTATATTTACTTCTGATTTTCATATATTGAAGGTAATATCTGCATATTTAGGCCTACCTTAATTCTGAATTTCTTTGATTTTTGCTACATGCATTATAAATGTTATGTTTTACCCTTAAAATCTTGTAGTTTACTGTATTACTTGCACACAGTTTATTTTTTTACTTACTTAAAAGTATTTGTGTTTCCATACAGTCTGAATGGTTTAACACTGAAGGATGAAGAATTATTGAGCCAAATATCCATACTTCTATGGACACTTATGCATTTTTTTTCTCATTTATTTATTCGTTTGAATAACTGTGGTATGTCAGAGCTGCACTGTGTGCTGAGAACTCTGAGCTGTTGCCAGCTGAGCCTGTTCTAGGACTCCCAATAAAATAGCTTCCTAGTGAAGCAGAGCTAAGTTTAGAGGCAGTCCAGTGTTAAGCAGCTGAACTGCTATATGCAGCAAGCTGCTGCCACTACACAGAATCTGTTATGTGAATGTGCTTTCATGGGACCTCTGCATAGCTCTTTCTATGGAATATAAATGCTGTAATTACTCATTTCTCCTATATGTACAAAGTCTCTATATAGAAAATGATTAAGTAGCTATTGTGTGTACACAGGTGTCTTTATTTGCTCTATTGTATTCTCTCTTTCTGATGATCCTGGAATTTGTTTCTGCATGCACATAAAACAGCAATATATCTTATGCTTTCTATTAAGGTATATAAGATGGATTAAATATCTATAAAAGGTACACTACCAGAAGTACACTAATAGATAGTAATGCCTTATTTAAAAACAAACAAACAAACAAAACAAAACAAAACAAAAACTTCATTATTCATAGATACTTAAATCTGAAAATTGAAGATGTATCTTTCAAAGCTGTTCTGTTTCAAAATTACTTTCCTGCTAATCCACACATGAACTGTGAAAATAAGATTTCAATTTCTACTCTTTTGTGCTTAGGTAGTTTCAAAAGGAGTTGATTACATGGCTGTGTGCTAGAAAGCTTGCCTGATTGTTCCCCATTATATCAGCTGGTCTAATAAAAGATATTGCCTCTGCCAACAAACTTCATTTCTTTCTTACTGAAACTGCTTCAGAAAGTTCTCTGCTTGCTTGAAAAATATCAGAGAAACGATGATTACTCAGCAAACAGTTGTCTAAAAATGATGCACCTAATGCTAGAAAATATATCAAACATGAAATATGCTGCAAGTTTATATCACTGATGAAACAAGTTTTCATTATTTAGCATTATCCTTTTACAGCTTAGTCATAGGGAAATGTTTTATTAATAAATAACAATTCCTGCTTAAGGATTAAGAAACTCAGAGTGATGACTAAAATTAGAACCAGATATAATGTAATGAAATGCCTTAGCAAATAAAAATAAATTTGATTTCTACTTAGGTATTTATTAAGTGCCAGTTGCCAGTAAATAGTGTACTAATAAAAATTTAATGATACGAATGCTAGGAGATTAATTCTGCATACGAGATGTGATAGAAAATATACTTTCAAAGGATCACTTCAATTTTTCTCTGGTAATTATTACATATAACCAGTTTCAGGTGATAAATGAATAGGACAAAAGCATTGGGTAAAACCAAAGTTGTCCTACCTGCATGTTGTAGATTCTGGTTAAAGTGGAGATATTATGATTTATGGTAAAATCTGACCTTCATATTTTAACTTTTGATTCTACAGTCTTGTCTACTGAGCAAATATCCCACACCAAAGTGTTTATGTCCTTGTGTTGAATATAGATCTGGATGGCGTTACCAGACCTGGAACTTTGGGACAAATTTGGAAAAGAATACAGCTGTGTCTAACTTAGACGTATGCTATGCTGCCACCAAAATCTATAATTTCTGAGGTCTGGTCAGTATCACCAGAAGAGTGGGAATTTGGTGTTTAACTGGGATCTAAAAACATGTCCTAAAAAAGAGGAAGCAATGACAGTATTTGTTCTATTTAACCAACAGTGTAGTGCTCCAAAAAACTGATCAAGGGCAGAGATCAGTTGTCACATCTGTTCAAAGGAATTGCAGCTCAGACGTGCAGTGCCCATTGCAAGGCAGCACCTTCCAGCCTGTCCTGCAGCCACCCCACCTGCCAGTTTGTCACCCCACTGGGACGGCAGCACGTGGACATGCAGTGCAAGTTAGCTGGGTAAGAGTTGCATTTTTCATTCCATGCACCAAGTTTTAATTTGATTTGTTCTGTTTTAGGTTTAAAATGCTTCTATTTGCCTTCTCATAAGATTTCTTACATGTCTGAATCTCAGAGAGTATCTATCTCTAAGCTAATCATTCCAAGTGTCTGTTGTAATCAGCAGAGTTCTAATCAGTATCATCAAAGGTAATTATTTGCATCCTGAAGTAGATATCTGAAAGAAGCTAAATTAATTGCATCTTGAAAGTGGCTATTTCTTGCCATTTGGCCACAAAGAAAATGCAAAAAGACTAACTTAAAGTCTATAATCTGTATTACAGAACCATAAAGTTGGCTGAGATGGCTTGTATAATTTTTACTGTAAAGCACATTTTTTTGGGGGAAAAAAAAAAAGTCATCTTTAGAAGTAAGAATTTTGAAACCAATTTTTTATAACAATAAGTAGCTTGTATTACTTCCTCTTGCAGATCCTGTAAGCCTCCATCCATGCCAGAAAGCAATTTTGCTTGGGTGGGTTTTGTTGTTGTATTTCTCGAATATAGTTGGCAAATTCTAATTTCAAAATCATGTGAAGTTTCATACATGAAATTGAGACTCTGAACTGGTGTCATGTCCTGCACTCAGGTATGGGGGCGGGGAGAAGTGACTCAGGTTCCTGGGTCCCCTTTGGTTGGAAAACAGTACACACAGTACTTAAGGTCCACAAACAAAAGGCTTTTATTTTGCAGCTTGTCCCAAATGGTATATGATTTGATGGCAGAAGAATTTACATTATTGTAGGTTCAACTGGTAAACATTAAAAGTTTGCAGCATATACAGGGCTGTAAATCTTATACTATCATGTTGAATATAAGAACGAAAGCAAAAAGGTAGAACTATGAGGAAGAAAAAATAGAGAGAGAAAGATTTCACCATCATTATGGTTCTGCTTTATGTGTGATGGAGTTCACAGCCTTGAGTCCAGCGATGTGCCGCTGTCACAGAGGGACCCCAAAGTCAGTTTTAGGAGGCAAAACAAGTTCCAAAACAGACTCTATTCTGGCCAGAGAAGTACAGCCAATGAACCGACCAAAACAGGGTTTATAACACTTAGTCAGCGCTCTGATAACATACGATAAAGGTTCGGATATCAGTTGAGGAGATTATTGGGGTGCAGCAAATGAGAACAATGAGGATCCACAGCGTGAGTGCACACACTCACAACAAACAAAGCCAGAACCCTCTGACTCTGGGATACTACACTCACCTGATTTGCAAGGACTACACTTGCCTGGTCGGCAGGGACTACAGTAGATTATCACTCACCTACACAAGGAGGTAAGGTGCTTTCCAAGAAGTTTCCTTAGATGGCATTCCCGCCTAAGGGGAGGGCCCTGGCACAGACCCGCTGCTCCAAGAAGACGACACAAAGGGAATTTTTGGCAGGAACCCTGTTTTATCGTCTGATCAGATCTGGCTGTGGGCATTCCAGAAGGTTCTCGGCTTCTCTGGGCCCCTCCTCCTCTGCTAACGACCCTGTCCAACCGACTCTGGGTCCCACAAAAGAGACATTAACTGCCCCATTGAAGGAGAGGGGGATGTACAACTGCCACAGCAGTTCTCAGAGGAGGGGAGTGCAACTGTCACAGTGGCATCCTCTGGAGTCTTATTCAGTTCATGTGGTGAGACTGGTGGGCAGAATGGTCCTCAGGATGGTGGGTGGGCGCTGCCAGTGCTTGCACAACAGGGGCCTTTATAGCCCTCTGGGTTGCCTGCTTGCATAACTTCTGGTCTTTTGTGGAGGTGTTATTGTGAAAGAGAAAAGTCTGGGAGGGACGGGGTGATTGCAAAAGATCGACAAGTATTGGGCCATGTTGAAGGGTCTCAGCTTTTCCCTTTGTGCCATGCTGGATGTATCAGAAGGTGGAGCTATATGCCTTCCGGCAAATCCCCCACCTCCTGTATTGGCCAGTGGGCCTTAGCTGTGGCTCATTAGTTTGTTGTTGATATGTAAATTGCAATTCACCCTATACTGAATGTATCATCTCCTGTGGCTGGATGAACTGGTTTTGCCACAATGTTTCAGCCATTATCCTTATCCATACACGACACCTGTTTACAGTATTTCAGGCCATATTACAATTACACCAGTTTTACAATCCTCGGCATTAAACTACTATCAGCTGTACCCTAGAGAGACTTCATCTTCTGTTGGGAGCTCCATAGAAAAGTGATGCTTGGTATGAAGCTTAGGTGCACTCTATTTCAGTTATCAGTGACCTGTGTACTTTGCCTTTTATTGATCTGACATTATCATCAAGTAGCATGTACCTTTTGCTTCCACCAGAGAACTTCAGTGTGCTTTGCTGCCTGTGCCTGCTCTTTCAGAAGACCATATAAACATCTTCTGAGTGGAAAATGATATCATCTGGGATTCTTTGTGTTCTTAGTTATACACAGGTTTCAATTTAATCTTTTTCAGGTATTAGGCAAATTCTCCCAACAAATGCCTGTGCCGCTTCATTGTGAGGTTTTTGTCCAGTGAAGGGCCTCAGGCTTTTATCTGTCAAAGCCTAATATTAGAATGTACAGCAAAGTGTTAAGGTACACACAGACTCACCTCAGCTTTGTATACTTAGGTTATAATATGATTCCAAGGTTATGTTTGTATTTAAGTCTCAAATGAAGACTCATGGTCCTCTTATGGGCATCTTGTGAAAAAAATCCATTATCTTAAGAGTAAAAGAAAATATTTTTATACTTTAGTTTTGTTTACTTAGTACCGTTCCAAAGGCCCATTACTTAGTGAGCAAACTACTTTCCTATTTTGCTGTAGCTAAGCACGGGCAAAACCATATTAAATTATTAGTCCTAATACTTAAGAGACAAAAAGGATGCTGTGGTGGCCAGCTGCTCCTTGAAGTTACAGAAAATATGGGTGAACAGATGACGAAGTCATGAGTTTGTTTATTCTGATTCACAATCTTTAGTGAAAAAAACAACATCATATTTGTGTAAAGACAGTGTGAGTTCATGTGTCTGCTTTCATTTTAATTTCATTTGCATAATTAAATGCTCCCTTTTATGGGTCAGTCAAGGCCTAAGAGCCTGACCCTGCTTTCCCACATTTACATTGGGTTACTTCTGAACAGTTCTAGAAGAATTAATGATATATAATTAGGTTAACAAAAGGACATTAAAATAATTAATATTGAAATTCACACAAGCCAACATGTTTCTTCTTCTTTTTCTTTTTTAAAGACAAAAGAGTTCGTTTGTTACACACATTTAAAAAAAAAAACATTATTTGGCCTAAAATTCCTCCTCTTCTAGAGTCATACTTAAGGTGCATTTTTGGTTTGTTGGTTTTTGGAGGTTTGATTGTTTGGGGTTTTTTTGTTTGGTTGTGTTGTGTTTTTTGTTTGTTTTGTTTTTATATATTTTTTTTTTTCTTCTTTTTAGAGAGCATCAAATATAAGTTTCTGGGGCTGGAAAATGGCTTGTTTCAGGGCTTTAGAAAGACATTCATTTCACCTATAAGCAAGCTATTTTTCAGTGTATTTGCTTACATTTGCTCTAGGAAACTATGTCTTCATCTCTATGGATATAAACATTGGGGGTTTTATAATTCAAACATATCTTTAGGTAGAGCTGGAGCTATAAAATAAGGTATTTTTCTAAAGTGAACAGAAGTGTTCTGAAGATTTGTCTGCACTTTCAACTAACAAGAGATTAGCAGCATGTCAGCTGAGCAACACACCTAGCTTGCACCCTAACTCCTCAATAGCTTACCTAGTATGCTATAAAAGTCCCCAATATCTTGCTGTCTCAGTATTGCACACCTTCTTGACTTTGTTATTTAATTACTTAAGATTTCCACTCCTACAAGAAATTGTGTGATTTTAACTTTTTTTTTTTTTTTCCCCTCCCTCTTTCAGAATACTTTCTTCTCCCTTCAAAACCGCCTTTTTCATGGAGCTGAAATTCTTTTTTAAGGTCAGTTCTGGCTTAAAAAGAACGAGTAAATACATGTAAACAATGTATTTGCATTCTTTGCACACCCTCAAGATAGAAACATTTAGCAAAAAATTGCCTCCTCAAAAACAAAACTAAACTAAACAACCACAATATAACTGGACTAATTTCTCCTGGGATAAAAAGAGACAAAAGATTCAAGAGTCAGCTTGCAAGTCACTAGGTCAGCATGGTGGCAGCTGTTATCCTGGTAAAGGCTCCATAGACAAAAGTATGAAGGCTTGTTCTCTGTTCTGCTGCTATGTCTTGCAAGAGAGGAATTACAACTGAAAATGGAAATGTCAGCATTGTATTTGCTTTACAGTTACAGACAAATAACAGGTGTTGTATTGACTGTAGGTTCATAGAGGTAGAAGATTATTTCTGTTTGTTTGCTCTATGCTGACTTTCATTAGAAACACAGCACATGACTCTGTGTTGTTTAGGTGCTTTATTTTAGAAGCTTCATAGTATGTGTGATTTTTTTTTTTTTTTCACTTTCTTTGCAGCAGAGTATACTACATCTTCAGACACCTCTTGATCTGTTCGCAAACTTACCATCTAAGAAACTCTCAGACTACTTCTTTGTTTCTGCTCTGTTTAACCTAGAAAAAAAAAAAAGACAGATGAAGAAGGGATGACAGCTAAGTACTGTGCAGAAGGCCTTTTAAGTCTTCAGCTAAATCCTCAAGCAAATATGAAATAGCCTAGGTTTGCTGACCTGAAGAAATTTTTGAAAAATTCTTCTATTTGTCAGAAGAATCCCAGGTTTAGATTTTTATTCAGCTTCTTCACAAGAATATTGGAAAGAAATATACATACAAAAGTGTTTCCTTTTTTCAGTCTTGTTTATTGTAATCAAGCAGCACCCTTTGGCCATCTGGTTAAATGCTTTACATAAAAAGAAAAAAAGTACTGCTTTCTGTTCTGTCATTAAGGCTGAGTATAATATATGGCAGGGAACTCTTGTGATAAGACTGTAAAAGAGTAAAGCTGCTAAACTGTGTTTTGAGTGACCTTGGATAAGTCCCTCAATTTCTATAGCTAAGAACATGTGGGTTATACACTATTCTTTCAAACTCAGTTTCTGAATTAAACTGTAGCTTTCTTGAGATCTGGAGAGATTTAGGAAAATTAGGCACTAGATGAAATGATCCTCAGAAATTGGATGAAAAACATGACTTAAACTAGTGAGAGT
The DNA here is from genome assembly GCF_964273445.1 of Streptopelia decaocto. Taxonomy (NCBI): domain Eukaryota; kingdom Metazoa; phylum Chordata; class Aves; order Columbiformes; family Columbidae; genus Streptopelia; species Streptopelia decaocto. The sequence continues at coordinate 17,848,168 of NC_138658.1, read as the reverse complement.
TGAATTCAGAAAAAAAGAACCATATTTAAGTGTCTAATCAGAAATATTAAGCATAGATCTTTTCACTTGGGATTTTTAAATATGCAGATATTTAATCCAGACCACTACATATAGATTTCTAATCCCTTCCAAAGAAACAAACAAAAAAAACCAAAAAAACCCAAAACGAAACAACCCCCCCCCAAAAAAAAAAAAAATCAAAACCACACAAACAAGACAAAAACCACCACCACCAAAACCAGCAACCAACCAAACAACCAGTTCTCAGAACAACCAGTAGTTGCACAGTAAAGGCACTCTTATGGACATATTCAGATTTTGATAATAAGATTAAATTAATGTTAAGGGTACATAATCTCTGGACTTTAGAGTTAAGTAACTGGAATTTTGTTGACACAGCCAGTGTAAGAATTTGGCCAAGATAAAATCAGCTCCAGACTCCCAAAGACCCTCTGCAATGTGGTGGTTCATAATGCTGGCAGTTCCTAAGCCTGAGCATTACTGAACTTTGGAAGACATGTCATGTCCTGTGAGATCATCCTTGTCACCCACTGTTCTATGTCATACTGAAAGGGTCCTGATTAGGACCTGGACATTAATGCAGTTTTCTCTTCAGCCTTGTCACACATCTTTCAGAGTGCATCCTCTGCTCTGCAGAGACCCCATGGGGACCTCTTGTGGTGCACAGCCTTTGTAGCTCCAGGGGCTTCACTACCTTGTGTGTGTATACGTGAATATCATAGAATACCAGGTTGGAAGGAACCACAAGTATCATCTGGTAAAACCTTTTTTAGCAAAAGCATAGTCTAGACAAGATGGTCCAGCAATCTGTCCAGCTGAATATTTAAAGTGTCCAATCTTGGGGAATCCACCACATTCCTGGGAAGATTATTCCAATGGCTGATTGTTCTCGATATGAAAATTTTCCCTCTTGTGTCCAGTTGTAATCTTGCCAGGAGTAATATATTCATTGCCTCTCATCTTTTCTGTGGGAAAGGGAGTCTCCATCCTCTTTGTAGCCACTCTTGAAATACTAGAACATGGTGATGAGGTCTCTGTGAATGCTCCAATAGAAACAGACTCCTCTAATAAACTGAAAGCTCATTTCTCCCACCCATCTCCAATTTTCCCCTAGTTAGTTACCATACTCCTTCACATCAACCATAAATTATATTTCTCAGGTGAGTAAGCAAAGTAATCTGTGTACTCTTGAGTACTCTTTGTGTACTTAGACTCGATATCTCTACTTGTAAAATCCTGTAATGACCCTTTTCTAATTTTCAAGCATGTTGTGAGCCTTGTTCTACTATTTTCTCAATGGGTTATTTTGATAATACAGTGCTGAATGCCTTAGAAATGCATATGCGTAAATAAACATCAGAGGTAAGGCCTTGAGTAGGATCCAAGAGTCCTCAGATGTTGTAAGTGTGGTGAACAATCCAGAGAGGGAGAAGCATGCACCGCCACAGGAGAGGTTATTTAATTCTCTCACTCAGCATCTCAGTGAATTATAATTTTACTGAACAACAAAATGTGGAGACCCGGCCTTTGAATTCAGCAGAATGAGTTTACTACCTGCAGCGAGATCTGTTTGCCAACCACCTGAATAGATTCCAAGCAATTTGGAACATTTCATTGTTCTTTAAAGCATAAATGGTTTCATGGCAGCTGGGATGAATATATTTCAAAATTTAAATGAATATTCTGCAGTCATGCCAATGGGGGAAAAAAAGATATATTACTGTACACCATTCTATTAGACTTGACCATCAGTGCCTCAACCACGGTTAAATGGAGCCATTCTAACACCGAAGTGTTAGAGATAGCTAACAGATACAAATAAAGTCATAGAATGTTTTTCAGAAATGATCCAGTAATATTTTCTGACTGAGGTGTTAAGAAATCATGCCATTTTGTGAAGTCCTTGGGAACATTCCTCTCAACATGTTGATCCCGGTTCTCCTCCCATGACCATTTCCATGTTTTCCACTCAACTTTATGAGTTACACTAATGATTCAAAACCTCAGATATGTTTGGTCTGGAAAACACAAAACAAGTATGTATTTCCATGATTTTTGATTTGTAGACTGTAGAATCCTGATGGGCTGTAAAGTATTTTCAGGAAGTCCGCTAAAGAAAAGGAGAGAAGTAGTTCATCTTCTGTCAAGTGACCATATGTTGTGAGGTTGATGAAGCTTTCAAGACTACCAAAAGTAGGGAAACCCACCCCACCCCAGTGTTTACAAGTCAGAAATGAAACTAAAAATTACCAGTACAGCTGGAAAGAAAAAAAAAAAAAAAAGTCTTGATGGCTATGATGGCTACCTCAATAATTGAATACTTTATTAAGCATCTTCCAGTGTGTTGAAGAGAATATCACAGGTTTTAACTCCCCATAAACTTAAGCAAATATTAAGAGGAAATTGCTGTGATTGTGTAAGCTAACGGTGCTGGCTTCCAGCTTGACTATAGCTGAGAACTGTAGTCAGGAATAGCAGGAGTTTTAAGAATATCATTGAGCTCAGTGGGGCATTACAGAGATGTGCTTGTCTGCCATCACTTTCAAGGTTGTTCTATTGTTAATATCCACTCATAAACATGTTGTGGTGGTTGTCAAACTGAAAAACACAGTTTTTAAATTGGGTGGGGTGGATTAAAAAAAAAAAAACAAAAACACAAAACACAAACAACTCAACACAAACCCACCATAAACTAACCTTTAAACAATTGCATTTCTCCAAACCAAGCTGTATCTGTCTGTAAGGGCTGCTACAGGGTTTTAGTAGCCAGGACTGCATGGGCCTGTGTGAGGAGTGGCGGGGCTTGTCCTGTGCTGATCACAGCTGGTTCTAATGGACCCACATAAGGCCACAGCTCAGCCAATCAGGCCAGCTGGTGACACCTCAGGGAACACATATTTAAGAAATGTAAAAGAATGCCAGAGGAGGAGAGGGGAAAAATAAGACACTAAGGTTCCAAAGTTCCTTCAGACACGAAGGTAAGTGAAAAAGGAGGAGAAGGAGCTGCTCATGGCACTGGAGCCCTTGGAGGACCTCATATGGGAGGAGGACCAGGTGTGTGTTTCCTAAAGGAACTGTAGCATTGTGGAGAGGACTCCATGATGGAGCAATTTTATTGGCAGTAAATTAAATTAATTATCCCCAAGTCAAGCCTTTTTTTGTCCATGGTGGTGATTGGTAAGTGATCTCCCTGCCTTTAGCTTCACCCACAAGCTTTTCAATTCTATATTCTTCTCTTTCCTGTTGGGGATGGGGAGTGAGACTGTGGCTGAGTGGGATTTTGGCTGTTAACCAAGGTTAACCCATAGCACAGAGACAGAAACAGAGGGGCTTGGTTAATTTTTTATTTATTTTATTTAACTTCTGTTGATTTTCAGATGTTACTTGGTGTCTTTTCACTGGATTCGTGGGTCTCCTGTGCCAGAGCAGAAAGATACACTTCAAAACACAGAGAAAAGATACAAGTAGGATTTTAGATTTTTTAAAGATACCTTTAGATTTCACCTCAGAAAACACATCTTGATCAAAAGAACAGTGACTGAACAAGTTCTGCCTTTCTATAAGGTAGAGATTTTTCCATTATGGGTGAAGAAGTAGGAATCCCTATTGTAAGACTGGGAGTTATTGTAGGAAAAGAATAAATACAGTTAATATATTTGGATACATTAAACATGGGGTTTAATACTGTTCTTGAATTCTATTACACATTTTTCTTCGAGTTCCGCAGAAAAGACAATGGTATTTCTTTTTTCAGATTTACTAAGGTAAATTAATTTGACATTTGTAGCCTTCCTTTTCCACTTAAGATGTATGATATAGGTGTTGAGACAAGGTATTTTTCCTTGCTATCAAGTAAGTTGCCAGTTTGTCCACTCCGTTGCCTTTGGTTTGGCAGAGGCTTTTTGATTATGTAGAATATTTGATATTCTTCTGATAGGTGTTAAGGAAAGTGTTGCACATACCTGTTCCTAATACCTGCAGTGTAAGAAGGATGTGTGTTCACAGTCTTAAGGCTCTTTTAATATACGCTATGGTAAGTGCATAATATATTTCTTTTAAAATCTCTTTTAATTTGTACCTGTGGCTACTCAGTAACTCTTAACCGTCTATGACACAGATTCTATGTAACCGTCTATGACACAGATTCTATGTAATCTTGCTTTGGACCTTCTTAATACAGGTTTCTATGTACCTATACTTAAACACGTGTATGTGTGTGACAGCATGTTTGTGAATCACTATACCTCTATATGTCTGTATAAGATTTAATTATTTTTTGTTATGTATATTAGGAGAAATTAACTTCCAGAAGAGCTCCATGTTATGTAGAAATTCATAAAGAAACTTTCATGTCCTAGGTATTCTTCTTTAGCATCAAGTGATCAGCTACCTCTTGTGTGTTTAATATGCAGACGTATATTCATTATTAAGCACTCCAGGAAACATCATCGCTGCAATCACAGTATGTTATTTCACTCTGGCTAAAAGGAATGAATTTTCAGCTTTGGAAAACAAACAAACAAACAAAACCCAGTAAAATTAAGCTGGAGATAAGCAACATTCCTTGCCCCTCCAGAGAAAAAGTGAAAATGTAACTCCCTATTTTCATTCAGTAGTACTGCAGCACCGCACTATTTATTATATATATGGCCATATTCCTACCTACTTATGGCAACTAGTGAAGGCATCTACTGCAAGAGAAAAAAAAAAAAAAATAGGTGGATAACTTATTTCTTGTTTTTATGCTGATTTCATACAAAACAAAACCTTGAACAGCTGCTCTTTGGAAGATAAAAAGGATTCAAATTGCTGTAGCAGCCTTGTGAGTGAAAATGTTTTCAGATGTTTAGCAAATCGAATTGCATGGGGAAAGGGCAGGTTTTATTTACTGCAGAATGTTTACCTCCAGAAATATTTTGTCCTTTATTTATTCTTAATTGATTAGCTCTTCATAGATAGAGGGCTTTTGCTACTGCAGAATGCATGGTACGAAAGAATAAATAAATAGCTTAAGAAGTTCACCTGATAATCACCAGAACAGAAATCCAGTGTGATAACTCTGCTAAGGTAGCAGTTAGGAATGGTTAGCTCACAGGTATCCTGATATTGGTCCTGTTTTTATGTCCATGATTTACTTTCATTATCTGCCAAGGTACCTAGAAAGTGCCCATCATCTTGCACAAACAGGTCACATAGCATTTTTTGCAGTAAACTCAATATTTCATAGTTAAAATAAGCTCATATGAAGTTAGAGAATTGCTTTATTGAAGGGAAACAGGAGTGAATACAAGCAGAGATAAGAAGAGAACTAAAAAAAGAAAAATAGATTTTATTTACAGTTGTTGAGAATTTTTTCTGCATAGAATCTAAATGTGCTTTTTAAAAGACTGAATTTTCTTCAAATTGCTGCCCTGTTCTGAAATGAATGCAGGGATAAGCTGGGTTTCTCCTCAGATTCTTAAAATCACTCATCGTCTAGATTTTATGGTGTCAGCATGATGAGGACTGTTTCAGGCATTTTTTCTCACTGCTTGATTTACTTGGAGACATGTCATGAGATTTACCTGGCCTGCAAATCAGATCTGAAGAGGCGGAGGAGGACAATGACATGACTTCTAGCAGTCAGTCATTCATTATATAGAAATATCCTTCAAAAGATCTGTGTCTGCCTCAGGTAAAATAGATGTCAAATTTGACCGAAGGATATGGATCAAAGACTATTGCCAACTCATACTACACACATAAAACCAGCCTACAGCTGAATTGCCCTTTTTCTACTGAAGTAAAGTTTCTCCTTGCGTGGGTGTTGCATAAAATACATATTTTAATCAGTTAAACATGTATTTTAATTGTCTGTACTGACCTCATAATTTTCCCTATGGAAAAAGAAATATAAGATAATTGGCAGAGTTGGACTAATTCCTGCTGTCTCAGACCTGTGGGAAGATACAAGATTTACTCAGTCTCCAGGTTTGGGTTTCTTTTAACTGGTCAAGGAATTGTTTGGCAATAACTTGTACTTTTCAGCTATTGTTTCATTACTTATTCTGACTGTTAGGAAAAAATCCCTGATGTCAGATTTCTATCTCCTGCAAAGTTGATCCAATCTTATTACTACTGGTAACTTCGATCCTTTAATTCTGTTATAAGTGTTCCAGGCTCCTTGGATGTGGAACCAAAGAGAAGGTTATTCCCTCACAGCTCCAGAAGCTGGATTCCAGCTTTGGCTGTTAGCATTTCAGATTTGTTTGCTTAAATATATTCTAATTTTGGTTTACTAAGGAGTCAATGCATCTGGGTGCACTAAATACACATACTACCTATCTAATTCCTAAAAAGTCAGCTTCTTTTCAACTTCAGCCAGTTTACCAGGAACGACAGGTCTAAAGCATGCTACCTTTATCAAAAATATATCTGCTAACTGGTTTGAAGCCATATTTCTTGGATAGCTTGAGTACCTTTCAAAACATCGGTCTCCTAGAGCACATACGATTTTGTCCATGTACTTCCTTAACTTGCCAATGGAGGGCGACTGTACTCCAAACCTGTCGTGCGGTATTTTCAGGAAAGTTCTGTTAATAGTAAACGAAGCTCCTGGATCAGACACATGAACCTCAATTTATCGCTCCCTCTAGATGCAAAAAACTCAAAAATATATCTACAGTTGCACCACAAAGAGTGCCAGAGGAATATTGGATCATCCCACACCACTTTTTCTATTTTAAACTGATTCTGAATGGCCTTCCTGGTGAGATGCTACCACCACGGCTCTCACCTTTTGCTGAAATCACCATTGCACCCACTGGCCGATGCATTCTGTCTCTTTTCTCTGAAGAGCAGGTAAGAAAATTGTGACTGTAGTTCTAACTAAAGATCTCCGAGATGTCTCATCTATATTTGACAACTAATGCCCCAAGCGCATTTTTCCTCATATACACATTTTTTTTCCTACTTGAGACATGACCATTATTTTTCTATGCCAGAGTAAGAGAGACAGTTTAAGTCCAAACTGAAGTTGAAAACTGTTACTTAAACAAAGGTACAAAACCTCTGATGCACAAATTTTTTTGCTTGCATCTGCTTTCTAATGCAGGTAATTCATTGTTTAATGGTATTAGATATATTATTTTCCAAACCAGAATAAACTATTCAGTAGGTTGAAGTTCCTTTTGATGAGTTCTTTACTGTTCAACACTGACTTTTTTATTCCTCCACCTGCCCCAGCCACTAGAAAAGCCAGGAAAGATAAAACTCAGAAGGTTTCTGCAAAGCTTTATAATTCTTTAGTTTCATCATTCCAAGTGGGTTTTTTTGGTGTATTTGTTTGTTTGGTTTGGTGTTTGTTTTCTACTGTAGATAAAATAGTCTTCCAGTTCAGAAGACCTCATTCTTTTATACATAATGCCATGAATAAACAAATGCTTAAGAAATAAAATGGATATAATTTGTATGGTAACAGAGATCAGAGCACTCAGGACTGTTTTGAATACTTGTTTAAAGGAACTAATGAATATAAGAAAAGTGTCCTAGAGCATTTAATTTTGAATTCTGAGAATATTTTTTCATTTAGATTTTCATGGCTATTTCCTTCAGTCATGCTTATTTTAATTAGCTAATGAACATGGAGGAAAAAAATCTGATTCTACTCTTTGCCAGTTCACAATGACTTTTTCACTTCTGCCAAGAATGGCACGTGTAAGAAAAGTAGCTGAGTTCCTTGATTCATCCAGGAAAGCCACTTTTAGAATGAAGAGTTTTAACTAGAGAACTTGTTCAACTGGTGTTTGAACAGCTACTCATGTGGTAGAACTAGAGCACGCTGCTTTCCTAGATTAGGTATATGGTTCAAAGAGAACTGTTCTGAGGACTACAATTGATCCTACTTGAGAGATTAAAAAAAATAAAGGATCATTTTCAGCCAAGATTACTGTCATCATTGTGATCATACCACATTTAATTAATTAAGATAGCTGAAATGAAGAGCTTCAGACACTGATTTGTGATCATTTCTTCTGTTGTAACCACTGACCTTACAGTGGTTTCTTATTATGATAATGTTAAGTGATTTTAAAATGTATTTAAATAGTAAGTAACCACTTTGTAGTCATGCTTGATGTATTTATTGCACTTTTGGAAATCAGTATGTTCTGGTATTTTGGAGGCTAGTGTGAAAATGGTGGGGCCTTTCAGTCTTAGCTGCTCTCTACACCCCTGTCAAGGAATGATCAGAGATGTGGTAATGGTGACCTTGCCACTCTCAAGCCCTATGGTTTCCTTGAAGAAGCCTGGATGTAAAGGCTGAAATTTGTCAAAGAAGGCAAGTGTCCCATCATGGCCAAGAAGATGAGATGGCAGGTTTTTGCTGCACAAACATGTAAGGACACAAGTCTGCCAAGTATTTCCTCTGTAGCATTGACCATGAGTTATCCAAGGATTAGATGAACAAAAGGGAAAGCCTTGCATGTAGTCTTTCCTGAATTTAATTTTGTGCAGCTTAGCCATGGTTCACTGCCTGACCTTGTGTTTACAAGATTTCATTATATGAAAACATTACCCTTAGGAAAAGGTTTAATAGAATTTAATAGAGATTAATCCAGAGGCCCTAACCAAATCTAAAAAACCTTAATCTAGAAGAGTATATTTTCCACAGATATTCTTGAAGCAGAAGAATCCTTTGTAAAACATTGAAGAAAACTGTATGGAGATGAGCTCTGTAAATGTATGTGTTCATATGGGAGGGCTTGCAGATTCGACAGAGAATAATGAATGTCAGTTATCAGAATGCAACAAAGTATAGCTTTCAAAGAAATAATTACATATTTAAATAACTAATTTATTTAAATAACTATAAAAATTACCCTTCATGATCTTAGGATATAAAGCTGTAGAAACCTAGGTGTCTACACTCAAAATTCTAGAAAGTATTAATGAGGGATATCTAGGAAAATTAAATGTGTTTGAATAAATGTTAGAATAACTATGAACTTCAAATAAACTTCAGTTTTGTAACTAAGCAACTATTTTTTACACCATACAGCCTGAAAAATATTTGTGGTTGGCAGGGTGCCATGAGAATTCGAAAGGGACTGAAGAAAGTGATCTGATAATACTCTACAGTCTTTATGATTACATGCTATCTTAATTGCATATGTATCTTATGCAATATGCTACCCTTATATATGTATTTAAATTTTAGTCAAATGTCAAAAATATAAAAAGACACTAAACTTTTATAAATGTTTTTGTTAATTAACACATCCCTGTGATACAAAGTACATCTACATGCTGTAAAGTAGTTCTGAGTTGAATAAATCAGCAGTGATGCCAAAATATGTGAAAAATTGAAGATAATAATAACAACAAAGATTAATTGATGGATTAAGATAGCTATAGTTAATTTTTAATATAGCCAACTGTACTTTGACCTGAGTTTTAAATTCTAATAAGTAGCTATGAGGCTCTAGAATAATTTTAATGACAGCTATCCTATATTCTGAATAATCTTAAAATGCAAAATGCAAAGCTGGTGTTAGTTAACTGACCGTAGGTAAATGTTTTCCCAGGGCAATGTTTTGGTGATGATACTAGAGGCCTGAATGGTACAAAGTGACTGATAAGATTGTTTCTTCCATGCCAAAGACAAAACAAGTAGTTTTCACTTCACCTGCAGAGTATCACAGCTATGCTCAGGGGCTGGGGAGGAGAAACTTTGGTGGAGTTATCAGGCAGGGAGTGAGAGGGGTGACATTGAGATCTAGTATATCTCCCTGACCCCGGGGTAGAGTAAGAGCAGCGTGTTTCTTCTGCTTTCCTTTGGGTGGGAGTTTGTGATCACAAGCATTCCCCTCAGGTTTCTGGGAAAGAAGCTTGTGAGAGACTTGAACAGCTGTTTTCTTTCCATGTCCCCTAAGTCTGACCCTACCAATACACACAGCTGCCACTGGACCATCTTCCACATGAACATTCTGCCAGAATCCCATCCTGAAGAGACCAGATTTGCAGAATGGCACTAAAAAGATAAGCTCTCACATTCAGATCCAGAGGTAAATGTTAGATTTGGTAGATTTGTTTCTGCTCAAGTTGATGCATCTTTAGTGCAAATCCTGTTTGTTTACAGAGGTGTCCTTTTTTTTTTTTTTTTTTCTTTTCTTTCAGCACATTAGTGGATGATACTATATTGAAATAGAATATAGGAAATGGGGTAATCTAGTGAAAGCATGAAAATACCAAATATTCCATGTAACTACTAAAATGACTGTCAAATAGAGTTTAGCAATGCTTTAAATTGTTTTTTAAATAGGAGATCTTAGATGGCACCATTTATTGATTACTTTTTTTTGAAAGTTGCTTTTTCTACTTGTTAGCAATGCATTATTCCCAAACTGTTCAGTTCTGCATGAACTGTCCAGCTCAATTTCTGAACAGCTAGGACTTGAAGAAGTGCAGTGTACTCTTTGTTCAAATTAGGATGCTAACCAAGAAGCCAAAAAACCCTGCAATAAAGTATATTCATAGAACTCTTCTTAAACTGACAGTTTAAACATAATTTTGTTCTTTCAATGTATAAAAGATATGAAGGCGCTTATGTGTAGGTGTTAACAGCTTTCATCAAATATCGTTTTCATACTGTGTTGAGACAAGTGGGTCAGTTTTGACCTTTTCACAGTTCTTGTTAAGATCTATTGTTCTGCCAACTTTGGCATCTCTGATGCCCAGTTTATTCTCAGAAATCAAAAAGGACAACAGAACATTTCTAGCTCTGTTTTGCTTATAAAAATTTCAAGCCTGCATTTTAACACTTTTTCATAACATGCTGATTTTTAATCTGGTTATAATGATTGTGGTTCACTGCTTTTCTCCACTTGAATAGCAAAGACAAGTTATGTTTGGTTGTTGTTTTTGTTTTGTTTTACTAAACAAAGCCAATGCTATTTCCTACCTTGAATTAAAAATGTAAATTATTTGCTTACATAATGCAAGTTATTGTATTGGCAAGTGTCCTTGTATTGTTTACATTGTCCTGTGGCACAGTACCTTCACATTACAATATTGCTTCATTACTTAATTATCATCCTACTTGATGTCATTCATGTTTGGAGTGGAAGAGCATATCAGTTTCAGGATCCACTCATTACACTGTGCATAGACAGAGACTGAATTATTGTAAGCTGTCTCTGTCACAAGCACAACTTGATGCTTGATATTTGATTTCTCTGAATTAATATGTATCCTGTTTTTATTATAAATTCAATATTTAAGTCAATGCTTGGTCAATGGAAAAAACAATATAAAGTAAAATAGTGCTTATTTTTGTCCTCTTTCTGTCCAGCAGTAGCAATTCTAACAGCTGGCTTTGTCCCCAGTTTTCTTGATACAGAACTGTTTGGAGAGATTAAGCAGTGTGGTTTGTGTCACTTGGCCAACCCTGCTATGCAATGTATTTTTCTTCTTTGTGAAAATCTTTCTCAGCTCAAGACAGATGCTGAGGTTTTGTTGCTACATGAAGATATTATTGCATAAAAAGTGAGTTATACTATGTTTTGTAGGTATTTTATTATACTTACATTGGCATGATCCTCATGGAATGGTTAAGCTGGATGTGTAGATCAGTTTTGCAGGGGCAGAGAGTGGTAGGAGAGACAGTGGTGCAAAGTGTTAATTCTTTCCCGGTAAAAACCTACCCAGTCTGCTGATCAGCATGAAAGAAAATACAAGAACATATCATAAGGCTGAAAGAAGTTTCTTTGAATACAGGCAATTATTAAATATACTGTATCCCTTAGTATGCAGGCAGTGGAATAACATGAAATGTTGAAAGAAGGTAAGTATTTTTGTTAGGTCAATAGGACATTCAGTATCTGTGAGATTAAGGTTGTTTAGAACTACATGGAAATACATTTATTCTCAAGGGTCTCATTTATCCTTATGCAACTAGGTATGTGCCGATACCATGTCTGGAACACTGTCATTGTGTAACACCTGGCTTCAATTACCTCACTTGGATTGTATTCATATTTCAGAACTTTCTGTCCAGGTTTTTCAGAGAAGAACCTGCCTTCTTTAGTAGAAGCCTAACCTTGTTTAACTTTGTGAAGCAGTTAGCGTGGGCAGAAGAAATTGCTCTTTTACCTCAATGAAAAACTATTGTGTTTCTCCAGATTGTTTCAGAACTCAAATGAGTTAGCTCCTGTGCAAGTGGAGGAAATTCCTGCAAAAAAATTAATAAAGCTCAAATTACCCATGTTACAAGTGATCCCAAACAGAGTTAGTTCCTTAAATAGGTAAAATCTCTGCAGTAGTATACAGAATGAACGGCAGCAGCATCATTAAAAGAAGCAGGTAGCAGTGACCCATTCTCTAAATCCTTTGCCCTGAAAATGTGAGATCACCAGTGATCCTTCTGCTGCTGTATGTCAGAGCCACAGTACCTGAGAACTCTGTATTTTTGTTTTATATTTCTCTTCTCACACTGGACAAACTTATTCTTCAACTGATCTCAGAAGCTAAGCTACAGTAAGGCATGTTTTAGGTTTTAAATGTGGCATATTATTTAAAATGACTACAGTTGTGAACATTTGACTTGCTTTGACATTTTTAAAGGACAAACAACTGACCTAGATATTGATCCAGTGGAGATGGTACTGAATATCTTCTATCACATTTTCCTTTCACAGTTTGTGGTGCTGCTGAGGAGGGCTTTTCTGCATGTTACTGTTTTTGACCTAACACAGAAATTACAATGTAAGACATAAGTTCCTTTATAAGCACACTTGTTTTCTCTGCTAATACATTGAAAGAGCATTGTGATGATTTTAAAAGGGACATTACTCAGCGATACAGTTTTGGCAGGTATGCATGTTGATTTAATCAGCAGAGCTTATTGTTAGAAAGCTAGGAAATCCTATACCTCGTTGTAATCATTTATAGACAGAAAAATTTCCCTTCTTCTTCACTTGGCTAAATAGTCAAAGTTGTTCTTGAATTTGAGGTTAAGTCAACACCTTCCATTTTGGGCAGATGTTCTTACACAATTCACATAAATGCTGAATGGAAATAGTAAATAGATTGTATCGAGTTTAAATGTACACCTAACTTTTACAGTGTATACATCAAACAACAAACCAGTTTCAGTCTCGCATTCCTATATCCAGTGATAGTCCAGTGTCAAATAAAATACATGCTTTAAACTACTGGTCAAGCACTGTTGTACACTGAATAGTGACTCTGAGGACAGTCACTTGAAGTCTACTTTTTAGTTGTCTCACAGGGACATCTGTTTGAAATCTGTCTTGATTAGAAAGAACAAAGATTTGTGATCAAACTAGTGGACCTGAAATTTAACTTGAAATCCAAAAAATAGTCTGTGATCTTGCACCAGGAGTCTACAAAAAAAGATACCTTTGGTTGTACATTAGTAATGACAGCTGTCTCATGCTGTATTTCCCTCAGTGGATTTCTCCCTATGAAGTTACCAAAATCCCTCAGTTTTGCTGAAGAATCGTGTTCTTGTCCAGCTATACTACTGCTTTACAGCCGAGGTAAAAAAAAAATAATAATTAAAAAAAAACATAAAAAAGCTCATTGTAGTTTTTAAGTCATTATTATTAACAAATATCACTTGTGATAGCTATGCACATTCATGTCTTCAGGGCACTAAAGTAATTACAGCTATCTTATCACAACTGTATGCTAAAATATTTTTCTACATTTGGCTTTACTGAAAAGAAGGTTTGGTATTACTTATAGCATTTCATGCATACCTGTGAAAAAAGCAACCATTTTTTACAACAAATTTTGAATGTCAGAACTTATTTGACCAGAGTTTTCCACATAAAATAACTCATTACAGTAATTCCTTTCTCAGGACCTATAATGGAAGATAATGTTCAATTACTTGATTTATAACATGTGGCCCTTCAAAATTTATGCTGTTTTCTCACTGAATAAAAATAGTATTAGTCAAGAGTGAGGATTCTATTATTATTTTGCTATCCCCAAAATTAAAATATTTATAGCAGGAACAACTCATCAATTAACTGCTGCTGTCATTTAATGAAATGTACTGGGGTTTATTTCAAACTGACTCTTCTTGCCATGATAAATTATTCAGAATGGTTGCTTACCTCACTTTTGTTGGAAGTACCTAGTGCAACTATTGATTGCTGCTCATTTGCATTTGGGAAGTTTATCTGGAATTTTGTTCAGTCTCTGTATTTCCTGCCAAACAGATCAATGACAATACAAAAGTATAACTTGGTGTATATGTATATGTGTATATGTATAATCTGGTCATTCATAGGACTGGTTTTCTTATCTTTTTCCCACCTCTTTTTCATAACCTACATGGGATGCAGATCTTATGCCAAGCTAAATGTTTTAGGACTAATTCTACAACTCAGGTAATGTAAATAGAGGATTGTGTTGCTTGGAGCACTGCCTTTCTTTATATCACTTAGGGCAGTGAAAGATCCATGCAGTAGGGTGTGATTAAACAAACTCATTCTAGTTTTTGCAGGTCTGACTCATGTAGTATGTGATCCAGGTGTCTGCAAGATTATTGGAGCCGGAAGCTCATGCAAAGCTGCTGCACATGAGCTGAATGTGCTACAGAGGCTCTGTGGTCATGGGTGATGCTCTTCTCAAAATAACTGCAGCTTCATAGCTTCTGAGTCACACCTCTCTTGTTCTTGGTTGGATAAGCATGCAGGCAAAATAGATATGTATTTCCAGAGACACCTCTCAGTCATTTTGTCACTTATTTTTTAGAATTTTCTGTTCCTAAAGGTATAAGAATATATATGAAAGCCTGTTAAGTTTTTCTTGAGTGGTCCTTTACTCCTGGCAAATGCAGCAGCTCTATGTCAGTTCATGTGCAATGCACATTACAAACCGTTGCTGTCTTTTAGTCTTCTTAAGAGCACAGAATCCACATTCTTATCTCCAAAATCTGCCCATGCCATTCAGGTAGAAGCTCTATTATAAACTGCTTTATGCTGCTTACTAGTCTTTCTCCTTTAAGTGCTGAAACCTCATAGGACTGTTTTTTTTTCTAGGTATTCATACTGAAAATATTCAAAATTCACACAAGAATTGTACTTCTTGTCAACAAAATTTCTGTCAGTAAATACAGTTTTATTAGAAACTTGCATATTTTCTAAACGTTTGAAATAAACAACCTTCGTAATGATGATAGTCCAGTAATTATGAGATAAATCAAAAGTTTTTATTTTACAAACTTGTACAGTCTTCTGCCTTGATCACTAGTGCTTAAGTACAGAACTGTTTTGTTGCCTGCATGTATTTAAGGAGGAAAAATAAATAATAAGGATTAAAAAAGTCTTCACAGAAGGATATTTTTTTCTAGCATTTTTGTCTTTAACATATCTGTAAGATCTTCCAGGGCTCGAGTTAAAAATGACATGGTAATTTTTGAAAGGTTTAATATTGCTGGTGGAGCCTTGTCTTGTCTCTGTTATATGTGCTTGAAATTTATGCAGTTTGCTTTTCTTAGCCATGAAACTTTCACCTTTGAAATTTGCATGGCCGCCAAAATACAGATATTATGAAAATAAAATAAGTGAAAACTTGCTGCTTAACTAAAGTATTTTGTGGAGCATAGTTAGTTATCTACTCAACCTTTCTTGCTGTGTAATAGATTCAAGCACCGAAGTTGGTTTGAATGAAAAGGTGGGGGAAGAAAACATGGATACAAACGCATTATTTTATATTGGATGTGGGTTATATATACATATATGTTTGTTTGTTTGTTGTTTTGGTTTGGTTTGGTTTTTTTACCTGCTTTATGACAGTAGTTAGCTAAATATTTGGAAACAGGTCAAATGCCTAAAGTATGCATTTGAAGCCATGTTAAGTTTTAAATCTTCACTGCCAGAAGGGAGTGTAACCTCCTAGAAGTGGCACTTAGATGTAGAAATTGAAAGCAATTGAAAACATTCAAAACCAATGAAAGATGGACAGTTGTGTAATTCTAAATAAGAAACTGTGCTCTGAAAATTTCTGCTTGCTGACTCTGTAACCACATGCATAAAAAACACTTGCTTTAAATCATCACTTTTTTTCACTTATAGCAAATACATGTGATTAATGTTCTGTCACTTATAAATGTGAATCTCAATTGCTTTTAAGGAATAATCACCTACCTGTGCTTTTACATTTTTCTTTCAGCATTACAGAATAATTTGTCATTAGGAATAATGAGACACTGTTCATTTTCTTCAGGTAAGCTAAATATTTGAAGTAAATGGTAAATGATTTCATGTTAGGCTACATCAGAAATCCTTCCCTTCTTTCAGTTTCCCTTTTTGCCAGCCAGTTCTCCAGAATATCTGTTGGTGTCCTAGGCAGAAAACATGAAGTTTGTGTGTGGAAATCCTTTTATGTGCTTTTCTGCTGCAGTTGAAAACATACAAACAAAAGAAGTAAAAGTAGGATACTGACTGTATTATATTTTGAGTTTATGTTAAAATGCAGCTTAAAAATCAGGGTCCTGTGGCATCCTTGTTTCTATCTCCTGGGATTTTTTGTTTGCTTTTCAAGACATAAAAAGATGAGTGATGTAACTTTATTCAAATGTCTTTGGCTTGTGCCTATACTACATATGCATTAGATGTTTAACTGCTGGGCTTTAACCTCTAAGCATAATGACTTACTGCTATCACAGCTCAGGTTGAAGCTGGTGATTGAAGCTTTTCTTGGTTCAATTTGCCTCCAAGGAAATCCACAGGAAACTCTTGATATTTGTTTTTTGTGAAACTGACAGAGGAATTTGCAATTGAGCCCACATGTGGCTGGAAAGTAACCAAGACGTGAGAGGCACCCAAGAGCAATTTCTCCAGTGGTTGCTCATGACAAACATCTTACCCTGCACTGCTGTCCCTGCACAGACTGTCCAACTAGTGGCAAACTGTGAAATCTAGAATCCAGGAGAACTATGGACTAGACTATGGATATGAATGACACAAAGCCCAAATTCACATATTAGCTTAATATATAGTATGCACACATCTTTTTTCAAGCCTGATAACATATGTTTTTTCCTTTTTTAATAGTTATTTTTAAAATGGCATTGATTCTTTTTCATTGTTTTGAACACATATACCAGAAACTGATTTCCTAGATTACTTTGCATTACTAATGGATCTACTCAGACTCAGAATGCCTGCCAATCATCAAGTAGGAACCGGAGATTTTCACATCTGCCACTTATTCAATAAAATTACTGTTGAAACTAAGTATGTAGTGATATAAACCTGACCCAGAAGTCTGTGTTTGGGAAAAGGTGAAGGTATATTAAGGAAGGAAGTATTCTGGTGTTGGATAATTTTATTAATGTAACTTTAATTTATGATTTTGTTCTATTTGAGTACAACTAAGAAAAAAGTGGTAGTTAAGCTGGAAATTAATTTTATTACCTGGTTAAACAAGGTATCATTTGGGTTTAAATTATTAAGAAAATGAAATTTCTTATATGAATAACTATGATTTGTACTTTTAATATTGTGATAGAGGAAACAGACTTTATAATTGAGTAATGGACACATTTGCATGATATGCATTGCCACAGAGGAAATATTACTAGGAAAGAAATATTTTTATATTAGTATCAGAGGCATATATGCATCTGGTGAGTATGTTCCTTGTTCGGTGAATCCTGCTGTAACCTGCAGAAATCCTTGATCTATGACCAGAATGAGACCATCCCAAAGCATATGATTTCTTGGAGGTTTTCCTTGCCATGAGAAAAATGGTTGACCATAACACACACTTCACTAAATCAGCTTTCAGCTGCTGGCTTGATGACAAGCTAAAATTGTGTTTGCTAATGCTAGCTTATGATCTGAATGGGCAGACAAGTGCAGACAAAGTCCTTGAAGAAAGCTTCCTCAGCTGTCTCTCTTGCTCCCAAAATGCCCATTGTCATGGCAGTTATTAGCCAGAGCTGGATGACAGGGCATTGTGCATTCACTGTCTCTGAGATTTGTGCTGACCTCTTCAAAAGTAACTTCAACTAAGCTGCACTCTGCAGGGTGTGTGAAATGTCTCTCTTCAGTGTTGGTCTTGATCCTCCATGCTTTGGTATACCACCTTTCTCTATCACAGTATCACAATATCACAATATGTTTGGGATTGGAAGGGACCTCAAAAAATCATCCAGTCTAATCCCCCTGCTGGAGCAGGAACGCCTAGGTGAGGTTGCACAGGAACATGTCCAGGCGGGTTTTGAATGTCTCCAGCGAAGGAGATTCCACAACCTCCCTGGGCAGCCTGTTCCAGTGTTCTGTCACCCTCACTGAGAAGAAGTTTCTTCTCAAATTTAAATGGAACCTCTTGTGTTCCAGCTTGATCCCATTACCCCTTGCCCTATCATTGGGCGTCACCGAGAAGAGCCTGGCTCCATCCTCGTGGCACTCATCCTTTATATATTTATAAACATTAATAAGGTCACCCCTCAGTCTCCTCCAAACTAAAGAGACCCAGCTCCCTCAGCCTTTCTTCATAAGGGAGATGCTCCACTCCCTTAATCATCTTTGTTGCCCTACGCTGGACCCTCTCCAGCAGTTCCCTGTCCTTCTTGAACTGAGGGGCCCAGAACAGGACACAATATTCTAGATGGGGTCTCACCAGGGCAGAGTAGAGGGGAAGAAGGACCTCTCTTGATCTACTAACCACCCCCCTTCTAATACACCCCAGCATGCCATTGGCCTTCCTGGCCAGAAGGGCACAGTGCTGGCTCATGGTCATCCTGTTGTCCACCAGGACCCCCAGGTCTCTTTCCCCTACACTGCTTTCTAATATGTAATTTCCCAACCATCCTCTGTTATACTGTGTTTCCATGGATAGAAACTCAGGGTATACCTAGAAAAACCCACAGCACTCTACAACGAGGCATACTGTTTTGATGAGTGGGAGATCAGACCTCAGAGGAGAATGCTACAGAGAATATCTGTTTTAAAATTTTGAGAAAGACCAAAGTTATGTATTTAGGCTTCCCATACAGTGTAGTGAGAAATAAACTTCATATGTGTGTTGGTCTGAATATTGGATATCAGAACCATAAAAAGAAAAACAAGGTTTAAATACCAAGTTATTAATTTATTTAATTGCCTAGTAAATCACTTACAGCAGCAGCATCCTAGAGTTTGTTAGAAGAATTTATTATTGCTGAATATAGACATCAGTCTGTCTAGACTCCAGGGTTCCTAGTTCAAAAAAACTACTTAGTTCTATATAGAAGTAGATTTCTCATAATAAAATGACTTTAGCATGTGCAGACTTATGTGAAACCTGTTTTGTTCTACAGATTCTTCATGTGTTTTCATGATAATTTCTTAAACTGTTATTTAGTCTACTGCCGCAACTCGGCCTCGATGCCTAAGATTAAAAGCTTCTCTGGTCTGTGGCACTGACTCTAAAAGCCACAGCCATGCTCTTCTCAAGGGCTCCTGAAAAAGCAGTGTCTTCTTCTTCATAGCTCTATGAACGATAGAATGATAGAAGAGCAGGGGTGAACTAACTGCTGATTAAAGCTCAAATGCTCTCACTTCTATGACTAGTGTTACAGAATACATTGTAAATTACTTTTGAAAAAAAAATTAAATTTCAGGGTAGCAAATCGATACTTTCAGTTAAGTCAGACGTCAGTTCTGGCTGAGTGACAAGTGTTAGGGCAATACATGAATAGTCCTTTTCATGAGTAATTTCTAGGGCACATTGGATTGATTACTTTTAAATTCAGTATATAATTATCAGTTGAATGCTAGTGGAATTTTTATTTCTGCACAGAACAGGGGGACACAAACTGCCTTTCCAAGAGCATACCTATAGATCTATCAGTAATGTTCAAACACAACACGTGAAGTCTATAGGAGATTGATGATTTATGAGGATTGGTGTGTTTGTATATACATACATATTATATAAGTAGGTCTGTACATATAGTTTTAACAACACTTCTTGGGTTACACAGCAGACAAATACCCTTTGAGAAAAAGAGTTGTAGTGTTAATTTGACACAAGGGACAAAGACAGGCATTAGAAGAGGATACAGAGTTGTTTATAAGGGTTGGTTGGGTAGGAGGACATATGTGAAGAAGGAAAAAATGAAGGAGTTCAGGACAGAAATTCAAGCACACTTCAGAGTCTTTCAGAGTTATGAGGATTAAAAGGTTCAAAGAGACGCAACGTATGAAGTATTGGGGCTATGCTGGAAATGGTGAGGAGACACAGTCTGAACAGATGCAGAATGGACATTCACGGAGAGGGTTTGCTGGAAGCCAGGACAGAACTGTGTATGTTGACCTCTGCACTGTTTACAGTGCAACTCCCACACTTCTGCATAGAAATAAAACTGATAAAATGTGAAGTGTCTCAATTGTTACTAGACAAGGGAACACCTGTTTTGTAGTTTTATTTTTTGTCTGGTGTTTTTTGTTTGTTTATTTAAGACCAACAAAGCTTAGACTGCTGGGTTTAAGTTCAGTATGTTGTAAACAGAACAATTGAGATCAGTGTCTTGTTTCTTGTAGATGCATGTTATTTCTGTCTTCCTAATGTTGTGATATTTCAATGGACAAATGATATAAATTGCTCAAAGGACACTAGGAAAAGTAACACTGACATAGAGACCTTTCTTGACTCTTCAGTGCTAATACAGAGTATTTGGAAAAATCAATGGAGCTTGTCCAGGATATCAGTAAGTGTCTCACCTATATGATATCCTCCAGTGCTCTTTGAAAAGACAGAGCATGTGCTTGATATCTAAAAGGCAGAGAATACTTTCAAATAGTAGGAATGGAATGATTTTGTCTTGATAACATTTCCAGCTGCCCACATGCATTAAAATTCTATTTTTAAAATCACTTTTTACTTACTGCTAGTTATAAAACCACAGAAAAAGAGGAGAAATTGAAACTTTTTTTTTATTTGTTTGTTTTTTTAATTTGTCCCTTAAATTGGTTCTAATGAAAGGTGATATGCAATCCTTTACTAATCTGTATTATACAGTGTGTTTTTTTCAATTTTACCAATCTAGAAAACTGAACCAGACAGCTCTTGAAAAACAGGTATTAATCTTTTAGCTCTCAAGTTCCAGCAACTTTAATTGGGTAATTGGGGTGTGTATTTTATTTTATTGCCATTTTTATTTTGAAGTTGAGTAGAACTAACATCAATTTATATTACTTTTTTCTAAATTGGTTTCCTTTTTGAAAAATAAATGATGCACACATACACGTATGTACAGTTCCATTTATTTCTCATTTGCCTTATGAAAAAATCATAAAGAACTGCTATTCTTGCACCTAATTTTTGTGGGAGATTTTTTAGTGTGACTGAGAAAAATGTTTAGGCCAGAGGGTGACTTCAGTTTCTGTGACTTCAGTCACACACTAAAGTTAGGCTCTTCTCGAAGTAGTTACTTGAGTTATTTTCATTAAATTGCTGGATATTCTACTCCTTGGAGTCTGTGTTTTTATTTACAATCTTAAACACTGGAATACCAAAATTTTATCTGATCTAGTTTAAGGGTTTTTTTTTTTTAAGAGGGCATTGAGTTTGTATTGTTTTAGTTATTACTTCTAAACAATATTTCCTTTTCTGTTGGGCCATAGGATAGACAGGAGAGGCTTTTACATCTGCAAAGAGGTAATAAGCTATTTGTATCACACCAATAATCACGTTAGAAAAGTTTGTTTACATGAAATGCAAAGTCAGAATTCATAAAGAAAATGTTACTAAGCTGCAGTCCTTAAAACAGTTTGCGATTTTATTTTTCAATAGTAATTTAATTTTTGACAAACAAACCTTATTCATCCATTCTTTGCCCAGGGAGTTCTTTTACTTTACATTCAAAAACATGTGTCTTTGTCAGATGGTATGCACATGCATGAATCAAGGCCTCACTCCCACTCTACTAGAATATATGTCACTGACTTCAAAAAAGGTAAGATTGCTTTTAAAATAATTATTCATGGAGAAGACTATGGATGTCTTGGGCAGTGCTAACACATAGAATGTGATATTTCTCAAATGTTGTTTCCGTAATCTTTGTGAGACTCCAGTACATAAGTGACATGTCAATAGAACTTGTACGTCTCCAAAAACTAAGATGTTGCATTCTGTGTCATACTTTATTAATTATTTCAAATTTTCTGTGAGTCAGTTATTTAGTAACTTGTCCAAGTCATGCTTATCATAGTAATTAAGATTAAGAAATGAACAAATACTGAGAATATATGTTGAAGACTTTAAATCAAAAAATACGAACAGTTTCTTTAACATGTTTAAAGCACTGACTTATTTTTATGCCTGTGATCCATGCTGACTCCTGGCAAGTGTCTTACTTGAGCATCATGAAAGTGAACATATTGAACTTGACTTAACAAGTGCCACCATGCCACAATATTCATCTTACACAGACTTGAGTTACAAGCAAATACCACCTTGAGGCTTTTGTGTTCTACAAATCCTACATGATCAAGACAAATATGTCAGAATTTAACTTCTGCGGTGCTGCCACTTTTCTTTACATATTCAGTCCTTCTTCTGATCTAACAATGGAGTCATACTTTTCAGAGCACTTTTACAAAGAAGAACATTGTATTTGTGTTTTGATTATCTCCTCTCTAATGTTTTTACAATTACAATTGATGACATTAGTTATTCCATCTCCAAAGTAGCCGCTATTATAGCATAGCCCAGACCTTTAAATAAAAAGGCCTGGTTGTTCAATCAGTTCAATTAGTTTATGTGTATATGTTTTGTGGTGGGTTTTTTTGTTGTTGTTGTTGTTTTTTGTTTTTTGTTTTTTTTTAATTAGAGGTACTTCAGATGGGCTTCATTTCTTCATCCCTTTTGGAAGTTAAATGCTGAGCTTGTTCTGTTATATCAATGCAGCTCTGAAGTGAAAGTGAGCTACAGAGGCACTCGGTGGCATTCTCTGGCCTCAGAGATATTTTCATCAGGAAATTCCTTTTGAAGTCTCCGTTATCAAAGAAAATGGTCTTTTATATCGTCTTATCTCCACACATAAATTTCCAGTATTGACCAACAGAGGAAGATTGTGAAGATCCTCCTAGTGCCCCATAAAAAGCATCACTGATTAGTTCAATGCTGCAGGATACGTTAAAAAGAAGCAGTGACTCCATGAAAACATGAAGTCAGACCATTTGCAGGCTCATGGAACCTCTCAATATTAACTGTGAAAGCCAAAAAAATATAAATAAAAAGCTCTTAAATAATGTCTTTGTAATACAAATCTCTCCCCACCCCTCTCTACCCCGCCATGAAGCCTAGACACGCATGTAAGACAGAGGAATCACATGTAACACATAAATCCAAGAATTTATAGAAAATAATTTAACTTAAGCCTTAATAGTCTAATTCAAGAATCATAATGTCTAGGCGCAATTACAACTGAACGAGAAAGAACACATCTATGCAGAAAATATTTTAATAACTTAGTTTCTACCTCTTCTCCTGGTGCTGTGGTCACTGCTCTCCAGCTCCCAGGTGCATAAATTTGGAGGTTTCATGCTAGTAGACAGCAAGTGGGGAAGAGAAGAGATCTTTCACCAAGAGTAATATGATGTGCACTTCAAGGAATTGTTCTTCCTCTCTTTAGGATCCACTGGGAGTCATTTTTACAGGTTCGCTGTCATGCTTTTAGACTTCCCTCTTTCTTCAGTGGTCCACAGCTTGCACAACATGCTGCCTTATATTTATGTCAGATACTACTACTTTTTTCTCTTTGTCCCTAAAACTCGACCTGTCCAGGTCAAGCTCTGCATTTCTTTGGCTGACTGTGGGTGAGTTGTTTATAGCTGTGGTATCTCCCATGTCTGAACTCCTCTGTGCCGTGTCCTCTGTCCCCATGTCCTGAGGCTGCTGCCTTGTGTTCTTCTGCACTGCCTCATTTTGTTATAGCCCTAAGTGTCCCATGCTGTGCAGAATAACTGCCTGTCACTGTTGACTGTATAATCCTGTGGTCATACTATACAAAGACAAGTACAAGGAGTATGAATTAGCCATTGCCACCTGGTCAGTTAGAGAAATTGCTGTCACAGCTCAACCAAGAGAAGCTGCTGTAGGTCAAGAAAAATTCAGACAGAGCAGGTCTGACAAGCTTCAGTCCTGAGGCTTCACAAATTCAGTATGGAGATGATGGCCTGTTTCTTGTTGCTGCAATACAAGCTATATTGCCTTACATTTGTATTTGACTCTAACTTTTTTTTTTTTTAATTTTAATTTTATAGAGATTTTGTAACCAAGGAGAACCAACTATTAGTCATAGAAACTGCAATAAATAATAAGATTTGTTTGTAAAGTCAAAATAATTGCTAATTACATTAACACGTTTGGAATTGCTTGAAAACAATCTCACTTTTGAAATTGTATTTTCTTGTTTTATATTTATTTATATTGGGAAATTGGAAGAATGCAGAAAAGAACTGTGAAGGTAAGTTAGTCCTGGCATTTGGCAAACATAAGGCTTACATATGTCTGTAATATCTCTTGCTCATTGTTTTGTGACTACAGAGATTTTGAAAGTAACAAACTTGGATGAATGGTTGTAGGTAGTAAGAACCTTGTTTACAGAAACATCCAGATTTAAAGCATATTTTCTACCAAATACAGGTGATTTTCTGGCAATATTTTGATGTTGGCAAAATACTCATAATTTTAAAAGTTATTTTAGCACTGTATTCAACCTATTTTTTCAAAGGAAGATCAAACAATCTGTTTAATTGTTTCCTTATAAAATACTGAATCTTAGTCTCATTGTGTAATGGAACAGTTTTTATACAGACTGGATTTTTTTCTTTTTTTCCCCCTTCAGTATAAATAGTGCTTATCATATTCAGGAACTGAGTGTTACATCCTTAATTCATAGCAAACTTTTATTGGTGTGGCAAATACATTGAGAATGGATATTTTGTATGTGCTTTTTTGAAATAAAGATAAAAGGAGAATGTGAATGATTTCACTGACGATGTAAGAAAGAACATCTCAGGTTCACTGTGAAAGTCTTGGACCACTAGGAATAAAGTTAGTTGTTTAACAAAAGGTGCTGGAACAAGTCAGCCTGGAGAAGAGAAGGCTCCAGGGAGACCTTATTGCAGCCTATGAGAAAGATAGAGACAGACTTTTTAGCAGGGCCTGTTGTGATAAGACAAGAGGTAACAGTTTTAAACTCATTGAGGGGAGATTCAGGCTAGACACAAGGAAGAAATCTTTTACAATGAGGGCGGTAAATCACTGGCACAGGTTGCCCAGAGAGGTGTTAGATGCCTCATCCCTGGAAACATTCAAGGCCAGGCTAAATGGGGCTCTGAACAATCTGATCTACTTGAAGATGTCCCTGCTTATTGCAAGGGGGGTGGACTAGATGACCTTTGAAAAGTCCCTTCCAACCCAAACTATTCTATGAATCTGAGTCAGATGATGCTCATGTGTCTGCCAGTCTCTTTGGATTTCCTTCCTCCCTTGCAGTTTACTTGGCACATAGTGTAGAAGCTGCACCTGAGACTCTTGCTTAGTGTCTTGCTGGCCCCACCACTCCACATCAGAGTTCTGAAAAAGGAAGAGAAAAAGAAGATTTATACTGAATGTCATTCTGCATGGGAGAAAATACTTTTTTTCTGTATACTTTATAATGCTTGTGGGTAGCATGGTGAAGGTCAGAGGACAGCACTAATGTAGTAGATTGCCATGAATTACGGTGTATAAAATGAAAAAAGCCTACATGCCCAGTTAAGTGTTAGTGCCCATTCTTGTTTCACATCTTCACAGCCCAGCACTTAGGTTCATACCAGGCAAAACTGCATTAAATGCTTGTCAGATATTACAGTGAGAAGGCAACATAAAAGAGCTGACTGGAGCTGCTGTAGGTGCTATGCTGGGTTTACATTTGCACAGATTCTGTAGGCAAAGAGAAGGGAAGGCACACACTCCAGACTACTCACACAAAAGATTTTACAGCACGAGAAAATGATCATATACATGAAGACACATCAAGATAAGGCATAATTTTGCAGTCTCAGTGACATACACAGAAAATGAAATAATGTAAGACTATTAGAGACAAGGATGGGCTTAGACTCGGTGCTGGAATCATAAGCATTAATATTGTGATTTACCAGTATCTGGTCTTTAAGGTTAGATGCTTAAGTAAGTTTTCTTTTTCTCTTCTCAGTGACTGAAGTACAAAGTAATAGATTTGTATTGAAAACCAGAAATCTTCAAGAATACTTTAAAAATAACCTGAATAACTATTAATTTCAGAGATCACAATGGTTCTTGAAAGGTGTTAAAATGCATGGTAGACAATCTCAGTTATTAAATTTTGGATAATGAGGAATTATTTAAGGGTCAACAAAAATTTGAAAGCAAAATTAATGATCTAACTTAAATCTATAGAAGACGGGAAACATCGTGTCTAGGCTTAAACTGCTAGTTTGACTTAGGTAGATTCTAAAATCATTCTGAATTGTGATCCCAGATAAAGAAAACAAAAGTTGGAGGCCTAGCCGACTTTCAGCTTTAATGTACTTATGTCTTTAGGTATATGCTTTTTAGTATTGTTTTGGCTTAAAATATTTATAGATATACTATTGATTTGTAATGAAATAGTTGCTGCTGAAAAATATCCTAACTTTGTCTTATTCCAGAGAACACTGCTGTCGATACTAAGATTGCATTGTTTTTAAGACTGCATTTTGATTTAGGAAGGAAGCAGAGTGAGTCCAGTCTATATTGGAGTTACTGTATTATTTTCAGTCATTATGTCAATACTTCTTTCCTTCTTGAGCACTTCTACTTGTTAAAGTCCCTATTTATTTAAAGGAAGTTAAAGTGGAGCCAGAGTTGAAAACGCTAAACATTTTTGTGCAGCCTTTATTTCATCCATTACATGAGTAATTGTGTCAGTGACACGTAAATGAGAAATTGTGCGAAATAAACTCCCACATTTTCCAAAAAGCATCAAACAGAAGACATCTGTATGAGAAGGCTCATGATCTGGCTCACTTGAAACATCTCTTCAACTGGTAGTTTGGGTACTTCTGCTGAAGACAATCTCTTTTCCTGAAATTATTACAAGTTAATTATAAAATTTGCTTCTATATATAGTGAAATAGCTTCAATTATGTAATCAAAAGCTTTTGCTGCTGTAACATACTAATTTTGCTTGGCTCTTTGGAGTAATTCTGCTACTGTCTTCCTTACACTGATTGTAAATGCTTCAGGGCAAACATTTGTGGCCTCTCAGTTGCACAGAGGCAACTGTAACAGTTTGGGGTAATTTGCTGAAAACATTATGACAAATGGTGCTGGTGGTTTCTTTAGTAGTAGGTGAAGATTATCAGTATGTTCAGGCCAATTTAAAGTTATTAAGATGGCTAGAGATGCAGCATGGTAACTATATCCACACTCACAGGTATTAATGAAAAATCTTTATCTAGCAGGTGAAGCTTGCCAAGATTTTCTTTTTTCCCTCTGCTGTTTGAGAACAGCAAAGAATGACAAAAAAAGAGTTGTGAGGAGTTTGCTGGCCTTTTGAGCTTGTGCTAATGGGACATTTATTTCATGTTTGCTTTCTCTTCACAAAGTCTATTCACTTGCACTCTGGGAATAAACTTCTGTGGTACTTGCTACCTACAACAGCTGGTACATTTCAGCTGTGTTATAGCTATGGTTCAGGTCTCTGTAGCAAACAGAGAAGCCCAGCTCTGGTTGAGCTCTGTAACAATTTTTCTTTCTCTGCATCAGGCATAGATATGCAATATGCACTTCCTGAGATCTTGCTCTTCTTGTTAAAATATCGATGTTTGTTTTGATCAAGCGGTGGGAAATGAAATCAAGTAGAATGGGGAGGGCTATGTGAATAAATAGATAGATATAAAATATTATTATAGTTTTATTATCCAAAATGATATAACTTTGTACCTCTGGGGTACTTCTAATTTGAAAATAACAGTTTATTTCTTATAAATACGAAGACGGTAGGATTCCAGTTTCAAAAGGGAAATACACTGAGGTACAAGAATTTTAATTAATTTACCTCCAATGAAATCATGACAAATTGAAGAAAAAAATCTTGCTGTTTCAATGTAGGTATAATTTTATATTTGCATGCTCTTTTACCTTCTTCTAATGCTTAAAATACTAACCTTTTAACTTGTGGCTCTCCTGTTACCTTTCCATTTAAAAAGAGGTTCAGCTTGAACTGAACCAGCTCAAAGCCCTGAGTTCTGCAGTTTTTAGTGATCACCTGAAATACTGGAAGACTTTGCATGGCATTGTTTCCATGAAACTAGGAAGGAGAAACTTAAGTCTGGATTGAGTATGGACTATTTAAGCTAAATTAGTAGCCTTTAAAAAATAACAGAGTATAATAGTTCGGGTTTATTCTTTCTTGTGCTACACATGATCAAAAAAGTTTTTCATTAAAGTGTGACAGTTCTTTATATTGCCTGTACATAAAACCTCCATGGTTATTATACAAAAAGAAAAGGCAAACGACAGTTGGTGTTAACACTAAACAGCTTAGGGCAAACTATTTTCTCAATATGTATGTAATTTAATTGAAATGCAATATTTCATGAATATTAGAAAGTGAGGCTTTATTAAAAATGGCAAGGGAAGTGAAAGCATGACTGTTTAGAGTAACAAGCAGCACAAATTTATTCATTCAATACATCACTGAATTATTTAAAACTCGGCTTAAACACAAGGTCATGGAATAATTTTGGCAAGTGCGCACTTTTGCATGATGCATTTCCATAATTCCACTGCATCTATAAAGTTAATCACAGCTTTGGCATGCAAGCCTGCTTCATGTACTAAGCTGAGCCAGAAAAAGGCTCTGAATTAAAACCCAGGAACAAACAAAACTACCGACACTACAAATGATTTGTGATAGTTTAGAGCAGATGTGAGCTTCATAATACTAGCAATTCTTACAAGTATTTCATTTACTAATATCACATATTTCATATTTACTTGCAATACACATTTACAAGTGAAAACATGTTGGTTGTCTGGAGACACATCAGAATTTATGTACGCACAGACAGGCATTTAGATGTCATGAGTCTTCTTGAGGACATACTCCTTCTGTAAGGCTTTCAGTGAGGGCTGACAAAGGTGTTCTTTGGACTGCAGGGAAGAGAGTGGTTGAGCTACCCTTGGAAAAACTTAATGGAAAGTGGGTTGATTTTATAAGGTGAAAACAAGTATTTGGGTGTCCAGAGTCCAGACTGACTGCTAACAAGTCCCTACAGCTGACTAAACCGGAGACACTTA
The DNA here is from genome assembly GCF_964273445.1 of Streptopelia decaocto. Classification (NCBI taxonomy): domain Eukaryota; kingdom Metazoa; phylum Chordata; class Aves; order Columbiformes; family Columbidae; genus Streptopelia; species Streptopelia decaocto. The sequence goes on along the minus strand of NC_138658.1, from coordinate 17,818,825 downwards.
ATGCATGTAATTTTCAAAATAGCTATGTCATTTTTAGGCTCCAGGTAAGATAAAAGATGATGTGTGAGTTGCATAAGGCTTAAGGCTTCTTCCTAGAGTGTATTTAAGATTCTAAGACAAAATTCAGTGTCTTTTGAATTTTGCAGTAGTTTGTGCATCCAGAGTTTTATATCGCGTTTTTGTATGACTCTGTCAGTTCATAAAGACATTGTACGATTAAGTTTCAGTGGACTCCCATAATTGTAATCATGCAATATGAGCTTTAAGATAACCTCTTCTATACCAACTCTAATATATGGCTAATTTATAATATCTGGTATAGTTGTTAAATGATTATTGTTAAAGCTTAGAAGGTTGTTGCTATTACAGTCCTTACCAAATAATTTCTGTAGTTCCAGACTGGCTTCTCAACACCTTGCTTGTGTACTGATGCCTCATGGATATCAATTGCAGGTGTGCACTGTCACTTGCAGAGGTAGCACAGAAATTGCTACTATTGAAACCTATTAGAATGAGATGTATTGAATACTGCAGCAGTAGAATTGCCTTGATAAATGTGGCCTTGAATGCTAGGCAGAGGACCACCTAATAGTACAAACAGCAACCTAGACACAGTGATAGCCTTCCCTTTTTTGCATGCTTTGAAAGAATTGTATGCCAGTTGGGAATTGCTGAACTTATTTGGTGTTTCCCCTGCACTGCTTTCACAAACACACACACACAGAGGAATGTATGGATCAAGCAGACTTTCAAAAAAGAACATGATTTTCATTTGAAGACTTGCTGGACCTAATTTTCATTATAGATAATTTGGTCAATTTATTTATTGTGCAGCTCATTTTTTTCCAAATTAGTATTGAAATAGATGTAATTTATCTCAATATGCTCTCAGACCAGCGCACAAGTGACATGAAAGACACAGCATCTATATTTTGAATATGTGCAGCATGCTGAATGTATTTTTTTCAGTATCCTTTATCTAAAAAAAATGTTTGGTTGTTTTTAAAGAGGAATGCAATATTTAAAGTGATAATTCTGAAAGAGCATCCTTGTTCTAAACAGGTTGTTTAAAATTTGGTTGACTTCCACAGAATTCTCATAATTTGTATTGTTTTGTTTTGTTTTGTTTTTCAAAATGTAGAGATTTTAATCTTGGTACCCTGTTCTCCTCTTAAAGTGTGTCTATATGTAGCAATCACTGGGTATCTGCAGAGGTGATTCACATATATAACTTAAGAAATCATTATGCTGCCTTTAAGCTAAATTGCTTTATAAATTGTTTTGGATCTCTCTGATTAATAATAAAAAACAATGAGATCTTTATTATGTCATGTTTGTAGTTACTGAAAACTCTATGAAGTTGCATGTGTGTTAATAGTTACAAATTACTATTAAGATAAATTAATTTTAAAAACAATTAACACCTTTAGAAATAGCTGAAAGATTCTTTGTGTTATTAAATCTTTAAATGGTTTTCTTATTGGAGAAAAAAGACTAGAAGGTTAAGTTTTTTTTTTTTTTAAGTATTTGTTAGGAATAATAAGCAGTCATTTCTTCCACATTTTTGTATATATGGAACAATGTCACTCAAGGAAATAGACACATTAGAGAATAACTCTAAGTGTTCTATGTATGAACTTCATTATGTAATTTCTTATCACTATAAATTTGACATCTCTCGAAAACTGAAATAGAAATTGCTTGAGTACAGTTAAAAGAATTTTCTGTTTTATTTGGTGAGATTGTCTGCAGAGAGCCAATTCATATTCATCAGTTTCTAATTGCTCTTCTACACAGGCCAAGTTGCAAAGTGACTTGTAACCCCACAGATTTATGTATTTATGTAAGCAAGGAAGATACATCCTAACAATTAGAAGACATTCTTTACTATTTTAAGGATGACATGTTAGCGGTTTGACCAAGAACTACATATTCAGTGCCATGGATCTATTTCCACAAGCCAGTGGGACTGCCTCTATTAGAGCCGGCTGCAGACAGAGTTCCTGCAAGAAGAGGTGTCCTGGATGTCATTAGTTTGAGAGGTAAGATCAGGTTACTGTTAAATCTTGGGAAAATGGTGCTTGAAGAACATAGTTTATCACTGAATCAGGACTGGCTTTGGTGGTGTTACTGTATACATTTTAGACTTCTGCTGTTGGATTGGTGCATGAGTGCACTTTCCAGGAAAAATTTCCAGCAACCCCAGACCTTAATTGGATTCCTTTTGGGTGAAGTTAAGATAGAAGGTGAATGCTCATGGCCATGTCAGTGTACAAAAGAGGGTTTTGAGGAAAAAAAAAAAAACAAAATAATAATTGCATTTTTAGGTTCTAATTTTAACATTCAGAAGAACTGAGAAAAACAGGCTGTACAATTGAAATCAGATATTGACAGTTCGAAGAGTACAGTTAGAGCTCTGAAACTGAGCATTAGCATGATTTTCACCAGGAATTAATTCCATCTTAAAAATGTCAAAAGTGCAACTGTCAGATCTTGGGAACAGTTAAGTGAAAGTGACCTTCTGCATAAATCTGTTATCAGTGTAGTGGGGATGATAGCTAAGCACTTTATGTATAAAGTTCCACATTATGATAGACAATAATATTCAGTAAGATAATATCCATGTAATTATTTTCTTTTTTTGGCCATCAATCTAATCAAAACATCAGCACTTCCAAAATGCTTGTCGTTGTTTAAGTACCATGGTTACAATAATGAATCCATTTATTATATCATCTTACTGGTTTAAGACACACAAATAATAATTACAGAAATTGATCTTTTATTTTTAAAATATGGTTCTATTCAAACTCCACTTACCACTGCAAGAGAAAGCTGACCAAAATTCTGTGGAATATTAAATGGGTCAGTCTTGATCTATCTTTAACTGCATTGCATTACGTGACATATTTGTTGATATTTAAAAGTATTAATTTGGAGCTTTATGAGAGGACAGCAAACATCTTCTGTTTGCCTTCAGCCTAACAGTTCGGTGTTGACTTTCTGTACTCATTTAGCTGTCAGTACAAAGAAAGTGTCATTCTGATGTGACGGCTTAACTCCACATGTTAGAAAAAACATCAGCAAATTATGCTTACCAAACACACAGAGTCTTTGCTGTCACAAGCTATGTACTGTTTTAAGACACGATCTTTTAACTCTATTGGTTCCAATGGAAAATCCCACTGCAAAGACAGCTGCATAAGAATCTAGCAATCATGTATTATCTGATTTTATTGTCATTTTTACCTGAAACTATTGCAAGCCAGTTCACAGGAAAGGGACCAAGAGAAGATCTGAAAAGATTATATCATTTTGCTAAATTACTCTTTGGCTGTACTTAAGGGAATATGTCCTATCCTTAAGCAACTGGCTTAATGTCATTCCCTGAAGATTCTGCTAAAATGGTTCTTGTGTGACATAATAGATAATAGTGTTGGGGTTTTGAGATGTCGGTTCTTCTCACCCATAATTTAAGTAGTCTTAGGAGGACCACAAACTCTGCTATTTTTGTATTTATTGAAAGCCTCTCTACAAAGGTGAGTCACAGACAGCCCAGCTACTCTATCTCAGATCATATCCCCAGCGATTTATGCATGCATCTTTCTAACAATAATTCCCACTGAAGCAATTAACCCAGATAACCACCCTCTAGAATCAAAGCTACGTTCTGTTGGCTCCATTTGTCTCCTTTTCCAGACTCTGCAGATCACTAGAGAAACACAAGAGACAAAGTATAATAGGGGTAGACTCAGAGGGGAAATCTTCATTGTCCTCTTCTACAGAGCTGTTCCACCTATGCTCAGGTAAGGATCCTTCGAGTCAGCTATTGATTGCACTGGTCTGAAAAAACTGTCACTACTTTGAAGAGAATATAATGCTGGGACAGGAGTCACTGTAGGTCTCAGACTCCTGGAAAATGCATTCCTTTGGGAATGGAATTTGCTGCCTTGGCCACAAGACTGAAGTTTTTCCCCAGTGGGGTCATGATTTGTAAGATTTCTTAATGCAATTTTACAGGAAGATAAAATCTGAACCTTTCCCACAGAGCTGCCGTTCACCCAGATAATGACCAGATGGTACTTATGGAAATGAAGTTGTGAAATACTGGTAATTACTGAGGGGACACAAATGCCCTCGGTGCCACTGTTAATGAATGATGAACAGGACCATGGGCTTTAATGCCCCATCTGAGGAATGTTCCTGTAAAAGGTTGTAAGCAGCTTGTTCAACTTCAGAACAGACCCAAGATGTAATTTCAGTATATTGGATGCAATGTGATTCTCAGGCTGTCCACATTTTAAATATGACATCTAGGGTGTGAATGCTGCAATATTTAGTTCTGAAAAAAAAATCCTATAGATTAGTAAAAACAAGCAATTGATTTTATGGTTTTGTGCCAACACAGAACTCTTTCCCTGTGTATAGGTTTGTCGTACTCTTGTGAAATGAAGAAAAACTGCTAATCTTAAACACCTCTTCAGCCATTCTGAAGCTACAGATATTTTTGTGAGATAAAATATAACAGAAACAGAACAGAGATAAAGGATGTTTTTTCTTGTTAAAATGTTATGGAAGATTAAGCTGTGAAAATACTTTGTGACCCTGCTTTGTGAGTAAAACAATGCTTGTTCCACTGGTGGGTGAAATTAGAAAATGCAAAAGAAAGGAAAATGTTAGCTATCACTTCTTAAGAAGTTATGTCCCCATTGCAAACTCTGTGGGACAAATTGTAACTTATGCTATTCAAATGAAGACCATTTCAATTCTAATGACCAATACGAATGTGCAAATATTCTAAATAAAAGTCTTCCTACCACAGTACATATTTACTTTGGAGAGTAGCAGACATCCCATTTTTTAAAACGCCTTTTTGTCATTTGTGCCTCGAAGGCCCAACATCATAGTTCTTTTGCTTACCGTTAGGTTTAAAACCAGACTATTCTGTCCACTGGCATGTCAGCAACACTGCTTCAGTCAGCAAGATTTCAGATTCCCATTAGCGATCTCTTTCCTTCCCTAGAGATACACAGCCTCCTTGGCACGGCTGCTCTCTGTTCGTGGCTCCACATTAGGCACTGCGTCCTGCTACCACTAGACCATGATTCTAGTTGGCATATGCTCATTTTGTTCTACATCATATGGATTTTGTGTCCTTATAATGTATTAGTGCTCTTAATATCTTCACCTTTCTAAATAGCTAAGCTGGCAGATTGTTCTGTGAATTTGTTTACAGCTTGCTTCCTTAATGGGAGTTGGATACTTTCAAGTGCCAAATGAAAAGAAAATATATTTAAATGTCGTAGGCACCCCAGTGGCTGCTGCAGTACATTGAAGAAATGTAAGGAAATGGAGTTCACATTTACTTCATCTTAGGTGCAGTTTACACATCTGGCTCCATTTATGGTGAATGAAGGTGACTGCATCTCGGTATTTTAAGTGAAAATATTGAACAGATGTATTACACACTCATCATATGATGTTCTAATAACCCTGACCTGCAATTGTTTTTAAAATGACACTTACTTTTTCATGCCTATTTTGTTATACACAAAATAAAGAAGCCACAGAGGAATAAGCCATATTTATAAAGTGCTAACTAATGTTATGTGAATAACCACCACAAACAAAGAAACCAACCCCAAACTTCCACAAAATACCCACATCTTCCGCTTGCACTGCTCTGTAAAAAAAGGTGTATCAGAGAGAAGTAATGAACGGCTATTTTTTCTCAAATATTCCGTCTACTTCTCTGTTTAAAATAATATTTTATCAGAAACCACACTCCTCTATATTAGCATTACCTACAATATTGGAGTGTTAAAAATATCTAAGAGTTTCTATGTCTCCATCACGTGAAGTATTGTACGTAGTTAATATATTTAATAAAGCTCCAAACCCAACATATTTATTGTAGCTAAAGTAAATCTCTCCTGCAGAACCTGGGGGTTAAATCTAATAGACCTTCTGCGTAGAGTTGTTTTTCAGCTCTTTCCTTTATTAGAAAGGAAAATGGTTGCAAGTAGTTAGAAGATTAATCTGTAAACTTGAATATATTTTCAAAATGTCTTTTGTTGAGGGCATCATGAATTTATGCTTCCTAATGTGCTGTAGATCAGTCAGCAAGATATTTGGGTATATTGTCTACATCAATAATGATGCTGTCCTGTGTGGTAGCTAAAAGATGTCTGATACACTTCCTATAGGATTTAAAGACAAAGGCCTGTCAGCAGTCATAGAAGACAAAATATGATGGCTTTTTGATTTTTAGAAAATAGATAGTGCTTGGAAGATGTGTTAAAACGGTAAAAGTAGATTTTATTTATTCATTTATTTATTTTAATTTAGATAACCTGTGGGATATTAGGCAAACTAAATGACAGCATTGAATTTGTGAAAAACTGTTTCTCTTCAACTTCCAACATGTTGTACCGCGCAAGTATGACTGTAACTGAAGATTCTGTAAGGAAGATCCAAATGATTTCAGCAGCAGGACTGAGTCCTGAGGTATTTCAGGCCAGACAGTTCACACTTCAGTTACACAACAGGCCACACACTTCACATTTCAGTTACACAACAGTGACAGAGATTGAGCAATTCTTAAACTAGATCCCTCTCATTGTAAGTCTCTAAAAACCCCTTTGCTCCACCATGTCCTTAAATACAAAAGTGCAGAGTAAGAAATTGGTTTAGAACTATATGTAAGTTAATTTATTAATAAAGTAATTTCTAATCCTTCCTTCCTTTCTCTTCTCTTGTCTGAAGATATGCAGGGAGACCAAGAAGTTGTTTTGTGTTTCAGAGATACTCATACAGATGCCAGAAAATTTCTTGCAGGTGCTGAGGCAAGGGTAGAATATATCCCTCAGGGTTTCCTCATTAGGGCTTTTCATCAGGCTTCATGTTTTTATCTAGAAATTATGTTGCCAAATAGATAAGGTTACATCATTTACAGGAAAAAGAAACAATTATAACTCTCCATTGCAATTTTAGGGTTTTTTTTACCAGAAATCATGCCTTGATGTCATGAAAGTAGAGTCAAATATGTTATCAATTATGATATAAGCTATCAAAAGACTTGCAATAGAGAATTTCTGAAAGAAACTGTATCAGCAGACTGAAAAATAAATTCATTTTAATTGTCACTGAATTTTTGAAAGAATTTTGTTTATGGAAGAATAATTATTCATTTTGAATATTTTAATAACTGAATTATTTTAATGTTTTAACACTATTTTATAGCATGACATTACAATTTCAGGGGGAAAAAGAAAGGGGGCATCTGAGCCCTTCTGAGATAAGACCATGCTGCCTTTCTTTTTCACAGGATATAGAATGATTGATCTTGAGAATGTGCTTGAGGCATCCATCAATTTCATCCTACGGTCAGCAGGAGAAGTCAACTGTATGCTGTTTCCTTGAATAAATACACTGGATTTACTGAATTCATGTGACACTGAGTCAGAAGGATCTGTTATTCTTGCCCCAAAAATGAAAGTGTTGAAGCTTGGTAAGCTCTCTTCCACGTAATACAGGAAAATTAAAATAACCAGTCTGTCTAAATACTTAGTTGGAACCAATATGAATTGTATATGAACATAGTTGCTGAACTGGCTAATACTCATTATGAACAGCAATTTCTTTTCCCTCCAGAACCACTTAGTAGGAGAACACATCTGTATGTTCACAAACTTACATTACAAGAGCAGTGTATTAATGATTTAATTTTATTTATTTGATCTGGAACTAGTTTATGACTTCCTTCCTTTTTTCATTAGCTGAAAATATATGCAGCTTTTTTACATTCTTTTTCTGTGAGAAGCATCTGAAAGAAAGCAGTAGGTAAGGCCCTTGTTTAGTGTATGGTTGTAGAACATGGAATTCCTATTTTATTCTGGCATAAATATCATAATGGCTATTACTCATTAAAAAGTTACAACATTGGAGGAAAAATTACTTTGATTAGCAGTTTTTAATAATACATTTGTAAATATGGATATTTCACAGTATCACTTAAATTCTTTTGAATTATCCAAAAGGCTCCAGGCTCTGTTGCAAAATTATCTGAAATTAGAAGTTCTGAAAAGTTTTTAACTTACTAAGATATCAAAATGTTGAAATGTTTTCTTCTCCATTTCTATCTGAATAAAACTTTGATATTTTGATGTCATATGCACACTATTCTAGTTCCTAAATGATCATTAACTTTCTGCAGAAATGTTTCTGAAGTTAGAGTTATCAACTATGAACTCACTTAGCAGCAATTAAAATTACCTATTTGTTCTAGGATGTATAAAATGTGCTAAAATTCACATAGCTGTGCTTAGTGGGGTAGCTTGACCAGGTGGAACTCTCTGTTCTTTTCCAAAATATTGCGTTCTGTAGTAAATGAAGAGACAACACTAGTAAATAATAGAGGCTGGGGAGAGGAACTGGATGCTGTTTTGAGACCATTTCTTGAGCTAAGAAAAGGGAAGGCAAAAAGAGATAGAGAGGCTGTGTTAAACTTTGATGAAAGATGGTGCCAGGTGTTTTCATGCCTCAGCATACACGGGTGGTTGGGAGGAAAGAAAAAAAAAGTGCCTTTGTTTCTGTCATTTCTTTATCATCAGATAAATTACAGAAGCAGTCACCAACTCAGCTGGACTGTCATTTCAGCTCTGTGCTGCAAGGGACAGCTGCAAACACAAGGTGGTTGCCATTCTCAGTGAAACAGGAATCTAGTGGGAATTGGAGAAGCAATGCTCTCAGGCTCTCCCTGCACTTGCTTCCTCATATGCCACTGAAGTAACAGGTGAGTGCCACAAAAACTTGTCTTGCTAATGTCTTTTTTTGGCAGGAAGCTTTGAGGCAGGAGGAAAAAAAAAATCACTCGAGATAATTTTGTGCTGCCTGCCCTCAACAAGATGGTGCCCCTATGGAAGAAGATAAATTGGGGTGCTAAATTCTGTCTTCTACAGGCTTCAAAGGGTAGAGTCTGTATCATACCAATTTAAGAGATAGATTATAGTCTCTTAATTTGAAGGCAGAAAGCCTATTTAAGATAATATGCCAACCAGAGATACCATAGGGAACTCATCAAAGGACTTCATAGGAAGGCAAAGAGAAATTAATTTGCCTCAGCAACCAATGCTCAAAATGATAAAGCCAAAAGAGAAAAACACAGAAAAAAAAAGGATTAGTGAAGCTTCAAAATCAGAAGAAAACAAGAAGACTGGAAGTAACTTGGTGCTGCCTAAGGTAACAATTAAAAATAATGCCAAAGATGAAATGAAGCTCTTTCAGTTTTGTCATTCTAAAAGTAGATAGCTGTTGCCTCTACATCCTGGACTGTGGGACACCTGATTTTGGATCTTGTTTAATACAGCTGAAGAGCTGAGCAGCTGCTCTGTAACAGGTGAGACAATCTTCCCAACAGGAGTCCAGTTGCCCAGCATCTGAAAGGAAGCTCTACGAAGTCAGTCTCTTTCCCAGGAAATACTCAGCTGTCCAAAGATTACCCTGGCCTGCAGACACAAAATATTGTCACCAAGCATTAAGTCAACATACGTCAGCCAATCCATGTTAAGTAGTAATGGAGTGCTACTAAATGGTGGCAAATATAAGATATTTCAGGCTAACATAACTTTTTCTCATTAGCCTTTTTTTTTTTTCTAGTGGGAAAAATATTGAGCTTTGCCAGGAAATTTAAACTCATAACTCTAGTTATGAGTTTAAAGCTTAAACACTTAGAACTATTTGACGTGTGAAAAATGACAGCTGTCTCAAAAATCCTCTAATGAATAACAAAATAACCAAAAGTGTGCAACAAGTGAAAATGAAGATAAGAACTGGCTTTTTTTTTAAGTGAGTAAAATGAGGAACTCTTCTTTACAAAACACATTGGCAAATTTGTTTTAAGTGCCACACTCCAGTGAAAGCATAATTTCATCATCACTTTTATTAGGCTAATCAAGATAATGGGTAATTAGTTGCTTAGAACTGGATGGTAGATTGAAGCAAAGTGGGTAGAATTTTTAGATAACTGTTTACTATTCAAACAATAGGACTGATAATCTCCTTCTAGGTCTCTAGAATGAAGAAAGTCCTTGACCACCCTCGAGCTATACAAGACAGTCCTTGATCTCCTAATTATATTTCAAAGGGAAGGTTTCATTGAAGTTAATGATTCTACATATAGGTACATGTCCCTCTACTTGTAAACTGAATTTTTCCAGTTCCAGAGACCTTTCCATTTAAATACCACTTTGACAGACTACTATACCACACCCTTTGTTTTTAAAGACAGAGTTTTTGGAAAAGTTTACATTCAAAATGTTTCTACTGAAATCCAATAATAGCATTTTGAAATTAAAAAAAAAAAAATCTTATAGGAAAATAAGTGAATACATTTAGTACTATGGAATAAAGAGAGTACGTTATTTAAAATAAAACATTTAGGAAATCACTTCTGAATACAATACAGAACAATCAGATGTGCTCTGAAATAAAGCAGTTTTACTTCCCTTTTTCTGGAGGATATTTGGCATATCTATTCCCTTCCTAATATCTGCCAAGCCACGGGTCTATGTGTCATGATATGAGATTGCATACCTTGTCAAATAAATACAGATCCTGCAGCTCAAAGCTCAATGGAAAGCTCAGCCACTATGCAGACAATCAACTAAAAAGGGACTTTGTGTGAATGTAATTGTATGATTGAGTCTTAAAATGTTTTTTTCCCTCCATTAGAACATAAGGATTATTTAAAACACCTCTAAAAAGTATGGTGGTAGAGGGGAAAAAAAATGAAAAAAATCATTGTGTAGTCTTACAAACTAATTAGAAAGAACAGCTGAAACAAGGATGAGAGACTTCATATCGCAAAGATGTTTGTTTTCCTTTGAAAATACACAGTGCTTTGTGGATTTCAGTCACAAGCAGATTGAAAGTCCAGCTCTGACTTTCTTCACTAATATGTAAAATGGCATTGTTAGCCAACTCAGAAAATATCCTGGGTTGTTTTTGTTGTTGTTTTAAAAAAGTATGTTTACATTAAGAAGTTGGGTTTTTTAAATTATATTGCAATTTATGAAGGGTTTTTTTGGTTTTTTGTTTGTTTGGGGGTTTTGTTTGTTTGTTTGGTTTTTGTTGGTTTGTTGTTTGTTTGTTTTTTTTTTTTAGAAAACCTGCAGCATAAAGTGAAAAATTTTGCTTAGTTATTCGTTCTTGTCTGGTATAACTGCTCTTGTTATAACTGAAAGAGAAAATGTAATGGTAAGCATGGTAAGGCCAAAACCATTATTACTCTCTGAATACATCATATATAGGAGTGATTTAGAGACGAGCAATAGCTTACCTGAGCACATAGTGCTAGATGAAATTCTGATATGGTTGAAGCAATGTGGGTGCCAAAACTTAGGTACCTATCTCTAGTTTACATAACACAGTAAGTCCATTTTAGACATTAACCGGACCAGGGGGAATGATTCTTCTGCTGATTCAGCATCAAGTTTGCAAACCCATCTGTAGATGTTACTGGTATCTTAGTGTAGCTGTAATAAATTTAGATGGGTGTGTCTAGCATCTGAGGAGTTTGTGACTCCGTTCATAGTCCTGAACGGTTTAGGTTTTTATCCATGTTTTATTTCATACTTGGATTTCAAATATTTGTGTGAAGGCATGCTGTTGCAACTGTGAGAATATCCAACACAATAGATGTCCCACGATAAAAAGGAAATTGCAACCTATCAAACAACATATCAAACATTTTGTAGCAGATTAATATCAGTATGTGCATTATTTCCTACCTATTAACATGATGTTTTGTCCATAGGGCAAAACCTAAAAACTGAAAGTGTTGTATCTGAGGAAAACAGACTCTGGAGAGACACTCAAGATTTTTGTGGCATTGGGTCCTCAGACAGCTTAAGGTCTCTTAGGTTTGCTCTTTTTCCAACTATGGCCTGGAAACCATACCTCTGGCTGAGCTGGCACATTGTTTTGTGCATCTGATCATGGATACGCTCTAATTTTAAAACAGATTAAAGAAAAGGGTCATTTTTGTGTCAGGCTAGTTCACCAATTCCATTCACATTGACACGGTGTCAGTGTGATGGAGATATGGTGCACTACAGCAAGGAAGAGACTTAGATAGGCAAAGGGCTGGGAACTGCCCCCAGAAGTGAGCATTGGACTATGGCCTTAAGGTTGTGACGAAAGACAACAGAGCCAGCACACCCAGGTTCCTCTGCCACCATAGTGACCCTGGGCATCTCCAATCTTTCTTCTGGAGAGTCAGGCTGGACAGCAGAGCAATACTGTCCCACCCTACTTCCCACGATGCCTTTGAACCCGGCAGCTGTGAAATGCTCCCATTTTCTGCATTTTAAACATACCCTGTAGATCAAGCAGTCTGCAGTCATCGAGGAAATCTATGATAGAAATGGGAATGGATTGCAGGAGGCTTTCAGGTGAATAGTTTGTAACTAGTTGTGAAATTCTTCAGCGGAAGGGAATGTGCAAGTGCTGCAGAGGCAATATAGCCAGCTTTACATCATTGCCCAAGCCCATAGCCATGCTCTGAAAATCCCTGGCTGCCTGACTAATTCCTTCTCAGAGCAATCAGAATACTCTAAATTGCTTTTTAGGAGCAGACTGACTCTTGCTAGTCTGAGATTCCAAGTTTAATCTCTCAGTGAGTTTTGTTGTACTTAAAGGTTCAACCTATTTCTTCTGTCTAGAAGATTTATTCTTTATTTCTAGGAATTTTTATTTCCATAATTTCCCATGTGCTTAACTTTTTTCCAATATGTATTTATTTTTTTTTTCTTTTTTTCTTTTTTTAACCTGCATGGTATGGCTGTTATTTGTTACATGCGTTACTACATATAAAAGTCTTTAACCTTTATTATTAATAAAATGTAAATAAGTGGCAGTTATAGTTCATGGCCAATGTTTAATTTACTTCTGAAAAAAAGTATACACATGTGTGTTCAACAGTCGTGTTCTCAGGCTGATTTTTGTGAGTGATTATTTTGGGGGAAAGTTTTTACTTTATTATTATTATTTTTAATATTTGTGTCTAGCTGTGACAATCTCTCATAATTACTTAAATCTTCAAATGCAGTCCACCTTATGTAAACCATTTTTTTTCAACCATTCTCCACTAAGCCACTATATGTAGAAAATAAAACACTAGTTTTAGAAGGCAGATTCAATGAAAGAATACAAATGTATCTTATTTAAAGTAATGCTGTATGAGATCATAAATTGATCTGAAAAGGCTGCTGGCAGATGACTGTTTAACTATATTAAGTTTGTCTCCATTAGATCAAAACACAGGAGGCTGGATTTGTGTCTGAATGTCAGATTCCCATGCAGCGGGACAGAGACACAAAGTCTGCATGAGTAAACATGCCTATCAAAGATGAGATTGTTAAACTAACGGTAACAACAAAAAAGAAGCAGCATAAAAATTTCCCCTCCTAATTGCATTTAATGTCAGATCATCATGATATAAATGGTGGTGATTATATCAGTGACATCCTGCCCTATGTTGTTATGCTCTTCTATATCTTGCTGAATAATGGTTAAAATACCATCATAGATCATAGTCCTCAAAAGGACTTTCATTTATTAAAACTTGGAGACAATATAGTTTTTACTCTTGTCAAGGTCCATGTCAGCCCCAGAATGAAGATTATTTTCCACCACAGTCTGCCCTCTCCTTTTCATTCCAGTCAGTAGAAATATATTTTTGCCTTACATAAATGAGAACAATTTCCAAAATATAGCAATCTGTTTTGTTTAAATTCTCCTGTGTATAATTCTTAGAAATCAGTCCAGAACATTTTACATAGAAATAAAATGTAATCCCAGTAGTTAGGCAGATGGGGTGAATCAGAAGTTTAGGGAAGAAATGGCTGGGAAAGGTATCAGAGAGGAAAAGAAGGGATAGGATTCTGATTGCAGAAAGAATAAAAAGCAAAAAACAAAAACCACAACAAAAACCACTTAGTTATTTTGAGTTCCATTCTCCCTCTTAATCACAGCTTGTTGTTTTGGATATAAGTTTTGTACAGTAGGATAGTGAAGAAAGGATAAGTTCCCTGATGGCAACAGCTGGTAATTGTTTCTAGATGATAGGATGTTCTATAGTTTCTGCTACACTATCAACTTAAAACAGTTATATTACATCCGCCGTTTCTCCTTTTTTTAATTGCCATTTATGATGCTAGGCATAATTAACACCATCTTTGATCTGTTTGCCTAACTTATTAAAACTTTTTTTCTCCTTCAATTACAGTTTGATTTTTTTTTCTGTTGCTTTTTTCTTATAACTAAGTTCTCTTCCTTTAGCATCTCTGTGTCTGCCTTTTTAATGCGCTTGGATAGCATATGCTTCCATTCTGTTTTCTTTCCTACAGCTACTTTCTTTGTCTGGGTCTAACTTCTACTGATACAGAGCAATTTTCAGACAATTCCAAGCTTGCCTCAATTTGTGCATGCACTTTTTTCCATTTATTAACCTGTATCTATGCAAATCAAGTATTTAAGTTCTATGGACTAGGTTCATATGAAGGACAATAAGAATTAAACCCTCTACATTTCAAAATTTAATTTCAGGTGCATAACTGTTTTCTAAATTTATGTTTAGTGCCCGTACTCTTCTATCCACTGCATGGGAAACTTAAGTAGAGTTCACGGAAATCAAGGAACTTGCTAGAGAGCCTTTGAAGATAGAGGTCAGGAGGAAACAGCAAAATACTCTCAAAAGACAAGATTCATTCTTTTGAGCATGCAGAAATGCTTATCCCACTTTGGAAATCACCACTGTGAAATTCTTTCAGCCTAATACAAGGAACTTTTTTTCGTTTCTCCTTGGCAATAAACCAATCAACCAACCAAAAATCAATCTCCCTGCTACTAGGCTTGAGCTTTCCCCTGAGATCGATTTTGAATGACCACTTAAATTCTGGCTTTCCAGAAGGAGAGGTGTAGAAGGAGACTGGGATAGAAGACATTAAATGTACTCTCTGAATGTTTAATGACTTGTGCTGTACTTGACAGTAACTTGGTTTTCAAACCTTGTTGATACTTAGCAATAAGATGAATATCAAGCTGCTCAGTGGTGTCAGCAGCATAAAGCTGCGTTATCCATATGATTTGTGGCAGAAATGTGTGCATCATGTAGATTCACCTAGCTGAAACTTAGACAACTAATGATTTTTTGGTGTACCTAACGAAAGATCAGTGGGTCCAGTGACAGTTCAGACTGTAGACCAAATTGAGTGACCACACTATGGTTTTTGACCTATGTTTACCCATTACCTTTTATGTATGTTTTAGATTAGCTTTTGGGTTTGTTGGTTGGTGTAGAGTTTGCTGGTTTTGTTTTGTTTGTTGGTTTTGTTTTTTTGTGGGTTTGGGTTTCTTTCCTTCTGTTTTGGTTTTTTTTTTTTTTTTGTATGCTTATTTTTCCCTAAAGCTGAAATCTGTGGATAATTTCTATTTGTCTGTGAAATATTTTCTAAACTGCATTATATAGAATCCATTCTGCTCTTCAACTGTTCTGGCAGAAATCTAGTGACAATTATGGGATTGTCATACTATGGATGTATGGATGCTTTTTGTTTCTGTTAATTAATTTTCTTCTAGTTGTAAGACTCTTTCCAGAAAAGGCCAGGGTAGCAAAGCAGAAGGGTGTTATACCAGTCTCATTTCTTGCTATTTAATGATTTCTGAAGTTAAAAGTGTAATTTATTTCTTTTTTTTTCTTTTATTTAAGAGGTCCTTCGGGACCTAAAGTTTGGTTTAAGACACAAGAGGTAAATAACCTGCTCTGTTCTCAATTTGTAGAATAAGTGATTTTGTAAATGGAACCTAGAAATAATGAGTTGTTCATACTGTTCAGCCTTGGTTTTCAAGAATGAGTCTCAGAAGTTTTGTAAGCTTCCAGTGCAGGTTCGCCAATACAATATACAATCAAAAGCCTTCAAAGTGGTCCTTCATTCTTCTTGCAAGGTATAAGGCCTGATAAGTTTAAAAAAAAAAAAAAAAGTGATCTTAAATTTGATTTTCTTTATTTCTTACTTCTTACTGTAAAAATAAACAACCTTATAAGAAAATAACTACTTATTTCTACACTAATAAAGTGAGAGGCTGCATAGTCCAGAATACACACATATGGTTATCTACATAAATACAGATCTGTTAAATTGTTTTTTTCAGCCATAGGTGCAGCCTACGCCAGTGGCCATTGTCATAAATCATGAGGGTTTAGCACAGGCCAAGGACCATTTGCAGTAAGCAGCTCAGATACAATGCTGGGTTAAGAACTGGCTGGAGGGCCAGGCCCAGAGAGTGCTGGTGAATGGGGCTGCATCTAGCAGGCGGCCAGTCACTAGTGGTGTTCCCCAGGGGTCAGTGTTGGGTTCAGTCCTGTTTAACATCTTTATTGATGATTTAGATGAGGGGATTGAGACCATCATCAGCAAATTTGCTGATAACACCAAGTTGGGAGGGAGTATCGACCTGCTGGAAGGCAGGAGGGCTCTGCAGAGGGATCTGGATAGACTGGAAAAATGGGCTGATTCCAATGGGATGAAGTTCAATAAGGCCAAGTGCCGGGTGCTGCACTTTGGTCACAACAACCCCCTGCAGCACTACAGGCTGGGTGCAGAGTGGCTGGAGAGCAGTCAGACAGCAAGGGACCTGGAGGTACTAATTGACAGGAAGCTCAACATGAGCCATCAGTGTGCCCAGGTGGCCAAGAAGGCCAATGGTATCCTGTCCTGTATCAAAAATAGCGTGGTCAGCAGGACAAGGGAAGTGATCCTTCCCCTGTACTCTGCATTGGTGAGACCACACCTGGAGTATTGTGTTCAGTTCTGGGCCCCTCAGTTCAGGAAAGATATTGAAGTGCTGGAGCAGGTCCAGAGAAGAGCAACACGACTGGTGAAGGGACTTGAGCATAAGACCTATGGGGAGAGGCTGAGGGAGCTGGGGTTGTTTAGTCTAGAGAAGAGGAGGCTTAGGGGTGACCTCATAACTCTCTATAACTACCTGAAGGGAAGTTATAGCCAGGTGGGGATTGGTCTCTTCTCCCAGGCAGTTAGCAATAGGACAAGGGGGCATGGGCTTAAACTCTGCCAGGGGAAATTTAGGCTGGATATCAGAAAGAAATTCTTTACAGAGAGAGTGGTCAGGCACTGGAGTGGCCTGCCCAGGGAGGTGGTGGACTCGCCGTCCCTGGAGGTTTTTAAACTGAGATTGGACATGGCACTTAGTGCCATGATCTAGTAAATGGACTAGAGTTGGACCAAGGGTTGGACTCGATGATCTCTGAGGTCTTTCCCAACCCGGTCGATCCTGTGATTCTGTGAACTATCTTGTTTCAGAGGGAAAGAGAATTTTCTCTGATGGACACAGCCAATGTACCTGTTTCCTCCCCCACCTCACCACTGTTCCCCCTACCACTGCCTAAATGCAAGTAGACCATGTAGAAATAATAAAACTCTTCTTGGTATTGGAATTATCTCTGTTTTAAGAGCATGCATGGACAAAGTCAAAGAAAGGCCAAAGCACAAAATGAAATACAACTAGCAGGGCACATGAAAGACAATAAATAATTCTATGAGTGCATTAGCAGTAAAAGGCAATCTAAGGAAAGTGTTGGTCTGCTGCTCAGTGGTCCAGGAAAGCTCCTTGAAGGATAATGCCAACAAAACTAATAAATACTTTCTTGTTCAGTCTTCTCCAAATAATGCAGTTGGACATTCACAATATGAGTAACATAATTATTAAAAATGACAAATATTTTGTATCAGACTCAAGAAAGATAGATTTGGATACTTGAACAAATTGTGATTTGAATGGGCTAAATCAGTTTAAATTGATTCAAAGGTTTTCGAAGTATGACTGAAACAGTCTCAGAGGCTGTTTATCACTCAAAGATAAAATGAAAAGTTCCAGAAAACTAGAAGAAGAATATTTTTTTTTTCTTTAAAGGAAAATTTAAAAAGGAATGGCAAGAAAATTATAGTCCCATCAATATAACTTAATTTATGAGAACAATTAAATTCCTTGCCAGCACCTAGGAAAAAAAACAGAATTCTGAGTAAGAGCTAGCAGAGAACATCGAGAAGAAATCAAATTAAACCTACTACATTATCTTTTAAGAAAATGTAATAGGCTATATGGATTAATAGAAGTAGGAGGTGCTTTGTGGTTTTTTTTAACCATGTCTTGGTAAAGGTATCTCCCAAGAAAGAATATGTCATGAATTTCCAGACTAAGCACTGAACTGAATCTTTGTGGCCCTTATTTAAAGCCATCATGCTCTGCCTCCTCCAGCAAACATACCCTTTCACTTTTTTTTTTCTTGTGATTTTGGTAATAGTACATGATCAATATACTGTATTGTGAAAACAGATGTTAAAAATTCCTTGTAATTCTAGCCACCCAAGATTATTAACTTGCTTTATAATGGTGTATAAGAAATATGTAAGATTCATTTGTGCAACGTTTTTTGATATTTCTTCAGAATTGTGAAAACTGAAAGCTTTTTAAAGAGAGGTATCCACATACTAACAGCCAGGGCTGTTGTTCGTGATTAAATGTTAAGTGTTACAATAGTCCATTTAATTGCTTAATTATATGTGAGTTTTGATGTAGATGGGCTAAAATGAAGGTCTTTACCACAGAGCCTGATTCAGTCACCAGGCTAAATTATTGTTGAGGAGGAGGTGCTCTCGTAAATGTAAAATGTAATGTTATAAAGACATCATTTATGTGATGCCTACTTGGTAGTTAATCAGAAACAGTTGAAGAAATTTTTCTGAAACTTCATATTAATTTTCTCAGGAAGACAGGGCTAAAGGGGATTCATAGTGCTGATGGTTATTCAAAAGAGTCCTCTTGGTAAAATAATAATTACGTTAAAAGACTTCAATAGAATGTGAAAGAATTGCTCATAAAAAGCCTCAGAACCAAAATTCTAAGTTAAACTATGCCCAGTCCTTAATCTTGTGAATCACAGTGCCTTTTTCTCTCCTTGCACTAACAGAAGACTACACTACTGTAGTTTTAGTTAACATAATCTCTAAGGACTGTTATTAACCAACCACCTTGGATATGGAAACCCTAAATCATTTTAAATGCTGATGATCTGGGTAATAGACATCTTGTTACAGTTAATGAGATGAAACAGTCTCCTTATGTACAGAGACTCTATTATTACAGTCTTGAAGGCTAGGCGTTAGATTTTAATCCTGTTTGTGATACTGAGATTTATCTGATTTTGGATTACTGGGTCTGTAAAAGGTAGAAATGGTCTTGTTTAAGATCAGTCTTTACTGAAAACTAACCTCAGCATATCAGCTGTCAAAATTCTGTAAATTGGTTTTTATTGTCATTGTATTAGTTTAGATTAAAAAAATCCATATAGTGTCATTGAATCCAGTACCAAAATAATAATAATAATAATAATAATAATAATAATAATAATAATAATAATGAAAAAACCCTTTGAAGCAAACCTGCTAGCTCATAGTTATGTAATGGAAAGGGATGTTAGAGAAATGTGATACAGAATTGTGAAATGAAAGTGTCATGATAATGAAGGTAATTATTACCTGCTTGTTTGATGTTTTTTTGTATCAAGGTTCAGCATACTTTAGAAGTAAAAATTTTTTAGATTTAACAAAGTGATAAAACAATGCAATAATTCTTATAAATGTTAGCATTTGAAAAAAAAAATCTTATTGCCTTGATAATATATTATTTCTCAGCAGCCTACATAACATAGTAGTTCAGATAATGTTTTTCAAAAGTCTTTCTATGACATTTTTTAAATTAAGCTGAAACCCGATCTTTTTTTTTGTTGCTGTTAAGCACAGACAAAACAAATGTTTAATTACCTTCTTTGCCACAAAGAAAACAAATTTTATCAATGAAGTCCAAAACTCTGGTCAAAAGCAAACACAAAATATGTAATTGATTGTTGGTCAGCTAGCCTTGTTTTGAAAATGAAATGATTTTTAAAAGATCTTCTAAATGGAAACCAAAATTAAAACATGGAATTGAGTGGATGGACCAACATGACACATATTGTGCTGTTACAAGTCACTGGACTAATCTTGAAATTACATATGCAGTTTTGGAGGTTCTTGCCTTATAGTGTCATCCTTAACTATAATCACATTGTACCTGATCCTCTGTGGTTTAATTATGTATTTATAATTTATAATGTGTAAATAAGCCACAGGAAACTAGAAATTAAAATATTGCCTGCCAAGTTAGCTAAAGTATTTTTCTTGTCAAGTTCTCCTTTTTACTACCCGAGCATGGGAAAGGAACTGAAAAGCAGATATTGGTCTTAGATAAGACATCTTAGGGAACAGAAGTGGATAGGAAAAGAATCTCACAATCCTTTTCTATAATTCAGTGCCACAGTCCCTATTAGCCACACTACACAGGAGAGACTTCTGGCCTTAGGCAATTTTTAGCAGTAACACCACTATTATTTAAGCTGCATATTCTCACATGATGGAAAAGACACATTTAGACCTAGGCCCTGAGCAACTCCACTTGGGCTAGTCAGCCCAATGTACATAATCTTATTTTATTAACTACACAAGACCTTAGATAGTACCCATGGCATCATCTAATTAGTTTTACTCATTTGCATTTCTAATTTGGATCCCATCGTTATTTTCAAAGATGACTGTTAATATTCTTCATGATCCCGTATACTCTTGTTCATTTTTAGCAAAAGAAATAAAGATCCAAGTAGTTTGCTATGGATAAATTAATCGAAAAATGTATACATTTAAGAAGGACATGGTACCTTTATTTATTAGGAAAAGAAAAATGAGGAATTATGCTTTTGATATGGTAGTACTTATTTTGCTTGGTAGACTTAATTTTGGCTGACTGTAAAATTCAATTCTAATACAGTAATCATGCTGAGGTAATGTTTGTTGATTAAATTTGACATAAGTATAACTGAGTGGTTTGTGTATCCAGTAAGAGTTAGATATGTTTCATCCTTGAAAAAGATGATAATCAAAGGTATAAAAGGCATAACTAAGGTGATTAAGCCAACCCAATCTAGTGGACTATTATAAAGAAGATTAAATGCTCAAAGCACAATGGAAAACACATGGGGGTCTTTTTGTGTGCAGTTGTTTGGGGTTTTTTTTGTGGTTTTGTTGTTTGTTTTCGTTTTCCAGATAGTTCTGTCTTCTGGTTTCTGCTAACGTAAACTTATGATTCCTTGTGAATATGTCAGTGACAAATGAGAAATAAATGAAGTGAAAGCAACTAGTGTTATTTGGATCCTATCTTATTTGAATCATATCTGACATTTAATAAATTACTATTTCTAAAAAATATCTTCATAGAACTGAAAATATTCCATAGCTGCACTCTCATAAGAAATTCTTGTTTCACTATCTGCCCAGGCTTCCAATATGACTAGATCTATTCGATACAGTTTTTCCATCTTCAGTAATGATCCCATAGCTTTGCAGCTTAGCATCAATTATAAATGTCACTAACATATGCTATTCACTCCTTATTGCAGGACTTAAAATCTGATACCAGTTCTCACACAAATCAGAAAGGCGTTTTCCCCTTTGTTCAGGCTATAGTGCTATTGCTGTTTACATCCTTTTAGCTAGTTTTCTATCTACATGATAGTGTTCTTAATTAGGACCATCTCAATCAATTATCAGATGTTGCCATTGTAAAGATATCTTCCTCAGAAAGAGCAAACTGCAAGAAATGTGCAGTTCCAAAGTTTGTATTTGAAGATTAAGAGTAACGCTTCGCCTTGCCATGCTGGTAGTCATCCCAAGATTTCAAAACTGTCTGCGGTATATTGTATGCTTTTGGCTTTAGGAGATCCTGAAAACTGTATTCCTTTCACTTTCTTGATAGTTTTAATTGCAATAATTTTGATTTCACAAACTATCTTATGTGACTTTGACATGAATTGCTTCATGTATGATTTCACTTAGATAAAACCAGCTGCTCCTGAGTCTTTAGTTATTCACGGAGTACACCTTCTGCTCCCACAACATTTTTAGCATAATAGAAAAAAAATAGTTATTCCTAAATAGGAAACAGTGCCGAAGTTTGAAAGAAAATATTAAGTGCTTGTGTTGCAACATTGTTTTCAAAACAAGTGAGTAAGTATTCTGGTGTTCTTTAAATGGTGGGCAAAATGAGTTGTGAAAAGGTTAAGAGAAGTGCTTATGGCCAGTCAGTGCATTATTTACAAAGCCAGGATTATGCCTCTAACTGCTGACTTTTAGTCCAGTCTTTTTCTGCTTTGTTCACACTGTTCATGAAGAGAAATGGATTAATATTAGGAGATGAATTAACATCTTAAGTTACCTGTTATAGCTCTGACATAGATTGAGATGGGATTTATTGTGCAGGAGTCAAAACAATATGGATTTTTCTTTTTTCTTTAAGATATGGCTTCTAAGATTTCCACTGTCATAATGAATATATTTCATGAGAACTGAGGGAATTTCTAAACAGCTTAAGACCGTTGAGGTTTGAAAGCCACATCTTTCCTTTTCCTAAAGAGGAAAATGTAATAGGAACATTAATACATCTCAGTAACATTTCGCTATTTGGAGGAGATTCAGGACATCTTTTGAATTCACTTTTGTCGAAAGCTGGAGGACCTAAATTTATGTCTGCATTGACACATGTAAGTGTATAACTACATTGAGGTCTTAACATCCTCTATATAATTTCTGTAATATTTGAAATATTTCCCTAGCTATTTTTCCTAGCTTCTAAAACCAGGACAGATGTTAAAATGCAATGTTCTCATCTGTGTGTGCTGTCAGTTTGTTTAGGAAATTCTTCTACCTCAGTAGTATCTGCTAATAGAAGCACAAATCTTAAGTACAGAACTCAGGAGACACATGTGGTGAGCACAATTTAATTCAAGTGTGAACATTGCATTTTGAGTGCTGCTTGTAGTTGGATTTGTGCCTGTCTAGGCTGAGTTCACCCCATTTCAAATCTGGAATCTCCTTCTGCCAGATCCAACAGGTACATGATGTTCACCTGTAACATTTGTAGCAACCCTTCTGGTTTACTGCTAAGGGTACTATTTGCTGTACAAGAATCTGTGTTTAGTGCAGAGAATTCATAAAGGATGAATCATAGCAACTAATCTAATGGCTTTTTTTCACGGTGCTGTGATTCTCAGTCTGTTTTTGTGTGAGTTCTAATGCAGTGTAATCTGGTACTATAGAAGAAAGAAAGAATAATTTCTGAGTTGCTGGGAGGGAGGAGTAGGGGCCGGGGGACACAGGGCAGGGAATCGAGAAGGGAAGGTGAAAGAACTGATTTGGCTACTTTTTGTACCTCAAAAGGGACTACAGGAATACAGGCTTCTCCTCATGTCATGTGCAGCATTTCTGTCTTAGTCTTGGCACAACTGTTCGCACAGCCATGGGCTGACTTTTCTTGGGGAACAGATGTCGCACAGACTTGTGTTTTCTAAGGCTTGTGATCTACACAGCTTGTCTGGAGCTAGCAGTGGTGTACCAGGAATCAGCATTAGACTTGATCTTTAATATATGCTGTACAGTTCTGAACCAAGTGGAAAAAAACATATGCCATTGGCATTTGAAGGTGCTGGAAATATAGGAAGTATTGTAAATACCAGACATGTTTGAGAAGTAGCTTTGAGACTCTTCTGTTAAATGTCTGCTTCTTTTTAAAGCCTCATCTGAACTTTGAACAATACAGAGTAGCATAACTGTGTTTTTTGTTTATTCTTCTACAAAGTAATAGTTTTTTACCTTGAAAAAATATAAGATACTTTTAAAAATAAATTGTTCTGTCTTTTTAGGTTCCTGGAAAAAATACAACCACTAAAAGTGGACTGATCACTCCACCTTGCATTTTTGCAGTGAGATCACATTTGTGGTGAGACATAAAAATCTGTGATATATCAGAGAAGAAGATCTGAAGCTAATTGTGAGTTCATGAAAACTCCTCTGTAAGGTCTATTCATCATTAATGTTCTAAGTCACAAATGAAAGCTTCGTCAGTGTCCCATCATTTTTACAAGGTAACCAAAACTAGTGATAAACTATAATTGTTTCCTCCTCAGAAAAAGCCTTGTTGAAAATGCCTCATTTTATAGCAGTGTGAGTAGCCTTTAATTTGACTTTCAGATGAAGCTTCAGGAGTCCGACTGAATGTGATGTGGTTGGGAAAGAAAAATCAGTAAATATTTCATATGTCATTGTCATAAACACTTAAAACTCAGGTGACTGAGAAGATCTTTTTGTTACCCTTGTCCCTTTTCTTATCTTCTAACTGCAACTCTGCTGTCTCCTCAGTGTCTCTGAAATGCCTGCCAGCTTCAAGCTCTCTTCATTGTTGTCTAGGGCCCATTGCTTTTTAGCTCACATCTGAAATTTTTGTGTAACTCTTTAATTTATCTCTTCCTAGTCAAGTAATTATTATTATATTCATAAAATTGTATTAAAAATATTAAGGTCACAAAGTCAAGCACTCAAATTAAAAAATATTAAAATTAAAGTTACCAAAGCAACCTTCATTTGGCTCCCGTGAGCATATGCATTATAATGGGCTTTAATTACATCATCACAGTGTCGGGGTTTTTTTGCATGGGATATCTGACTCATTCAGTCAGGGATGGTACTTCCTTAATTAGTAATGTTTAGAATTTCATTCTCTTGTTCTTGTTCAATGTGTGAACACGCCTTAGTGACTTCAAACTGCTCGGACTGCACTTTTAAAGTAGAAGTTATTGATTTTTCTATGCTATTTTTTAAATGGAACTCATTAATATGAAGTCAGGCATTACTTTATATTCACAAAATCCTCATACATTTAAGGGATTTTATTATCTCCATTTTAAAGATGGGTAATGGCCATGCAGAGAAATTAAGCTTTCATGTATTCACTAGTTCTGTGTGCCCAGTTTTGGGTGTCTGTAACCTCCTGTTCTTCAGGGTGCTTGGTGTACACACTCAGGTTATGGGCTCTCCTGAATTATTTGTTTCTTCTAAATACTCAGGAATTTGGTTTGGGATATGTAGTGTAAAAACCTATAAAACAAAAGTATAAGAACAAGCGAAGACTTTTAAAAGTCATTATAGCTTGGAATAAAATTTTTCACAGGGCCACTAAAGGAAAGGCTACCATCTAATCCAGATCTCCAGCTTAGATACAGCTGCCTTATTTTCTTTTTCTGAAACACCTTTTTCCATTCACTACATATTCAACAAAAAGTAAATTAGTTGAAGAAAGAGCATATATGCTTGTGATTGGTAAAGATCTTGTGAATAAGAGTGCTTTTCTGAAGTAAAGGGAATATCAACTGACAACAGGAAGTAGCTTAATAACAAATACGTACAATGAGATTGAATTTTAGTTGTGGACATTATCTCAATTTTTCTATTGCTTTACATTTGATTTTCTGTAGATCTTTGAGTAAGCTTGTATCTATGGCTGGGACAGAAGGTCTTATTATATTTATTGGTTACATTAATGTCGAATAACAGTCAGTGCATATATTGGGCATATATTGAAACAGGACACAGAAAGGCATTTCATCATATCTTGTAACCAGTTCATTGACAGAACTGGAGTCTTTAAATCCCCAACACAGGCCTCTGGCCTTTGAGCTAGCAGAGCAGATGTAGTGCCAGAGGCTTTAATTCTCTGAGTGTATCGATTCTTTGACAGTCATGAACTATATATGTTGCTAGAAGGATTCACACATCCTCACTGCTGATGGAGGACTTCAGAGTACCAGGTTTCACTGGGGAACTCAGTGTAATTAGAAGGTTACAGGTGCTACATACTGACTTTGTCATTCCCCTTGCTTCTCCTTAGTCTGAATATCAGCTTTCTTCCTCTGCAGTCTGTCTCAGTTTTCACTCACCAACTCCCTGCTCTCTTTCTTTCTTATTCACCAGATTTCTTCCCATAGATTCCATTTACCTTTGTGTTCCTTTCCATGACCAATTTTTTTATTCTTTCCATTTGAACTGAGCAATGTTTTTCTTCATGATGCTTGGATGCCAGAGGACAGGGACAGTGCAAGCACATGACAGGCCTTTCATCCCCTTGCTACATGTGGAAATATTTGTTTAAACAAGATATCTGAACGAGGACTTTGTCGAATAGAATGATAAGGAAAAAGGGATAAGGCATAGACAAAATGATACAAACCTGACAGGCAAACTTAACGGAGACAAAACCATGGAACCTTGTCAGTCACACTAATTGATGGGCTATCAAGAAATTGCGTGTAAACAAATTAGGATAGAAAAATGAGGGTTCAAAATGTTGCAGGGGAAGCCCAGCAGGACTATGAAAACTGATGAGGGAACATGCAGGTGAAGACAATGTAAGAGGAGCAATGGAGAAATAGGCAGAAAGAGGATAAAAGGGGCTGCCTGTATAATGGGGCCAGTCACTATGCTTCTGACAAAGTCATGTGCCTGGTCACCACTGCCTGTCCTGTCTTCTTGTTACATCCATTCTTAATTGTCTCTCTGCATAATCTCACTCTCTGTCCCACGTGTGAGTTGGCTCCAGTGTCTGGACAGGAGCAAGTCCTGGGCCAGAGCTGCTGCAGGCAGGTGGTGTCCACTCTTAACATCACTTAACAGGAAAGTTTTCATTTGGCAAAAGTACTTTGAAAGAGTAAATTGGGCAGGATATATTTTTTAAAGCATTATAATAATAACAACCCGACCTGGTGCATGGTGTAAGTAAAACAAAAAGTTCTTCTTACATATGCAGGGCTAATGATCATAGTTTTTTTAAAAGAAAAGCTTTTTGTACTATTTATTTTCTAGATTACAATACCTACACATGATAATCTTTAAAAAGATTATACTCTTATGAACAAGATGATGAGAAATTTCAAGACAAAATGCATATGTGATGTTCTTCATCTTATTTAAATAAGGTTTGGTTTAAATTCCTATTTAAGATTGTAATATGACTGAGAAAATTGCCATTACGCTTATCCATGCATGGATGGAATTCAAATTTATAAATATCAGTTGTTTCAAGGTTGTGCAGGGTTATGCGTAATGTTCTTTACTGTACATAGCTACAGTGGAAAAAGGTAGCAGAATCACTGCCTGATTACTATTGAAAACAATAGTCAAACTCTCTATTTCCTACATGCTTTCATATTCAGAGTTTTCCCTGTTGTAACACTTCCTCAAAATATTATAGTTTAATGTCAAGTTTTGTTTGTTGTTTGTGGTTTTTTTGTTTTTGTTTTTTTTTTCAATAAACAGTGAAAATGATCTCTATACTAACTGGTAGCTCAAGCACTAAGGTTATTTGAGAAAATTGAATTGTGCTGAGGGGCAACTGTGGTTATGAAGTCTGTAGTGCCTGTAAACAAACAGAAGAAGATGCATATTCCCTCAACAAGAGCTACTTCCAGAGGCGTATGGGGTGGCTATAGCAAATAGTGCAGACAGGGGAGGAAAGCCAGCTGTTGTAATGACACTGCACAGGAGACCAATGTGTTACATTAAAATAAGCAGTTTTCCTGCTACAACTGGCTATGCGTAGCGCAGTTTACAGTTGGAATATATAATGCTGTAGCATCTGCTCCTCTGTAAATCTTTCATATTCTTTCTCAAACAGTTATCTCAAATCTTTTATTTGATAACTCAGATGTGCTTGACAGAACAAAAAAGGCTGCAGTGTTGTCACAGACTCTAAGTGCATTACTTTGGTGATTAAGGAGACCCCAGAAAGTATGTACAGTACACTGCAATGAAAACATGAAAAGCATTCACTTTCCTGCCTGCTGCACCCCAGTTGTCATCTTTTCTCACACAAGATGGAGAATGGGAGACAACGAGTAGTCAGAAAGGTAAAAAGAAAGGCATAAATTTTACTGTTGAAGCAAGTCACAAAACAATTGACATTTTTCAGAGGTGAAGTTTGTTGCTTTGCTTACATTTTTGTACTTTAGGGCATATAAATCTCTAAATGAGATGCAAAACAAAATTGGTTTATAGAGATTTTGTTTTGTCACAGAAACCTTGGATTTTTTCAACATTGTTTTTCCTGGCCAATATTTAAAAGAAGTTTTAAATATATTTACATATAGGTAGACTCTTCCAGTATTTATGTATATATTTGTTGTACTGGAAAAAAAAAAAATGTTGTGACTTTTAATGTATTGACAGATAGTAGGGAAATTAAAAATTAAGAATGCACTTTAATACAGTTTTCATGCCTGCAGTTTTGACGCAGATGAATAAACAGTGACGCTTGTTTAGTTTTCTGTGGTTTCCAACAGTCCTTCCAGGCTATGGCAGCTTAGTCTTTTTAATAATGTTACTTTGCCTTTGGATAAAAGCATGCTGCATACACTGATTCCACAAATGAATGTACAAATATTAAAAGGGGAAAAGGGATTTATACCTGAATATTGGATTGATCTAATTACATTATAGAATCAAATAAAATCACTTCTCAGGAAACAAGACCACTAAATTTGGTGCATAATGGTATATCCATTTTGCAAAAGTAAACCAATTACTTCACTGAAATATTCATATCAAATATGATTGAAGGTCACAACCTTTTGGTAAACATACATGTCCTCTTGAAAGGTGTAGACAGGCTTTTGCTTCCTAATGCCAGGTTGGTTGTACATACCAGTGATTTCTGTTTCCATGTTTCTTTCCTTCAGATCCCTTGCATGCAATCTTTCTATTGCCTTATTTTTCGGGGAATCCTTGTAGCCTTTCCCACCCACCTCTTTTGCCGGCAATTTCATCATTCCAAAGTACCAGATATATCCTTGATTCATGTATGGTTCTCCCATCCCCAGACAAAATTTCAGAGGTTCTGTCTTTTTTTCCTACAACTTTTTGAAGTACACAGATTGTTCTGCTAATCTTATAAGGCCTGAATTTATCTGTAATCCTGATTGATTCTTCCAATTCAGAATTATTTATTTGTTCTCTCTTCTTGCTTACTCTATCCAGTGGAGGAATAAGTCTAAAAAAAAAGCACTGCTGTGTGATGTCTGGATGTTCAAAGCTTGGTTTTTGTGTTTCTTTGCTGTGGGATACGGTGTTGAACTCCAAGGTCAGAAGCTCAGTGAAGCAAGTATAGGTGAAAGAAGGCATACATTTCTTCCTGGGTAGAAAAGTCTGGGACTTTCTTGTGAACCAGTCAGAGAAAAGTAGCACACAACATCAGAACAGCAAGTAGCCCAAAGTAATTTTATTTCTCTTGTCTTGCTAGTCAGTGTTTTTCAAAGAGGGTAATACTTGTTGTCAACAACATAACTTTTGATGTCTACATCAGCTGTGTGATGTTTGGTTCTTTTGCCAGAATAGTATTCCGTTACATTTTTACTGTCTTAAGCAATGTTTACTTCAATCCTCCAGCTATCCTTTCTCATTTTGTCAGGTAGGATAGGAAAAAGAAAACCCCCATTGTAAAGAAAAGACAACACTAAAACCGAAACACACCACACACAGAGAAAAGCAGTTATTAACACAGGCTAAGATAAGTTATTCTCTCACATTTCCTGCTGAGACATGTTGCAAACCAAAGAAGAATCATTCCTACCTATCATCCATCTACCTTCCACAATTTTTTCTACGATTTCTACAGTTTTGCTTCTTATTCCCTTTAGAAATACATTTTGTTGTTTTTGCTGAGACAGTAATATTAAAGCTGAAATTAAACTCGAAAAAACTTAGACCTTAGGCCAAATGGAAGAAAACTGATTGAAATCAGCTCAGAGGAGGAGAGGTTTCAAGTTGATAGCCTGTGTTCACTCCAGTAAGTTGATGTGGTTCAGCAAATGACTAGAGCAGTATCAAAGATAAGAGTAACTAGTCAGAAATATGAGGCAACCTAAAAAAATAGACACTGAAACAAAACTGTGGAATGTGAAAGCCATGTGCGTGTGTGTGGGAGTGTTGAATAGGTGGAGGAGAAAGTGGCACTCGAGAGTCTGAATGATTAATAATAAAGACACTTGAAAACAGCCTTAGGAAATAGATGTTATGATTGTAAGGGTTCGGTGCTGTACTAAATTTAACAGATGAACATTAGGGAAAAGGCTACGTCCTCAGGAATCAAGGAAAGTTATATAGTGGGTAATTTCACAACCTCTTTATCACAGACTGAATAGGAAGGATTATCTTTGCTACAATGAGTTTATTCCTAAGTCTTGACTTCTAGAAATTTTATGTGGAAATAAGAATAAAAAGAACTCTGTAAACTCCAAATACCTGTACATATGTGCTGCCAGCTATAAGGTTTTTATGTCATACAATCCATCTGTAAAAAATGGTGGACTTCCATTTAGTAAACTCCTTGAAGGTCCAGACTCCCTTCTTTAGGTGTCACCTTTAATTTTTCTGCTGTTTGTCATTCCTCATGTAGCTGTAGGAAATTCCCTTTATATTGGTCATTACCTGAGGGATGCAGGTAGCAAGAAAGACTGATGAGAAATGGCTGAGTGATTCTTTCAAATGAGATACAATATGTCTTTCACCATATAAAGTCTCCTTTCCAGGAGGCTGGCAAGGGGTGATAAAGGAAATTTCCACTAAAGACAGTGGACTTTGTCATATTCAATTATAAAAATGTAGGAAGACTTGCATTGTTACTTCACTGTCCCTGAAAATTAGTTATTTTACTAGACTGTATAAAGTCATTTTGGTGGAAGATGAGGTTGCTGCTTCAGTGCTCAAGCTGTGGTCTGTGAAAAGAGAGAGAGATGTACAGTGGAGTTATACAGACGAAAAACAGTGCTTGACATTCATTATTTTCCTATTTATAGCTGAAATATATCCTAGTACATAGCAAATTATTACCTTCTAAGATGTAATTTATAGTATTGTCAGTCATTCCAACTTTAACCTGTCCTTATAATTATTTCCCATCTTCACTTATGTTGTTGCTCTTACTGTTTTCATTCTCATTTGCTGCATCTTTTGATAAATTAGATGACAAGCTCTTTGGTGGTGGTAGCCATATTTTGCTGAATGGTCTCTGCTATGAAACAAACCCTTCTTTGGACTAACCAATGTTTTCTACCACTCTAAAGAGCAAATAAGTAGCTTCAGAATGGCTTGTGGCCTCCAAAATATCTGAAACTAGGGGCCTTATCCTGAATTAATTGCAGAGGTTTTACTGTCTTACTTTATCGTCTTCACTGAAAACATCCTATTGTTTTTACTCAAGTAAGTGTCTTATGCCAATAAACAGCAGGAATAACACCTTACCATAGGTCGCTGGGGATCCAGTTTCTTGAATGTATTTGAATTTTCTGTGGGCTGATCAAAATACTGATGTTGTCAAAGTGGAATATGGATGTGCACGTTCTGCAGCTCTTACTTATCATGGAATGTTTCACATGAAATGAGAAGCAGAGCAGAGTCAGTCATGTGAGAATCTCTCCTGCTTTCTCTCTATGCTTCACTGCTTCTTGTCTCCATCTGTGAAAGCTATACATAGCCTTTGAACACCCAGAGCAAAGGGCTTAAATAATAAAATATAAACTCTTAAATGAAAATATGGAAACAACCAGTGAATGTGAAACCTTATTTTCATAAATTATAGTTTTAAATGGGACACACTGGATTAAAAAAATATATATATACGTGTATATATATGTAATATATATAGACAAATGCTTGTAGCTTTTTCTTTTTCATAAGATTTTTTTTTTTAAATTGGAAACAGCATAAAAGATACTAACATTAAGCATTTATTAGAATGCTGTAAGGCAGAGTATTAAAAAAAATCTACAAGTCATTGCAAATGAAAAAGACACTTAGAGATCATCTTATCTTTATTTTTTTGCCCGTAACCTCAAACTTTTGTTTGCCAGTTCACCATGTTGGACAACTACGTAGATGAGCAATTCTTTAGACCAGAGTTTATGGTAAAAATAGGTAGCAAGAAAAGTTAGGAAATATTTTTGGTAGGAGGTGTAAAGGCTGTTTGTAGGAGAAGGGGAAGATATAATGAAGTATTAGACCAATTCTTTAAAATAGTTTGGTTTTTTTGCATGTTGTGTTGTTCTTCTAATTTAAGTCAGGGATCTGAAAGAAGAATGCTTTGAAATAAATAGCTAAGTTTCACTTTGGAAATATTGAAGCAGAATACTCAAAAAACTGTTTGAAAATGTAAACTAGATACTTCCACATCCTTTTTTAAGCTAAAACTGTCTAACAGAACTGAAATTTGTGTCTGTAGCAAGACATAAACTGATTTTATATATATACACAGCTTAAGCTGTTTCCATACTCTAGTTTTAGATACAAATAAATGATTTTTTTTTTCTTCTGTACTTAGCGAATTGGACAAAATAAAAGCCTAGTTATGCAGCTTCTGAAATTAGTAGGCCTAGGCATACTTGCTTTTACACAGACAGACATAAATAAAACAATTTTCATATTGCGAATGATATTCAACCTATTACGTTTAATTGAAATATATTTCAATGACATAACCAACAACATTTTCTAATAGTGCCGATTATTAGTCATAATCACAAATGAATTTAAAATAGTTTTCTGACAAATAATGATGGGTATTCTTTTTTATACATACTTCAGAATAAATAGATTATTATATATATAAATAAAAATTGTTGTCAAGTTCGGTATTTTGTTGGTATTTTACCCTTTTATGTTTTTCATGTTTTCTTTATTTTCAATTTATTGGTGTATTTATCCTCCCTTGGTATTTAGCATATTCTGTTCAAAGTTCTAGAGCATAAACCGAGCATCATTATTTCTGCCTGTTGTAACATTCTTATGGCAAATATTACATCTCACACTTCCATTGCTAACCATGCAGTGTGTGTGCTAATGAAGTCAGAAGACTGAGTAACTACTTCCTTCCTGTGAGTTCATTTGTTCACTAAAAACAGAAGTTGCAGGTTATCTGTTAATCAGTAGAAACCTCTGTGGTAAATATTATTAATATGAATTAAAAGCTGAGGAAGGGGATGCAGAAAAGGCTCCAAAGAGAGCTCTTTCTTTCTGTGATTTGAATGCCTTACAGGGGAAGCTTCTGATATAAAGAAATGCAACTATGCTAGCTTTAGAAATCTGAATGTTATGTATGAAGTTGATCTTTGCTTATTTTGTCCATCTAAATGTGTTTGTGTTGCCTGTGTTTTAGAGCTGAACCTCTGGTATCCTCTCTTATCCAAGTTATCCCAAAACATTATAGGAGAAAATGTAGTCTAAGCCTGACATGGAAAACATAATAAATTTGAAAAAGCATAGAAAGAGAAGAGTTATGGGCCAAACTAAAGGTTGGTGTCCCTATACCTCAAATTACCCATACTAGAAATTTACATCATACTTTCATAAATTCAATTTTTTTAATCTACCACATCTTTCTCTGTGTTATTGACTTGTCATATATCCAATAATGTTGTAATATAGTTTACCTGTGAGGAAACGTATAAAAAACAGTGTATGAACATAGCTTCTATAATAGTCTTGTGAAAAGAATAATTGAATAATCCTCTTTCATTTAAATAAATTCTTGGTAATTAATGATAACTTTCAGGGTATTTTTGTAATTTAAATATTAATTACAAAGTTGAAACATACTTTTAGGTTTTTTTCTTCCCTTTCTCCCCTCACTTTCTCTCCTCAGATGCTCATAACTGTAAAAAGTTAAAAATCAGGACTAATGGCCTCATATAAACATATTTGGAACAATTTTAAAATAAGCTCTTTTTCTGCTATTTTAGTTTGGAAGTGAGCCTTTTTTCTTCTTAATTTAACTCCATAAACTGTTGCACTAAAGGTTTGTCTTAATGAGTTTTTAAATACCATTGTCAGGATGCCCTGTGGCAATCTGGTTGTGATTCTTAATGGAATTCAGCTGGACAGGAATGGTTACATGAAGATGTCCACCAAAATCAAAGCATCTTTTTAGCTTGCAAGTAAAAATCCAGTATTATTTTTTCCGGGTGACTCTCAGTTGCATTCCTTTTTCCTTTATGCAGGTTATTTAAGGTTATCTCTGGAAAAGCCATAGCCAAAGCAGGTGGGCTGACCTGGAGCTTGAAGACCTCAAAGAGTTATGGATCATTTTCACTTTTTCAAGTGTTAGAAGGAGAAAGAGGTTTTGAGTTTCTCATAGAATTGTAATTCCTATGAGAACCAAGTAAATTCTGCCCTTGCTTTATTCCCAATAAATTGGCAAGAGTAAAGAAAAATGGCATATTGAGGCATCTCTTACCTTCCCTTCACTGCTTCAATGTTTGCCTGCTCATAGTGACACCTTTGGTCTATGTGTAACAGGTCTTCCACTGTGGTATTAACAATTGCTAGCATTACAATTCTGTATCATAGCTTCTTTATGGTTGAGGCACAAAATGATTGGGAAGGAGCCATTTGAGCTCACACATGGTTACATCAACTTTTCAAAAAGCCAAGTGTGGTGAAAAGTCAAGTACAGTTTTTACTTCCTTTGAGGACATCCAGTTAAAAATACATCTCTGTCTACAAAAACAATATTATACAACCCACACTACTTAATTGTCAAGAGATAAACAGTTTATTGGTTCATTAACTCAAATTAGTGTTTTATCCCAGGATTTTCCAGATTTCTAAATTGAAATCTATAAAACATGGAATGTGAACATGTCCCTGTATTCAGAACAGAAGGAAAGAAATTAGTGAGCACACTGAATATTTTGTGAGGAGGTTTCCACATCCATACTGGACCATAGATTTGGCAGTTTTCTATAAAATGTCATTAACTGTATGAGTCAGAGAGGCTGCTGTAACGTGAGGTTAATCCTCATTTTCACTTTTAATGGGATTTCATAATTGATTATTGTTGTTTTACTTTTCTGATGGTACAGATGAGGCTTTCATCAGCTCAGATGAGAAAATCATGATGAATGCCATTGCTGCATGTGCAGTAAAACTGTTTTATATATTGGTAAAAGTGCAAATTTCATTTTTATCAAGAACACAGCTGCAAGCAATACCCCCATCCTGTGATGCATGATAAAATAGTTGTTAAAAACAGAGAGATTATAAGCATAAGGAATCCCTCCAGTTACACAAATAAACTGTCATATTCAGATTTAACATGGAACAATAGTGATATCCCTGAAAAATTATTCATGACCATATTGTATTCTGGAGGGGCTTTTTGTTTGGTTGGGGTTTTTTTGCTTTGTTTTGATGTTTGTTTGTTGGTGGTTTTTTTATTATTAGTTAAATAACTCTCATGGACAGCAAGTGTAGGTCAGTGCTGTATAGACTTTTTTTACTAGATAATTATTTAAAATGTAGTTAAAAGTGCAAGAAGACATCCTTTGGGTCGTCAGATTTTCTGTTGCTTGGTACAGGCTGAGTTCCTGAAACAAAAGACTATCGTATACAAAAGAATAAGTCTGCCCAGCTATAGATAGCTTTCAGTACACTTAATTACTTTTATTTTTTTTAGTAATTTCATCTTCAATATTGTCTTTTTTTTTTTTTTTTTTTTCATTGCTGAGATCTTTGTCTGCAGCTCTGGTCTTAGTTTTTAACATGCTGAAAAACTCTTGGGTGTGATATTAAAATACATTTGCAGAATTAAATACCTTTTCTATTAAACAAACAGGAAAAAAAAAGCAACAATCGCCACCTGGCTTCTTTGAAACTCCCACCTAATGACTGTAGAAAGATTTTGAAGACGTTTTCTTTTTGAATTTTCCCTAGTTATTAGACATTCATCAAATGCATTTTTTTTCAGATTTGTTGTAAATTCTAAGCACTTTCTTTTCCTGTTTCTAGCATTTTCATTGCTCTTCACAGATTTCATTTTGATTTTCATTCAAAATTAAATGCCATCTTCCTTTCCATGCACCCAGCAGTACTTTGATCGGTAGTTACTGTGTCATCTTAAAACATCTCTGGGTTTTTTTTTTTCTGCTACTTTTTCAACACAGAAAGTAAAATTCCTTTCTCCTTTTCCATTCTGATTTTTTCCCCTTTGAGTTCATAAGCTATATTGAATGAAGTACTTTGACTTTCAAATGCCACACACTGATCTTTCTTTTCTTGTTTATTCATTTGCCTAGGACAGCTTTGAGATCAGTACATTCTGCTAAGGACCAAAGGCAAATTCAAACATAGGGTAGCACTCCTAACCTACACAGATAATTCACTAACCTACAGTTTCTACCAAAAATCACTTGTATTTCTCATTTATTTCTCTTATATGCACTAGTTTAGAAGCATCAGTTTCCAAATGTACCAATACCTGAAGCAATTTACCTTGTTTTCT
Organism: Streptopelia decaocto; assembly: GCF_964273445.1. Classification (NCBI taxonomy): domain Eukaryota; kingdom Metazoa; phylum Chordata; class Aves; order Columbiformes; family Columbidae; genus Streptopelia; species Streptopelia decaocto. Next base: position 17,782,504 of record NC_138658.1, on the reverse strand, counting down.
CATAAGTACAAATGCAGAGTCCATTGTCCTGGACAGAAGTCTAGATTAAATTTTTCTCTGTAGTTACTCAATGTTTTATCATGAGTTAAAATATTTGCAGCCAAAAATGAGGAAAGCTTTTGAGCAATTATCATTAACTGTGGTGTTATTTTTTTTTTAATTCAGTGAGTCATCAAATCTGAAACAAGATATGCAGCTTGAACAGCTAATAACCTCTCCCATAAAAATTAATACAAACTTGGTTTGAAGGTTTGTTTGAAATATCATCAAAGTTTTCTTTCTCTTATTATAGAAAACCTGAATCTTCTTAATTCAGCATAGGAAAGTTTATTGTTTATTACATTAAGAAACAAAATCCCACAAAAAAAAAAAAAACCACAAACCAACAACAAAAAAAAACTTTGTTTTGGAGTAATTGTTTTATAGTAAAATATCTGTGACTTTATTTATGATTGCAAGTATTTTACATAAAACAAATGTGCATTTTAATAATAGACCTCTGATCAAACAGAGACTGTGATGTAGGAAACAAAAGACTTTGATCTTCTAAGTGAAGAATAACAATATAAATCTCACTTTCAATAAAAAGCAGTTTTGATTTGGAGAGTGAAAAATCCAATCTATGATAAACAGCTCACTAAGTAAAGACAAGAAATGAATTTTCTGAAAATGTGTATAGAATTTAAAATAATGGCACAAGTCAAAATTCACTGTGTTTTCCTTTATTGGAATATTTTAAAGCTATCATTACATTAAGTGACATGCATTTCTCTTTTGGGTAGCATACAGATTAGATGCTGAGTAAATTTGTCTTTATTATTTTATTTGCTACATTATGTGTGGTTTTGTGCTCTTCATGGGCGCTGTCAGTAAAGAAAGAAAGAATACAAAACACAATGGTCCTACACATAAGTATCATACTACTCTAGCTGATAATGTCAAATAACGTATTGATAAACACATAGATTCTAAATATATTATTAAAATAGATAGCTTAGAATTAAATTTAATGGGCTTACCATTTTCAGTGTTTGAAGTAGAGTGACATTACAAAGAGTAAGATGAGGTTCATAAGAAATCTATACTTCTGATAAATTATGTTCTCAAGACTGTTTTAGAAGAGGCATAGTGGAAAATAAAGATGAAGAGATCTTGGTCCTGAAGAATTATTCATAACGTAGCAACAGCACAATATTTATTCTCAGTAATACACTTGTACCTCTGGAGAGCTGGATTGCATTAAGGCTTGTTTATTGTTGATTGATGATCACAAAAAATAATAAATATTCTATTGCCATAATTTTGGAAATGATCAAAATTTATTTGCAGAAGATGAAGGGGTTGTTTGTGGTAAGAATTCCTCTAAAAAATAAGGCTTATGACGAAACAACAGACTATCATGACCTGTTTCTGGCTGGAACTATTAAAATTGAGTTTCTCTGTTCTGTATACAAATGTAGAGAGTGTTCTTTTCTGAGTCGGATAAACTGTATATTTGCTCATGTTGTTTTTTTGTTTGCTTGTTTGTTTTTTAATCTCTGTAGACTAAACAAAAGAAAAAAGATAATGAAATATGTTACCACCGAAGTCTCTGTAAAATCTGGCATAATTTAATGAGATCAGACCTGCTAAAGTCAACACAGGTATACTCACTAAGGCTGCTTATCACCAATGGAAAAAAACAAGCTTCTTCAGAATATTTCAAAGGCAAATAGATTTTCAAATCTGTTTGACACCTGTGAACCACCACTTCAACCAACAGCAGCTGTTGGTTTAAGAGCTGTAATTATGAGAAAGAAATAACTTTTTTTTTTTTTTAACCTGCTTTAATGACTTTCAGGGTCATTGCACTCTATGGCTGCATCCTGCCGCTTGTGACAGGGGGCTGTTGATGGAGGATGGCCTTTGGAGAAGCCACCTGCCACTTGTACCAACCAAAGGTCCAGCGCCCTCCCTTTGCAGAGGAGTAGCCTGGTTCCAGGAATCTGCAGTCCATGCAGTCTACTCACCATCTTCCCTCACAAAATCTTGCTCCTTGACTGTCATCTGTGATGTCCTTGTGAGATGTCACATTTCAGTTGGGTGAGAAATTTGCATAAAACTTTAATTATAGAGAGGTGTCCAAGCACCAAGATTAGGGGCTTGTGGTTGATTTCTCCTTCCCCACCTCATCAAGATGTATCCTGTAGTGTATGTGTACAGAGTCTTGACACCCTAGGAAAGTGAAATTTGCTAACAAAAACGTTGAAGAAGGGAAATATCTTTTGTATACATGAATAACTTGGCATGATGGATGTAGGAAAAAGGATTGAATAGTTGCTGTCTAGAAATACAAACAGCATTACTCACTGAGAAAGGGAAAGAACTAAACAAAAAAAATAATAAAAAAATGAATAGTTATAATCTAGTCATAAACAAAAAGAACTAAATTAAAGGCCCTTAGTGTCTTAGTAAAGCTTTTGAGCAAGTAAAATCTGTATTTCACTGGAAATACAAGAAGCAAAAGTCAAATAATAAGGGACTTCTAAGACAGGGATCAATCGTTTCACTTAGGCAATTTTGTGCCATGGATGTCTGATGTGACACAGTAACTCAGGAAATCCATTTCTGTTCAACAAACCCATATTGGCTTTTTTTATTTGCTCTATAAAATATAGCTTGCTTTAAACAAAGAACAGATCAACAACACTGGAGAACACTAATCAGTAATAAGGGATTCTATTAGGTTAATTATTGTGGTTTTATATGGAATTACTATAAATGAAAAATCAGAGATTTTGATAGCAAATTTTGAAAAGAAATTGACAGTTATTTAGGAAGATCTAAAGAAGGTATTGGTTTCAAAATATCCTCTTCTCTTCTGGTACTCTGTCTTTCTTTGATTTCAACAGAGGCTAATGAGCTGTTTTATTATTATTGTGAACTATTAAAACTGCGATCTTGATTAGCCATCATCTGCATGAAAGTTTTGAATGATTTGAAGATTAAATACTTTGCTTTGATGTTTATGCAGACTTCAGTTTCTCTACTCTCCATGCTGTAGGGCTGAATGAGTTAACCTCCACCCTGGATTTAGCATGGAGGTGTGAGCACCATAAAACAATTTTCCAAGGCAACGTATAATCATAGAACTAGAAATAAGGATTTAGAGCTGGAAGGGAACTTGGTAGACAGAGAAGGAATGGAAGTCCCAGAGAGAAATAGGGGGTTTAGTTCCTCATAGATGCAGCAAAAACATGTATGACAATATGATTATGTAGAACTGAAGACAGTTTAGCTGAGGGCTTCTACAGGACTTCTGTGGTCCTGATCATCTCCATCTTGAAGCATGTGTTAGCACCACCACTTGTGTGGCTGCACCGTGAGGCAGCTCAGGAAAGCCACCCAGGTGAACACGTGTTTGCTTTAGGTGGATGACGGTGGAGAGCACCTCTGTTGGTGGCTGTCTAAAATGTTATGGAAAAAATACAATGTGAAAAGTTGCAGCAGGATAAAGATAGTTCCTGTGCCTCTTGCTGGCACAAGCAGAATTGGATTGAATCTGCTCGACAGTAACTGAAAAGTAGTAGGTCCCTCATTACAGTTTATTTTTTCTCATATGTACTTCTATTAAAAATCTTCCTCAGGGATTGAGCATATTTGAGCTCATACTGGGACTGCTGGGTTAAAATTATACTGTTTGAATTTTAGATCTGAGGTTTATTTGAAAAAGCATCTGCAAAAAGCTTTTTAAAGTAATCCAGGAAAAAATTTCAAGATGTGTGGTGTCTCACTCTTTGTGCTAGGACCCTGGCGCAGCAACACATGCTCTCCAGACTTGAAGCACACAAATGGGCCTTTTTTCAAGGCTTGTGGACAAGACTTTGCAATATCAGAACATATCAAATATTAAGTAATGACTCAGAAACAGTAAAATTGAAATTAAAATGTTGAAGGAAGGAAATTAAATTGATACACATTTACTCACTAGAAAACTGACATGCAAAATCTTCCTTGGATTGTTTGTATTTTTTTGTTCTGATGATATTCTGAATAGAAAAGACCAAAGGAAGCTGATAAAAAATTTTAGTGAAACTTAATTGGTATGTGGATTACAAGTTGTAGGTGAGATGTAAGCAGCAAATCCATTACCAAATTGGCATTAAAAAAATGAAACAGAAAATGGTAAGTTGGAAAACTGTATGAATTATTCTAGTTTTCATAATTTCAAAAATTGGAGCTGACACCATGAAAAATTCAGAATTGCTAATTTAAAAAAATGTTACTCTGCTTCATCTTTACCAAACCCTAATTTCAGTAAAATTGCACTATAGCATGAAATCTTCATATCAGCTTCAACATTAATGCAGAAGAACTTTTCCAAAATGTATAATATATGGAAAACTTATGCATTGACCACGTAATGGGATAGATACTGAGATAATTTTTAAGGTGTTTAGCAGTCATTAACTTAAAAAAGCCTAGGAAAAGAAAGGATGGCCACATTAAAATGCAGTTTGCGTAAGTTTTCTCTCTGAATTTGGATGAAACACAATTAGTAGATTTTTATTTTTTTTAATATTCAGTCAATACCCAAGACATCATTGAACATGGTACAGGAGATCAGGAAAAGATGAAGAGCAATTTAGTGCTGTGTTCAAAGAGTGCTCTAATGGACTAGAAGGATGCTGAAATTATTTTTCCAAAATCCATAAATTAACTTAAGATCAGCGGCTGTAAATATTTAAACATATACCTTCACACACACAGAAAAAATGGTGTTGAAATGACAGGGGAATCCATTATATGAGTTTTTTTCTTATGCTTATGATAGCATTAAGGTCAGAATATTAAAGAGAGAATGCTTAAACACACTGTCTTTTTGATTAAATTAGATCAAGAAGAATGGCAGACATAAGAATAGAATTGCAAGAAAGAAATTGGTGTGTCCAAACCCATAGGCAAGCCTTTAAAAAAACATGAATTGACTTTACCAAAAAAAGTGATTAGAAAAAAAGATGTGAAGGGATTTATGCAGTGATGGCATATATTATCAAGAAATAAGCATTGTTTCTTTGGATATCAGTGTCAAAAATATGTCATGTGGACTCAAATCCTAAGGATATCTCAAATGAATTATATTAAGAAAATAATGTGGTATGACTTCTGAATGAGGTTGAAGAAAACAATGTAAATGATGTTCTTATATACAAAATGCAAAGAAGAGCATCTCTAAAGAGTGACATAAATAATTATCCCCTCAATTATGAAGCATGTAAGTTCAGCTCTGGCCTACTGTTACATGTGTGTTCTGAGACTTTCTGAGCTTAGTCATCAGATGACTCTGAGATCTAAATTCTTGAAAGCTTTAACATCAGGAAAATGTGCTTCATTTAAAAAAGTACACAGTAGATAAGAAGTGCTTGTCACATGGACAAAAGACAACAAAACAAAAAGTACTCTGAAATACATTGTTCTCAGAATTAGACAGGAGAAGTTTGAAAATGAAAAAAGAACTTAGGAACTCAAGAACTAATGATTTTTCCTGGTAAAGGCAGCTTTTGTTTGAAAAATCACTCTCTTACCAAAGGAAATTATTCTCTGCTTAGTACAAATTAGCAGGAATGGAGTAAGCTTTGTATTCTTCCACAATCTCACTTTTACAACACAACATTCTCACAATAGCATTGCTTTCAATTGGTGTTGGCTGATGTCTCACTGAGCCTATTGTATTTCTGTGTCCCAAGGAGCTTGAGTACCCAGTGGGAGTGACAAAATATTTTTGACTAAGTGTGCTAGAAAACATTCAGTTTAAATCTCAGTTATACTTACATTTTAATGTATTGTTTGTTCTCTTTCCGTGCTGATAAACTTCAGTTTACAAAAAAAAAAAAAGACAGAAAAATTATTAATTAGAATGGGAATACCAGTTTTTCTTCACTTGGATTCTCAGAGTACCTCAACCAGTTTCAGAACTTTATGTCTAATGAGGTGGGTTTTCCAAAAGGTTTATCTCAAGGAAAGCCTTATAGGTAGGTAGTTTCCTGTGACTCTAAATCAAATTCTATGTTTTGTCTTTCCAAACCTATTTAAAGAATAACTGGAAATCACTGAAACCACATGATGCAAATAAGTTGTTTAATTTGAAATCCTAAACTAGATATTCTTCTAACAGTTGAAACAATATTGAAGTATTCCTTCTATAAATCTGCAAAACATTTTCAGTTGTGTGAAATATTATATTTACATTTTTCCTGATTGTTTCTCCATCTGTTTTGCTTGGTTTTACTAGATTTCAATGAAAAGTGAATAAAACTCTGAAAGCCTGTAAAACAGTATCTTTCGACAGTTGACGTTCGGAGAATTTCAAACAGTAATGTAATTATCCAATAGTTTCCATGTTACTATTGTCATACATGATTTCTCAGCAACCTTTTCTGTTTGCAGACGTCTTATTCCTGCTACCTGTAGAGTTTTGCAGAAATTAATCTTGTGGCAGAACATCCAACACCTCATTTGAATGTCTAACTTAAAATGACAGGCACCTGGGAAAAGGGAATATATGAAACTTGATGAACACAGTATTTATGGCATACCTGAGTATTTATCAAGCTTGATTTTTGAGAAGCACTGGTTTTAATGTTTTTGAAGGCAAATAATGAAAGTTCATGTGGGCAGCATGGTGAGAATATAAGTCAATGGTCTCTGAGCAGGTATTACAATTCAGCACTTACTGTACCCAATCTGCTCTCAAATTGAAAAAACAGGAATTTTTCATTTCAAAATGATGATCTTTCTTTCAAAGTACACTTACTGTTTGTTGGTTGGTTTTGGTGGTGTTTGTTTTGGGGGTTTGTTTGTTTGTTTGTTTTTGTTTTTTTTCTGTGACACCGTCATGAATCGAAAATGAAGAAATTGCACAAAAAAATCTGAAAAATATCCAACTGCTTAAGTCTTGAGAGTTTTACTTCTATAAATTATTATTTATACTGGCATAGCTTTATCAAATTGATTATTTTTACTACAAAATTTTTCCTAGGATTAAAAAAAGAGAGAAGGCCTTGGTCCTGTTGAACCTGTTGAAAAAGATACCAATATGAATACTAAACTTCTGTGCTTTGCAAAAGAGTTTATCTGACAAGCCAAGTTAGGTAAGCTGGTTTTATTATTTGTTTTGCTCACATTCCTAAATTCCTCTTAGCCCTGTATATTTTATCTAGTAAATTATGTTGGATCATTCTTTATTGCAGAAATTGTAAGTTTGTACTGTGTTTAGTGTAATGTAATTCTGCTCTTAATGGGGTCACGGTATTCGTTGTTGTCAGAAGGGAAAGGTAACAACGTCATTTTATGTCTTCACAAATACAATAAGAATTTGCATTGTCTCTGAATTAACAGCAACAAGTGCTAGAAATCGAAAGGATGTACCATAGACTAAGCTGGTTTATACTTTTACCTCTCACACTTCTCAGCCTCTGTTACTTAATAGTTGCTCTCAGAGCAGACTGTGCAAAATGAACCTTTGGCTCAGCTGAGTACAGTGGTCTTGAATGAGTTTTGTAACACCCTTTTGGGGTACTTTTTGCGCTATTCGTCTGTATTTGTTACAGCAGTGATTTAAGTTTAGGTATCAAAAAAAAAAAAAAAAAAAGGAAAAAATCCCAGCCTGTCTGAACACATTCTTAGAATCTTCTCTGTGAAATTAAAATGGGTTTAAATGAGGACTGAACTACAAAGGGAATCTTAAGGCTGCAAAAGTGTAATTAAACTTAGGCTGTTGAGGGTAATATATGTTATGCTGATAAAATTTGTGGTATTTTTCAGTGTAAGGAGCTCAGGCAAAGAAAAACAACCTATCTGGATATACCAAATAAGTGGTGCCAATCAATGCAAATTGAATTTCAGTCCTTACTAATTTTAAATTATCTCTGTTAGCTACGTTCGTGGCTAATAAAAAGGAGAAGGAGGAGGGATGCCCTGTCTCAGCACCTTATGGAAATCTGTTACTTGGCCATTATATCTGAGTTAGTCAAGACCAATTAACTAATGTAGAATATACTGCATATTTCTTGATTAGATTATCTCAAATCTTTATATTAAAATTTCACTATGTGCATTGGTGTTTCTACCTCTTCGATTGAATATTTTATATTTACTTAATGCTCTGTTTAAAATGAAGGTGAGCAGTGTGCCTCAGGAAGGAAAACCTGGCATATAAAATGCACAGTCAGTGAAGAGATAGAAATCTTGCTCTTTGTTATATATTTCCAAAAAAAGGGAAATTCTCTTGCCTCCACAGAAATGTGAAATATGGATGAGTGATACAATGGTTTGACCTTATCACTGGAGTGCTCTTAGATTTTATTATCTCAATTAAAGAATTATACAGATGTATTGCAGGAGCCACATTAAAAAGTCAGAGTTTATTTAATCAGAATATGTCTTTGTAAGTATCTCGGAGGTGGGAGAGAATATTTTTTGAGTGAAATTGAATTTTGAACCTTTTTAAATGATGTCTGTAAATGGATGCATGCAACCCTGTTGAAAAATGGTGTTACTTGCCAGCTACTTAAGCATTTCTTCTACTCTTTGTCAATACTATTGTAAAAGAAATTCAGAAATCAGTGTTTCAATAAAACACAGATTTAGCCACTGTGATTTTAGTTAAGTGACATAGACTGCGAATACCAGATCTAGCTATCAGAAACCAGAAAAGCAATTTTAATTTCTGTCTTCTCTCACGCCTAAGGATCTCTGTATGGTCATCATCCTTCAGATAACACATTTGAAACACCGCTTTAAGTTTTTATTGAAAACATTGGTAAAAACTAATTGAGCACCAACACATTCATATAATGTTATATTGTCACAGGTACCAGTTTAAAAAAACTGCTTTGTTGACAGGTCACATATTATGTCATAGTTACAAAGTAAAGAAGTACCTCACTGCATTTTTTTTTATTCTGGATTATTTTTTTTTATTTTATTTTTTTTTTTATTCTGGATTAAAATGTTTTATGTTCTGCCATCTGAACTCAAACAAGTTCTGAGAAATCTTTAAATGGCATGAGTGTGTCTTGAGTAGGTAGGTCAGCTTGGGCTAAGCAGTAAAGATTTAAGGAGTGTTCTTTTCACCATTTTTTTATAATTTACTTCCAGATACAGGAAGGAGGATGAAATAATTGTGAGAGTATTTGTCTCTTCCTACCAAAGCTGCTGTCATCTGCCAGCTGTGAGTGTCAGAGGTTTTCTTTGTAACACCATGCACTGTTTGAAGGCAATGTGCTGCACAGTATTAATGCACTAACAATCTTGATTACGGGCAAAAGAAAGCACATCTTACACATAAATTTGTATATTTATGTATATATAAGTTAAAAGTTAAAATTGCTACATACACACTCCTTAGTACATGCTTCTTAGATCTTATCCCTTTTCTTGTGTGTTATGTTCATCATGTTGAGTGATGGTGGTTGCAGGTATCTCGTAAAGAAAGGTGAACTTTGATCATTTTGGTGGAACAGCTGTATTGTTTACCAGAGATCTGAAGATGCAGCATGGTGGCATTTACAATTCCAAAGCTTACAACTGTTTAGTGATGCAGGTTTAAATAAGTATTTTTCTGTGGCATAAGTCTATTTCATCTTTTATACAGACACATTTTGAAAAGCAGGTTCCTGAACCTTACCATCAGGATTACGATTTTGGTCATTTTTTGAGATAAATCAGAAGTAGATAGCAAGTGAATGTTAGAAGAAATTCTACCCTTTTGTTTGTTGGCCACAGCAATATATTTTTATCATCTCTTGATTCGTACTTCTGAGGTTGAATATCTTATGGTATAAATGTAGAGGCTTTTGTTGCCTATGTGCCTATGTCCTGATGTCAGTTTAAACACATACACTAGCTTTGCATTTATACTCTGTATATGAAGGTCAGTGGGGCTTATGTGTGGATGCAAAGATAAAAGTTTTAGGTTCTATAGAAATATCTATATGAAAAGACCACCAACCTGATGAATACTACAGATAGATCTTGAGTAGCAAATATTTTTTGACCACAGTGTATATATTTTTTTTAAGATCTCATTACATTATCTGTATATGTTGTAAATATGTACGCCCCCATAAATTTATATTATTTTTAAGTCAAAGTCTAGCATCCAGTTTCTTTTAAAAACCTAATTTAATGACCCAGTAATTCAAGAGGTTTATGTCTTACAAACAAACAAGCAAACAAAAGGAGCAAAAGTGAATATCAAGCAGGTTTGTGTGTGTTCTTTAATGAAGGCATGAGGAAACATAGTTATGAATTAGCAACTGATTGAAATAAAAGCACTGCAAATGAAATAGCACTTAAACTTACAAGAGACAAGTTGAGTAACAATATATTTTTAAATCCATATTTTTAAGATACATGAATCAGTACAGTCCTGTACTTTGATCCTGGGTATAAATCACACCTTCTGGAAACAATAACACATATTTACTCTAAGAAAGCAGACTCTGGCCTTAACCATTAGTCAAGAAAGTGGGTAGGTCAATTTGATTAGAGGAACCAATCTGTCAATAAAATGGTTAGTAGTAGCTCTGAAGTTACCAGACATAATTCTGAAGCTTAGTATTCTGAAATTTAATTTGGCAACTTAAACAGTGTCCATGTATATTTTTTGTTAAAAACTGACTTTGAAAAAATGAGGCCAGTGGACATGTAGAATTTCTGGTTCATTCTAATTTTTGCTAGTGTGGTACATTTGTTAATACACCAGTAATATAAAATCATTTCACAAATATATAGCCTAGAAAAAACTCTAGTGTCAATTCTTGATTTCCCTATTTATTAATTGTTTAAAACTTCTTAGAAATACATCCCATAGTCAAAACCTGTCTTCATAAATTATTTACATAGTCTTAATTTACAGAAAAAATTTCCAAAGAACAGGCATATGTTAGGTGTGCAAACACATCTAAGCACTTTCAATGAAAGTCAGTAGAGCAAAAAATGCAGAAAATTCTGTCTTCAGAAAAAAAACCCTGATGAGAAACCCAAGGAGCAAGTTAAGTCATCACTAGCATAACTGCGGTTCCTTTAGAGTCAATAGTGATTTAACAACACTTTGAAAACTGGGTACAAAGAAACTCAGAAAACTTAAAATTCAGCAAATATTAGTGTAGAAAATCTTTTGTAGTCTTAGCTCCCACAAAAAGCACCCTGTCCAGAAATTATTCTTATTCCTTTTTTTTTTTTTTCCTTTTTTTTTTAGGACTTACACATCTAAGAACTGTTAAAAAAAAAAAAAAAAAAGAAAAAGAAAAAAAAAAGAAAAGGCAGCACAAAATTAAAACAAAATGAAAAAACTGTGTATAGGGGATGTAACAACACTGGGATGCTGTTGCTGGACATGCTTTTAAAAGTACACTTCTAATGATAACTTCTTAGGTGTATGCATCTTTAAATGACTCCATGTTCAAGATAGATGTTCACTCAGTGACTTAATGTTGATTTCAGAAGGACAAGTATTAATTCGGGTGAGAGCTGCTTTGTATTCAGTTGGTGTGTAATTAAGCATATCTGTGCATGCATTATTATTTATGGGGAAACTTGTTTCCAATTCCCTTTTATTTTTTTTTATGGATATACGTATATATTTCATATATGTGCATAAAGATGTATAAATTATGCATATATAAAGTCTATAACATTCTGAATATGGAACGGAAGGATCTCTGTAATACATTTACATAGAAGTGAGCAAAGAGGGAGGAAAGTGTTTATACGAATAAATTGTTTGTATAACACATTCCTCGCCATTGTTATAGGGATACCTCTGAGATCCTTCCTCTGGATCCCGAGATCTATAAGAGCTTTATTGCATTGTGGTGAAGGCATAGAAAAATAGTGACAGCTATTTCTTTCAGTAAGTTTGAATAACAGCCAATAAATAACACATTTTACTCTGACTTCCATTAGCCAAATTAAAGTGGAACAATTTATGTCTTGCTCCCTTGTTGAGTTCTTTCTGCTGCACTTCATCCATCTGAAATCAAACTTTACTCTTACAAAAACAGAGTGTAATTTTATGTGACAAAAAATGGTACTCGCATCAAGTTAATTGTATGTTCATCCTTGTTTAATTTCTTGTTTCATATTTATAAGAGGGTGAAAAAAAACTCAGTAACTGTTTACTGTTTAGCAGAAGTTCTTTTTTTCTCCCCTAAGAACTAAATATAATTCTGATGAACTCCACATCCTGAGGAACTTGACATTCTAAGGGTCTTGTGTTTGAAGATATGGAAGGTGGAGGATTGTTTAAAGGGAAAAAAAGCTATATCAAACAGTAACACATTAATCAGGATGAGCAGTTAGAGAGTGTGTTCTGAAGAGATACATTTGATTTTGCTGAAAGTGAGATCTTATTGTTTGCATCACTGTCCTTACAGAGTGAATTCAACTAATTCTTCTAGAATGAAGCAGTGGTTTATAAAATAATTATTAATGAGCAGTAACATTAAGATACAATACTTCTTTAGGGCTTGCTTCAAAGAGATTAAATGAGAAAGATTTACATTACATGCATAGAGAGCAGGGATTTGAAACAATGCAATAAAGTAAAAAATGATTTTTGTTTCTCATATCTACCTGATGAATAAGTGTGTCAATTGAACAGAATAATTAAGAGGAATAATTATGCCAAATATGTTTTAGATACCACAGTGCAAAGTGAGTAAAAGGAAATCTGGTTTTAGGAAATATAAGTTTGATTTGTATTTGCCACTAAAAGATTAGGTAATTTTTATGGGAACACTATATTATTTGTTACAGTCAGGCTATAGGTTATCAGATAGCCTGGTTATAGAAGGCAAAAAAAAATCATTCTGTTTGTAGATAAGTCTGGAAAATAAAATAAATTAGGTCTGTGAACCCCAAAGTCCACTTTCTGTACTACGTCCTTTTTTAGAGGAGAGGAGGGGAGGAGAGAGGGAGGGAAGAGGGAGAGGAGGGAGAGGGAGAAAGAGAGGGGGAGGGAGAGGGAGAGGGAGAGGGAGAGGAGAAGAGAAGAGAAAGAAGAGAAGAGGAGGTGTTACTCCCTCTTCAGCTGCCGAGTTTGGTGGGTTAATGAATATGTAAGAAGGCAGAACAGAAGAATAAATTACACTGCTACTTAGTTTCTGTTCTTACTCTTGTATTCCTCCTTTTTAGGCAAGTTATTAAATAAAGTAGTACCTTGAACCAGGACTAAAAAGTGATTTAAAAGTAGCTAAAAGGGGTTTTGTGGGGTTTTTGTTGTTTGTTGTTGTTTTTTTAAGGAAGCTATGATTTTCTATTTTTTTTTTCAATAAGGAAAAGGTCTTTTTCTAAGACTCTTTTTTTTTTTTTTTTTTTTCCCCCCCCACTTTCTGAATAGTTTATTGTAGTTGTTTTGTCCTTTGTGGGAATCTCCTGCCATTATGCAATACTTAATGAATGGATGAAAATAATCCAAAAATTGAATTTTCAAAAAACAGTGAAATGAGGAAAAGGGAAAAAAATAATTGTTCTCCCTAATTTTTAATTATCCCAAGTGTTTAAAACTGGGAAAATTATTTTTTATTTAATTCTTTTCTAGTCTTTACAATACATCCTTATTAAAAAATGAGGGTACATTTAGCTGATATCAAGTAGTCTTTCAAGTCTATTCTATCCAATAAGATACAAAGATAACTTTGAAGAAAAAGAACAGGCCTCCAAATCAAGCACAGAAAAAAAATCTTGTAATCTTGTTGTGTTTGTGAGCCTCTTTCTCTGACAGCTGGTCTACTGTGAAACTCATTGGAAAAGCAAAATGTATGTGAAAGGATAGTGAATTGCTCATAACAGCTGTCAAAAGAAAAGTCTAGCAAAACGTATGGAGCAGGATATATTCCAGAGATACTTCTTTTAGTACTAGGAAAACAAAGAAAAAAATCAAGCCACACATCTGCATATATATATATATATATATTTTTTTTTTTTAATTTACTCTTCAAAACATGACATGTACATGTGAGAACGTGCCTTTTTTTTTTCTCTTATTCTCCTTTTCCTCACATACATTTTTGAAATTTAACAATATTACAAATTTTAAGCTAATATATTTTTTAGATAGCTTTATGTCTTGCCTAAGGAAAGATTTTGGAAGCTTGCGTAGAAAGTACAACTATTGAGTCATGTTTGAAGGTCAGCTCTCAATTTACTATGCACGCTTGCTGCTGTAATTATAGTTGCGTAAACAGACAGATGTAATAAAAACCACACTTATAGGGAGGGAGACTTTCTCTTCTCTTGCATACTGATTTGGAAAATGTCTTAGCTGTCCTGATTACAGATATTGCTATTGCAATACTGTTTTGAGAATGTAAAGTCAACCTTGAAACTATAGAGAAGGAAATACTAAGTCAAATTAGGTGAATAGTCTATTCTGCCAAGATGGATAGACAAATCTGTAAGACATTTGCTGGAACATAGTACCTGCAATACAGAAAGGAAGTTCACAAATTAGAAATTATTTGGAAGGGAAAATAAAAGCCATCAGAAAGATCTGAGAATCAGAAATTCTGATGTACAGGGGAGTTTAATTTTTCTACCCTAATTCATCTGTCCAAGGTTAGTTTGGAAGACAATTTCATTACATCATATTAACACAAATATGAGGAAAATATACTTTTTTTGATGATAGATAGCTCTTCAGTCTGACAAAAAAGCATAGCAAGATCGAGCGACTAACACTCAATGGTTGTCACGTAAAATTAGAAGTAGTATTAAAGGGATTTTCTCCGTTGTTGGTAATAAATCACAAAGTGAATCTTCCACTAAGTAGAATCTTAAATCTAGAAAGTATATATTTCTAAAGGAAGTATTCCAATTTCAGTCAAAAGTTTGATGCAGTGCACTCTGTATAAGCTCAAAATCAATTTCAGTAACTGATTTTAATTATCAAATTAATATATTTAAATAGGCTAAAACCATACAAATCTGTGTATGAAATATAATGCCATGGTTTTATGCCAGTCTACAGTTCATACAATGCTATAGAGATAAATTAAGATTATGGAGATTATAATAATTAGAACAACTTATAAGTACAGTGTATTAATCAAAAGGTTAGTACAACTGAATTCATCCATAGAGGTTGCTACATACATAACTTGAAAAAAAAATAGTAGCACTCCAGGGACTTATTAGAACAGGATAACATTTGTAGTACTCTGAGAAAACAGATTTAAGTGGGATCTTTAAACTAATGCTGAACCTTGGGACTTGGGGACACAAGCAAACGATGAAAGCAGGCAGAAGAGAGATTTGGAAAAGAAAAATTTAACAAAAAGATGGTAATTTTTAGAAAACTGTCCAGCCTTTAGAATACATGGCAGGAGTAGGAGAAATCAGCATGTTCTTTATTTGCTTGTTTTCCAAATAGGAAGCTGATAGTGGTTGTATTACCCACAAATTAATTTTTTGTTTTCTCATCTCCCTTCTTCCCTTTCCAACTCTTTAACATAAATATTTAGGCTATAAAAACCAAAAATGTATAAAGAAAACAAAGCAGCCAAATTATTTGCAACTCCTACAGTTATCTATTAAAAATAATTCTCAACCTGGTACTCATCAGTCTTCTCATATGAAGTTGTTCAGTCATTAAAGGGATTATAATTGTTTCCCAGTTTAAATATTGTTGCATAAATACAATTTTATTTCAATAAATATAAACATAGATTTTAAGAACAGTCTAAATAATTAATTTTTGTTATTATTTACTTCAAAGTGATTTCTGATATTATAGAAGTCAGTGCACACAGAGGACATCACACACTGTTCATGTGCTAAACCAAGATCTCACTAGGTGGAAGTCAAAGAGAATAATTCTGTTCCATAAAATTTCTACTGATTTTACTATTTCTTCTTTGATTCAGATGTATTGTGATAACATGAATAATTTTTAATGAGTTCTCCACATAAAAGAATAAAAATGTGACAGTCTTGTAGTGGATAAAGTGTTCCTTTTCAATGTCTTCTCCTGGATCAGTGGTAAGGTGTATGTAGGCAAATTCTTAAAAGAAGACATATGTCCACATGTGGTCAAATGTTTAGGAGCTTCCATAGATAAGTATTACTATTTGTAATGCGTAGATAAACTCAGAAATCAATAGAACAAATACATAGTGTCCCTCTGGTCTGTACATTTGAATAGTGAAATACATTAGCATTTTAATGTATCTTTTTAAAAATAGTCTTCTGTTCACTTATGAACGCTGAGGAATATTAATATACACAACTTATTTTTTTTTTAACAATGACATCATATAATGACTGTGCCACAACATGCTGATAGTAATAGTTTCTACTTAAAAAGGGATGTTTCTTTACATTTTGAATTATAGATTACATCAATATTTTACAATGAAGGGATTTCATGGATCAAGTGTTAGAGAAGTAGAAAACAAAAATTCCACTGTTTGTGGAAAATAGCGATCCTAAAGTAAAAACCTTTTAGCTTCTTTGTGTTAAAGGTCAAGGAAGGAATTTTGGCCAGAACCAAATCTCAATTTCTACTGAACCTTTAAATCTTTTTATTTGTCACTGCTAAATTTTTCACCACAAATTAATTCCTTGCATCTATAATCTTAGGATTATTTTTTGGTTTAATTTTCTCCCTTGTCCAAAATACCTAGGGGATTTCTGATTATTACTTTCCCCACACACATACACAAGAAATACTTGTTGCTTGGCTTCTGTCTCATATGATTGTTTAAGATGATAGATTCAACACACTGGATTCAGTTGAGCAATTTGGTGAAACTTCTGAAAATATGAAACAGGTTGATAATAATTTTCACAAGCTCTCAGGATGAAGGTGATGTCAGTACATTATACTACAGATTTATGTAATGTTTACTAGATTGGAGACAAGAAATCTATGAACTCATTCAAGATGACATGATGAGAGTTCTCAAGCAACAAATTACAAGTGAGTTCTGCTCAGTGTGATGACTTCTGTAGCCTGATGCACTTAGTATGAACTTTGTAAATCTTGAAATAATGCTTTCCGGAATGTTGCTCTTGGACTTCTTATTCCTGTATGTACCTGTTTCTTTATGAACATGAGAAAAGCTGGAGAAGGTGGAGGACATATCTTTAGAGATTATAGTGTATTTCAGACAGGAAAGGTATAGTCAAAGCAATGAGAATGCAGGATTGTGATGCTTCTTAGCTACTGGGTTTATTCTTTCTGTAGAACACCCATATACCTTGTGTTTCAACAAAATAGATTAAATCACTGCAGTTTTGTTTTTTCCCCACTAGAGAAAAGTCTAGAGTCATCATTTGACATTTAGCACTTGTAATGTTTCAAAATACTTTACAAAATAAGTACCATCCTGTCCATTCAACAAATGGAAAAATTGCAGCAATTAGCTGGAATACAGGGAAGATAAGGAAATAACTGGGAAAATAACTACATGTACTAATCTCTAAACCTACCAAAGATGACCAGTTCTTGCTCCTGGACACATATTATCATCATACTGCATATCATCAGCAATTTTACCTTTGGCAAGGTTAGCTACTCATGACCTTCTTTGCACACTTTGTAATGTGATGCACTGAATGGTTTAGCACTGAAAGAACTGAACTGTGTCTTGCAACATCTGGGAAACCGCCACTTGTTTTTAACATATATACATAACAAAGCAGATTTCCTTTCTAAAATGTTTATTTTCTTTTAAAAAAATATGTGAGAAGCAATACTAAATTGGAAATTAAATTCTTGCTTTATACAGAGTTAATTTTTCATGCTAA
Source organism: Streptopelia decaocto (assembly GCF_964273445.1). Classification (NCBI taxonomy): domain Eukaryota; kingdom Metazoa; phylum Chordata; class Aves; order Columbiformes; family Columbidae; genus Streptopelia; species Streptopelia decaocto. Next base: position 17,764,711 of record NC_138658.1, on the reverse strand, counting down.
AATTATTTATTTTTGTATTCATAAAGATAAATAATGTTAAGATCATTATATTCTAAAAATCAAGACTGATCTAGTAAAGAAAACTACTTGAGATTGGAATTTAGAATAAGGAAATAAGGCAACTCAATTTCTTTCCACTCACAAGCAAAATCTTTCCATGTACTAAGGAAATTGCATAGCTTTGAAAGGATTGATTGAATGCTATGCCACATTCCTAGCTTTGAACAGAAAATTTTTGTAAAATCCTAGAGGTCTAGAGGGAAATACTTCCATGCTCTTTATACACATATTCTGTTGCAAGCAAGAAGAAAAGAAATGACAGGAGGCTGAGATCAGTCATAATAAAGCTACATCAGAAAAGTCTGGTGAGAAACGGAGTTAGCTATTTTGCTCTAGATTTTCTGCTACCAATTGTGTAATGAAAGAGTTTGTGGAACTGTAGAAAATACTTCTGTTGTTTCACAGCAGAACTATTTGACAGAATTAAATGTCCACTGGTGAGTTAAAGAAATCTGTTAGCCCTAAGGACTGATTTATTCTTTCATTAAGCAAACTATGTTATAATTGTACTGAAACTATTTATTTTCTTAATGTTTTGGAAACATCCACCCCCTCTCAGGAGGAAAAAATATATATATTTTATATATATATATATCCAAATACATTCAAGAGATTATACAATAGGAAAATACTTAGAAAAAATAACATCTGAATCCTATCTCTGCTCGAGGATGATTGGAAGAGTAGTTATATGTAAAAAGATAACACAAAGATTAAAGATGCTGTATATATAATATGCATAAAAGTTTCTGGGTGCAGTGAGGTACCCCAGTGTGTACAGCAAATGGATTGAAATATTTAATCCATTTTATCTTTTCACATCTGCTTTCCATCCACCAAAACAGAAATAAAGTCCATTGTACTTCAGGAGATACTGTGGTATAAACAAATGCTGGGATCAACCCACAGCATAAACATAACATATCCAGAAGGATCCAGCACTAGTTTATCCTCTCAATAAAAGGAATTTTACTTCAATGTAAATGTGTTAATTTTGACAACATAATCTTGGTGTAACTGGAAGGTGAGAGAGGCAGTAGGAGAATGGCAACCCTTTGGAATAACTACCTCTTAATTACAATTTCTTCACAAAAATATATTAAGTACAATATCAAGGTAATTCTACCTGAATTGAACAGGAATTAATATTGGCTCTATTTCATCTTTCAGAGGGATAGTTTTTTAATGGAATACTTTGGAGAATGGGATTCTAATTCCATCTGAGGATTAGTCAGCCATATTTTAACTTCAAGAATTTTTAGGAGATACAGCTTTGAGATTATATTCTTATTTTTTACAGTTGGGGAACAATGCTGATTCTTTAAAGATGAAAGGAGAGTGTGAGGACATTGGGTAAAAAAACAAAACCACAAAAGCTTAGAAAATTCTTTTTTCTCTTTAAGACTCATAAGTTAAACTTTAATACTGAGAGGAGAGAGACATCAGGCACACCAGCACATGATTTATTTGTACATGTGTCTGTTTTGTTTTTGTTTGTTTTTTGGGTTTTTTTTTTTTTTTTTTTTTTAAGTAATTTCTTTTATCACTGCTTCTATATCTATCCTTTCTGACTAAACCAGCTGATTAAAAAAATATTTTGGGAAGGGGATTCAGGTTCAAATCTGGAACAGTAGCTAGGTTTATGCCATATATTAACTCTTCATTATTCTTCTGTTACTCTTCATTGCAAGTGTTCTGAACAAGAAAGAAATGACTGACATGTCAGAATTATCTTACTTGTTTGAGAAACTGGGTGATGATAACACTGAGGAAGCCATGGCGATTATAGAAGAGCTCTTGCAGATACACCTGGAAGGTAATAGATCCTGGAGGACTGTATGCCCTGTCTCCTGCATCACTGGGCATTTTGCAGGACTACTGGTGGTCCAGGTACAGTTATCTGCTACTGTCAAGACAAGAAGACATTTTCATTTTAGAGTGAGTACCATAATGTTTTGTTGGCTATTCTGCGATTTCTTTTGTTCACTCTAGGAATTTAACAAGGAATTTGACTGTGTTACAGAGGAAGCTTGTTTTGAAATCAACGTCTTCCAAAGAACTGCTTCAGAAATGAGTGGCATTTTTTGAATCAAAATTTTTTTACTTCAAAATTCTTAACAAATTATAGTTTCTACTGTTCAGCATCACAATCATAATGCTGTTTATCTCACAGCAAATCAGAATGGAGAAGTACTAGAAAACCTTTAGGCACAAAGTTCACCTTTAGTGAAAAGTTAATTTAAATAATCAGAGACACCTTATTCTCTTTAAAAAATCACATGTAATAAGCAACTTCCATTTTTCATCTAGAGGTGTCTCTTCTGATTTTTCTCTAAGTAGCAGCAAAAAATGTTTAGTCACCTCTCGACTAAGAGGAAAGTGTGAGGAGGAGGTCTTTCCCATTTAAAATTAAAATATGTTTGTGATTTATTCTTTAGCACTCAAATGCAAGATTTTTTCTTTCTAATATTTGTATCCATACACAAAGAGTACATTTGTATATATATCTATAAAATACTGCTACGCTAGCAATAAACTATCTGTGTGAAAACAAATGCTGATTATGCATGTGTGTGAACTTAGAATTACAGTTACTTGGAATAAACTGATTGGGTCTTTATCCTAAGGTTTTAGAGAACCATCAAGTTCAATGAAAGTTTCTTAAAAAGGAAGACCATTGTGAAGTTCTCTCTTGCTGTTCTGTTTAAAACGAGTTTGTTTCTTATATGGATTTGTTAGTTTACATATCACAAAGCTTTTTTGTGCTATGCTAATTTTCTTTAAGGGAAGCAATTGATCATTAGAACAGGGTTTTACTTAGCAAAATGCCAAATTATGTCAGCAGTATTAAGCAGAGTTCTTAAAATATTTAAAATACTCTTCACTTAACTTTGAAGATCTATAAAAAGCCCATTTATACTCAAGAAGGAAAGATAAACAGATTCATTTCTATTCTCAGAAATGTAAATGTAAATCAATTTTGAAATTATGTCTGTCTCCTTGTGAATTTAGAAACCATAAAACTAAAGTCAAGCATTAAACTTTTATGAAGAGAACAAATTAGAAATCCCCTAGTAATAACTGAGCTATCACTACTGTTCTCAGTCATTTTGGTTGTCAAATAGACATCTTTCTTTGTCTGCCAAGGAACACATTTAAAATTCAGAACAACAAACTTTTTTGTTTTTCCTTTTCTATGGATATAAAGTGTATCAACGTATGTTTGACATCTGTAATATATGTACAATTGGCTAAAACAAAGTATTAGATGGGAGTTGTAGTCCAGAAACGGTTACTTTAAAAGAAATTTGCTCTGATTTATGGTGTTCTCATTAACATAATCTTGTGTTAAGTACTAGTAAATATGAGGGGTTTTTATACTGTTTCATCACAACAAGAAAAATGGAAGATCAAACCAAAAGCCTTTCTGATACTCGATACCGTTTCCTACTTTTTGGTATACTTTACTGGTTGACTGAGTGCTTCCATTAAAATTAACACTCAAACTGTACAGACTGGAAGGGCTTCTCCATGCCAGTCATTAGTACGTTCTGGAGAACTCAGAGCAGGAGAAAAGAAAATGCTCAAAGACAATAATATTTCTTCTAACTTCTCCAGTATGGTTGACAGTGTTTTCTCTTTAAGGCTGTATCTGAGTGATGGTTCATAGCATGTGAAGGTTTGGGTCCTTTTCATTTAATGAATATTAAAAAGCTTATATATATGCTATTTTATATTTTTTTTTTTAATTCTAAGATAGTGCAGCCTCACTTTTGCTTGTAAGAATGTATCCTGATTGTAACTTAGCAGCCATAGAATACTAGATTTCGTGGAGGGATATCTACTTCATGTGGTAGATATCAAACCATCTGTTGACCACAGTTTAAGATAAGTAACTTTGTCTAATTAGCATTAATGTGCATTCATAACAGGAACTGGAAACACTGTGGAGGGTTTTTTTATGAAATTGAATAGTAAGACTTTAATAAGGTCCCTGTCCATTGATGACCGAAAACATTTCAGGTGAAATTGCAGCTGGCTGGAAAAGTAGTTGAATGAGACAGGAAGTGACTCATTACACAAACTACTGGGAACTTTGCAGCTTTTAGATCTTTCTGAAATTAATATATTTCAGACAAGGAAACAACACTGTGCTCTAATGGAAGTCATCACATGGGAATGCTAACTACTCCTACTGGCCTGTTAGTCACCCTTTAACCATCTATTTCTATTTCTTATTTACACCAATATAATTTGCTGTATTGAATAATTCAAAGAAGTTTATCTTAAAGCCTTTTTAAAACTAATTCTAAGCTAAGTTATTCCTGATTTTTAAGTAAAATATTCCTCAATATCAGTTGTAGGGACCACATAGCATGAAGGGTTCATTCTTCTCGGTATATCAGAAGATCCTAATATACAGAAAGATTATACAACAATCACCAACCAACCAAACAAACAAAAAAGCTTAAAAAGGCACTTATGTCTTAGTTTCAAAATATCTATCATGATCAGAAAATTGTTCACTTTTCATTGGGGAAGTGACTCTTTAAAGCCTATTGAAATCTGCAGCTCTCTGATACTTTAATACCTTGCATTAGAAAATTTACTACTTACTGCTAAGACTTTTTGCTGAAATGATCCACCTTGTCTGCATTTTATGTTGAACACTTTATTACAGATTCACTGGTGGTGTTCTTCCAAGTTTGTGTTGTTGTTGTTGGTTTTTTATTAAGAAGAAGCTAGAATCAGGATTGCTCATGTTCTGATAAAAATACGAGTGGAACTTGATGGTACTATATCATTATTTTTCATAAGAGTAGGCCCTGTTTCTCTTCGTAGATTTTTATCATTGAAATTTCAATAGCTGTCACGGTTTCTCTTATCTCTTTCCCCATATGGTTTCTCGATCCCCGTATGGGCCACCAATTAAATCTGTCAAGGTTTAATTGCAAGGCGACAATAAACCGTGGCAGATGCTTTCTGTTAATCCCCCTCACCCTCCACCCTCTCCGCATAGGAAAAAGTCTTCGCTAAGGTGAGGTGATAGGAAGTAAAAAGGGAGAGAGACTTCAAGTTGAAAGGTTTTAAAATGCTTTACTAATGCTACTAATAAACAGAGAAAGTAATACAAAATAAAACCTAATCTTGAGTCTCCCAGGTAGCAGCGTTTAACCCCTCCTATGGTGGGTGGAGCTGGCGTGGCTCCAGCGGCTGCAGAGCAGGCACCTGGAAGTCCTGGGTGGGACTTCACAGCAAATCGGAACTGAATTCAGGGATTCAGGGTCTCAGGCCTTGGCCTGCAGGCATGGCAAGCAGGGTCCTCTTCAGATGCTGACCATAGTCAAAGAGAGCGAGACCCTCATGATCTCCCTTTTTTATAGGATGTAGGGCATGTATGGGATGGAATACTCAGTTGGTCAGTTTTAGTCACCTGTTCTGTCCACCCTTCCTTGCAAATGCACCCCTCTCATGATGGAACGCGTGGAATTTTATCAGAATTCTTGGTTGCTATAGCAATAAATCTAAACATGGGGCTTCTTCTGCATTCCATTGGTCGCCCTTATCAGCTTCAGAGCACAGTGTCTGAAAAACATGTAGCTAAATTCAGAAAAGTGAAGTTACTTAGAAGAACTTAGCTGAAAGGAAAAATCACTGAAAGAGAACTGGTCTTGTTTTCAACAAAACCAGGACAATAGTCCAGTGTTAATTTGGAAACTCACAAAGAATTGAAAGGCTATTGAGTGTTTATCTTAAGGTCAAAGTAGTTGTTTTATTTTATTTCATTTTGGTTTAGAGTTTTTCTAGCTCAATACAAACTGCTTTCCAAAATGCAACAATCTATATGCAAATTCATCTCTTGATGATGAAGGATGAACAAACACATTCTTAATTTTTTTAATCATCCATATTAATAGTATTCATTTAACATGCAGATAATGGCATTTATCAGAGCATGTAAAAATACTTGACAGACCTTTTATTGAGCCTCTTACCACTTGCTAGGATTAAATCTGTCTTCCAGATAAACATAGTACTACTCATAACATGAGAAATACTTTTAACTTCTTTCTAAGCTACAATCAGGATTCTGAACTCAGCCTGAAAAAATAAAATGCTTCTGGTGATCCTTGCTTAAAGTCATCTGAAGTGAAATGCAATGATACAGTTAGTAGATGAGATCTGAATAGATGACACTTTTTGTATGACAAATGAAAATTAATTCACTGTGTGACCTATTTAGAGAGCTCTCTGTGTGGAAGGATCGAAGGGAAGGAAGAGGGGTTTGTAAACAGTAGGGAAGGGAATGGGAGTGAATCAGATTGCCAGCTCATACAGAGAATTCTTTTGTATTGAAAAATTGAATATTCCAACTGAATAGTTAAATATGTTGTGAAATAACTAAACTGAGGTGAAAGCTGAACTTGTTAATTATTAAAAAATTGTTTATGTTGGTGAGATTTAGAGAGTTTTATTGCCTTTTGGTTTGGGGTTCCTTGGCATCTAGCCTTGCTCATTCCTAGGCCTTGTAGTCTACTTGTTTTATTCCACAAAAATAAGCTTCTTGGAGGCTGGAACAGTTTAGTCCTTCTTCAATTGGTTACTGAGCTGGGGTGACTGGTGAATGGGTTTGAATCACTCTTCTGGATTATAATCTTTATGAATATACTGTGTAATAGTCTTTAAACCCATTCTTTAATGCTGGCTAGAAAACTAAAACAAGTTTCAGAGAAGTGAGATGGTCTGCTTACCTAAACATGAGGAAGAATAGAGTCAGGGTTAAGACAACAGAAGGAAAGGACCAGGGCTGCTTCACTGGCTTCAGTTCACTGAATTAGAGTGCTGAATGAGGGTTTGGAGAAACTGCAGGAAGCATCCAAAGAACGTGTCCTGTTCTAATGAAGGAGGGGCACCTTATTGCTTGGATATTTACTGGTAGACATGAAGAAATTCATTAAATTGTGGAGGCCAGTTTCTTATCTCAGTGGAGGTGACTTAGATGTAATATGCATTGCAAAGATAAGGGAGATCAGATGAAACATGTGAAGGCGAAAAGGCAATTGAAGAGAAATAATTGTTGCAGAATGCTTTCTAAGAAATGTAATAAAAGCAAGAATAATAGGCTTGGGACAATTCACTCAAAAGTTGTTTGATATTGTCTTGAGAATTTAAACTGGGACAGCACCTTTTTACTTGGAACTACTGCACAAAAGTGTTCTCTTCCAAGTACCTATTAGTATAATATTCATTTGCTAAAACTGTGACCTCTGAGAGCACTTGGCATGGAAAGTGCTAGAGAAATGGTGGTTACAAGAGAAGGCACAGCAGAAGAAAAGGGAAGCATTAAAGCCTCATTTAGAATCTGAAAGTTAAATCAAAGGAGTCATGTTAAAGTAGATACAAAGAAAATACAATTGAGCATAAAAATTAAGGCTAGCATAACTATGAGGATAACTAGGAAGTCTAAAAAAAAATACAAAAGAAAACTAGCAAAAGACATAAATTAAAAATGCTCACATGTATACATAAGAAATTAGAGGAGGGCAAAAGAAAATACAGTTCTACTACTTAATACCAACCTGTATATCTAACAAAAAAACAGAAGAAAAACTGGAAGAGTGAAAGGCAGGTGAGGGAACATTTATGTGAGTTGGATTAATTGATTGATTAATTGAATAAATTCAGTAAGGTCAGTTCCTTACTTCACCACAGAATATTTAAGGAAGTAGCCTGAGAAGTCTCTGAACATTAGCAATTGTCCTCTTGAACTAAGGGAAGGTGGGAGAAGTCCCAGGGGATTGTCAAAGTGCAAACATAGGGACTTTAAAAAAGACAAGGATGTTGCTTGGGAAATAACGACGAATCAGCCTGACTGGGATACAGAGAAAGTCACCTGAAGAAATTATGAATAAATTTATAAGCATCTGGGTGATAAAAAGATGCTAAGGACAGCCATCATGGATTTGCAAGATCAAATCAAATTGAACCAATCTAATTTTCTTCTTGGACCAGAACACTGGCAGGGTGGATATGGTAGAAACAGTGGATATTACATATTCTGACTTCTGTAGGACTTTCTGCATAGTTTTGTATCACATTTTGGTAGCTAACTAGGAAAGTGTGGTACAACTAGCTGATTTTCACCAGGGTGGTTACTAGTTGCAGGTAGTCAAAGCAGGAAGGATTTTCAAGTGAATTACTGTAGGTATCTTTTCTCAACATGATTCTGTTCAGGGGTTTTGTCAGTTACTTGTATGTTGGCCTCCCTTCAATTACCTTCTTTTTAACAATTACAAGAAGGTGCAGATAAAGGTGCAAGCACTTCAAAGTGCAGTTTTCAAATTGATGGTTATCTTTGTATATCAGAGTAGTGTTTTAAAGGCTGAGGCAAAGTACTCTATTGAAAAGAGAAAAGTCAAATGTGCATGCAGAATGTGAAACAGCTGGACTAATCTAAAAAATCATACTGAAAAGTAGGGTTCTAGTGTATCAAAAAGTTAATTTTATTATGAGATGCAGATCTCATAGTTATATTTAGCAGGAGTGTTAGATTAGTTCGCTAGCAGTATTACTGCAATCTTTTCATGCTTTTAACAACCTGGGTGAAATATTGTTTGTATCTTGGGCACGTTGCTTTTAAGAAAGAGATGGACAAACAAGATGAATGTACTGCTTATGTTTAGGTGTTCTTTTCTTCTGAAAGTGTTTCACACATTCCACATCACATTGCATCTGGGCATTGGTAAGACTTGTTAGCAGTATAAATATTTTCCTTTGGTACTCGAAGTGGACGTGATAGTGGTGTTGCAGGCAGCTGTTTAGCACACATCAAAACTGCCTGCAGGCTCAGAAAACTTGAGCTGCTCAGAATACTTTAAAAGAGAAAGAAGGGGCAGACAAGTCTTCTCATATGCAAATGTTTACTTCTGGCTCCACAAGGCTTAGGATAAGACAAAATTGGTTTGATGTGTAGGGAAGATGATTTACATTACAGTACCAGGGAAAACTTTTTTGCAAAAAAAGGATAATTAAGCAGGAGGAAATAACTTCCCTAGGGAAATTGTGAAACCTCTCCTTTAATAGAAGCTTTTAAAAGCAAACATCTGTCAGGGATAGTCTGAGTCTATCTAACCATGCTTCAGTGCAGAAGGATCGAGTGTGTCAGTCTCCAGATCAGTTCCAGCCTTACTTCTGTGATTCTGTGACAGTGTGGGGGATTTTTCTCCCTGACTGCACAAAAACATCTGCCTGCCCTGAGCTTGTAATTAAAGCATCTGCTGAGCAAAGCAGAGTTGTGAATTTCTACTCATGAGACACACAATTAATGTCGTCAATATGCCAACCACCTTCCACTGCAAACTTTTCCAGAGAAGAGTTTCTTTTTACAACAGTTTTGTTTATAAGTCATTAATTTCTAATAATGCATTAATAGGTTTAATATTTGCCTACTAATTTAATAATCACATCTTGCCCTTTGGTAAATATTTCATATGAAAAACAGTTATCCTCAAGTAGATTTTCTGTCGTTCTGACCCAGTTATTTTGATTCCTGTCTTTACTTAGTAGTTATACAAACAGGACTTTTCATACAAATATAATCAATTTTTATTGTAATGCAAAAACAATTTGTTTGACATTCAGTGTTAGTTGACTGGCTTTCTGTCTAATGGTTATATGCCCACCATACTCAGAAATTGTAGTTATTTGATTGCTATTGGTTTTCATTCTGCTCTGTCTACAAAAGTAGAATAGGTGATACCTCCGGAATTAGACACTGAAGGATTCAACCTGCCTCACAGACTGCTCATGTTTTCTTTGATCAAAAGAACAATTAAATGGTTTGTACTTTTATAAAACATACAGAAGCAACATTTTTAAATGGTACAGACTCAGTTACACAATTTACATGAGTTATTTTTCAATAAAATATTACTATGAAAGTAATAAGTAATGTGATCATATATCATTAATACTTGCTGTAGAGAGTGATGTTTCTGTGAAAACACGATTTTAGAAAATAGGTTTCACCATTTGCATGTCTCAGGAAGATGTTCATTCCTAAGAGGAAAGCTACATGGTTTTCACTATGTTTGATCATTCAGATCCTTTACTTGGCAAAGTGTTCTGCCTTGACAGCGGAATAGTTAAGCATGCTGAGAAAAAGTAAGAGAGAAAGAGGAAAAAAAGAAAATGAAGAAAACAGGAAGGAAGGGAAGCTTGTTCCTAATCCTGATGAAGTACTGGTCTGTTATACAGAAGATTCTTATCTCAGCAGAGTCAAGATTCATGTCTTGAAGTCTTGCTACATAATAATAACATATTAATTAATGGTAGGCTTTCGAATTATTGCTGTTGATTTAACAATGGTGAGGTTTATATGACTTCCATGGGATCAGAACGAAGTCAACCATGAGCTCCTGTGTAAATATATTTCTAATTGAGAAAAATTAAGAGCAGTGTTACTGTACATGTCTAGTACAGTATTTGTATTATTTCTGATAGAGTATTTGATAGTATTTGGGAAAAAAAATCAAAACAATTGAAATGGATACTTCTTCTCAAATGTTGAATAACTTCTAGGGAAACACTCTATTTTCCTATTGCCAAGTTTAGCAAATGTCTTACTTTAATATTTGCCCTTTCCCATCCTCACTGAATGCATTGCGCATTGTGGTAATTTTTTCCCGACAAAGGAGGTGGCTTTTAGAAACTTCTCATGGAAGATAGGTATAATGGGAGAGCTAATTCCTTGCAAATATTGAACGTGGACTGTAGTAACTTAGTTACCGCTCCTACAGTTGCTTTGTTAGCTGTTTCTCCAGAACACAGCACTTCTCTCCTGGTAAAATAAATCATGTCAGGCCTTCTCCTGCAGCTCAGTGTATTTGCCTATCTGTTCTTGATCCCTATGAATGACATGATAAAATATTCCAGAAATTGTTCTGTAGTCAAACATAGCTATGTTTTCTAATCCCATTATCTTAATTTAATGTCGTCAGTGATATCTTTCAGCTTCCTGCAAAGTAATGTCCACAATAACTGAGTATAAGGAAATGGGAATCACATTTTTCTGTTGGCACCAGTAGTGTTTCAATAAAACTATTTTTTTATACCCAGGCAGCCTTTTGGCCAAATGTGTTCTTTTGCATTATGCAAGGCAGTGCAACTTTCAGCATTTGATGCTTACAAAATGTTTAATGAGCTGGTTAAAGACTTTTCACTCCTTTTTCTTTGGAGGAGAAGAAAGGCCTCAGTATCCTACAGTTAGCCAAATACGAATGAGATGGTCTGCTTATGAAAATATTTGTATTATTTCCCTGAATAGTCTTTGTATCAAAGTATCTGAGAATGCACAGAGAATATACACTTTTGCAAGGAAGAAACTGTCTTGGAGACTGTCTTTTTCTGCTTTTAAATAGAAGGCTATGAAAACAATAGAAATTGAAAAGTATTTTGTCTACAGTTAGAATTATTTACCAAAATCCCACTGTGTCTTTCATGTAGCATAATAGAACACAATTTGCTGCAAGAAGTATAGCTTATAAAAATATAGGATAGGGCTTTTTTTCTTACTATTGTCTTGCAATGGTGATGAACACCTAACCTAGAACTCACCAAGGGTATCACATATGGACTGTATGGAACAGTTGGAGAATGGCACAGATATTTTTAAACTAAACTGCTTTTGGTTGAGCTACTTTTAAAGGCTTAATAACGAGATTAATTCTACCGAAAGTATCACGGTGCTACAAACTTCAGTGCCTGTCTTGACCTTAGTAAAGTTGTTCACAACATTTGCCTAGAAGGTGATATATTCAGTGATGAGCAGAGTCTTAACTACCACTTTTGGCAAAACCACCACAATTTATTCTTATTTACATTATTTAAAGTGAGACATCCAGTTAAACAAAATGATAAAGCCCATGAAAGGTTTTAGAAATGTAGTAAAAATAATCTGTTATCATTGTATGTATTTATAGCTTTTTTTCAAAAAGGAGTTATGGGCAACAAATTAGAACATTTCGTTGTGCAATTGTATCAGCATACTTTCCTCAAAATTAAATTATTTAATGTTAAACTTCATAACCTACTAACAGAAAATGGTATCTTAAATTAGTATGCTGCATCTTTGTCATAAGCAGATGAAGTGGTTAATTTTGTTTGCTTTACTAAAATTCCCCATATCAATTTTATGTGTCAAGGCATAAAATACAGAAATATTAGTTATATTTTAAAAGTATATTCTGTTATACAATTATCCCAGAGAGCACAGACATCACTGTTTAGAAACATGTAAGTTTGGTATTTATTACACTTTCCTCCTTAAAAATGTCTTTGAATGTCATTTTCAGTTCAAAGAAAAGAATTTCTAAGCTTTTCCATCTGGAAACAGCTTGCTTCGTATGATCAAAAAGACATATTTATATCCTTTATTAAATGGTCCTTTCAAAATAGCAACGTGAGTGATCATTCAAGAACTGGAAGCAAGTAAAGTTTTGCATATGAAAATATTCTTCAATAAGGAATTGAGGTTTAAAAAAAACAACCTTAATCATTTAGAAGACATATGGAAGTTTTTTTATTGCACTTTTATTTTCACTATTGATCTTAAATAAAAGCTGTTAATTGTAGATCTTTTGATAAAATTAATAAGAATATAATTTTAGGGGATCCCAATAAACTATGAATGATTAATGTTAGGAAAAAATGGCATCTTCAAAAGGAAATTAAAAAGTCTGTTTTCAAGAAAGTGAAGTAAATATGAGTAAAGTCATATATTAAGAAGTTCTCAAAAGTAGTATAGGACAAATTTTGCCCTTGGAAGCATAAGGAGGTCTCCTGTTGAGCTCAGTGATGCATGTAAGGCCAAAATTTGACTTAATGCACCTGAAATGTGAAAAAGAAAGTTTAAGAAAGAACTTTGCTAACCTACAAGGCTGTCACACTGCTCACCTTTTTTACTAATGATGAGCAAGCTTCCAGAACAAAAAACTTTCCTGCTCCATCCTACTTATTTAATTGAGATTTTTCATCCTTATTTTGTTCAGGAATTGCATTATACTCGATTAAGTATATATTTGGGATTATTTATTTGGAGCTACCTTCTTAAGTAGCAGAAACTTGTTCAGCCCTAGTTTTCTGAGTTTAGGCAGTGTTTTTATGAAAGATGTGTTAATTTTTCTCTTTGTTTAGGTCTGATGAGTGTACAATAATAAGAAGTCTAAAAACTGAAAGAAAATATGATAAACTGTATTCTACATTGACAATTTTAATTACTGTGTGACTTGGAAAAAAGGTGTAGTTAATGGGAAAGGAGTAAATGTAGAGCAGATAAGACACCTATCTCATCCTTCTAGTGTTTTATCATTTTTTTCTCCTTTTTTCTTAGCAGAATATCTTTCAGAATTTCCAGTTATTTAAGAAAGCCGCTAAATTCCTGGAAGCAGAAGAACAAGAATAAATGCCTGATCTTTGCCATACAGTAGTAGGCAGAATACATCTGTAATGTGAGGTTTAATTCAATTTGAAATCTAGGGATTCTGCTTCTCCCAGTTCTGAGGGAGCCTATAGTCACAGGCATCTCAATTATGTGGCTGCATAGCCTGTTCAAGGGCGAGGAGCATTCTTTTGTTGTTCTTTTAAAGGGAGTTTCACTTTTGTAGGAGAAATTATATATATTGGGCCAGGGAAACACTGAGAGATGGTGAGTAGGACTGTATCTGAGTACTTAGATAATTTAAAGTTAATGGATATTGTGCCATCACTTGGTTTCTGTTACCTTATTTATAAACACCTAGTACAAGGCATGTGTATATCTGCCTCTTGAATCCACAGCAATGTGGATGGGAAGAGAAAAGAAGGGAATAAGGCTTGAATAAAAATGCTAAAATGATATTTTAAAAAATAGAGAAATGTTGTAGACTTTCCCATCAGTGCAACATTACATCTGAGATGTGGAACCAGTAAGAATCCATAGATGCTAAATTTGTCACCTTTTATGCATATACAATATTATATGGAATTTAGTTACCTTCCTCCTTTTGTTATCTGAGTTACCTGAACACCTCAGGAAAGTGGTGAGACCTCATCAGACAGGAGCATCTCTGAATAGTTTGGAGCTATCCAAATCTGCTGAAATCAGGAAAGCATTTCACACACCAGTGAGACCCATGTCTGTTCATCTATATTTTTTTCAGTAGCACAGTTAAATTCAAAAGAATTGGAATGCAGGAAAAATAATCAGTTATCTGAATCTGAATCAGCATTTCAAAATCTACCATGCCTATTATTTATGCATATACAACAAAAGAATGGTGCAGAAGGGAAGGAGAAGGAGGCTGAATACACTGGTGGTCTCATTTATAGTCTTTGAAGAGCTTGGTAAAGGAGAAGGAGGAGGTAGAAAAGGCAGAAAGATACATGAAGAGAATGACTACTTCAAATGCGAATCATAGATTAAATGCCTTATAGATACTTACAAGTAGAGTTGCCTGCAGCCTGAATTTTACTTATTTCGGGTTTTTTTTTAAGCTTTCAGATAGTCAAGAGGTAGCAGAGAACTTGTAGCAGAGAACAGAGGATAGCAGAGAACTAAAGATTATCTGTGAGAGGAGTACTATGGAAAGAGTACTCTAACTATTCTGAAGCCAATGTTCTCACTACTAACACACTGCTTTCCCAAACTTATTCTTGTTTTAAACTAATGTACAATGCTATAACATTAACTTGTAAAGAAAAAAAAAAGTGAAACAACAAAAAAAGTTCACTCTTTGAAAATAAAAAAATAAGAACATGAGAAGAGAGGGAATTTTACCATGCATTTAATGAATTGCTAAATAGATTATTTACAAATGGATTTGTCATTACTTATCTTGTATCCCAAGTAACAATTCTTACATTATTACTCTAACAAAATACTGTCCCACTATGGGTGTTACTAAAGACATTTTTAATGGTCATAAAATATCCTATATTAGTTACTTAGTTGCTTTACTACTGTAGTATTGTTGTATTATACCTTATAATCATGGGATTTTATACTGATGGCAAATTAAACAAATTAACTTAATGTTGAGTTGGCTATAAATGCTACCTATGTAGACTGAGTGTTGTAGCTCATCATCAAGAATTTTTATAGAGTATTTAGTGTAGTGCTGCATGTTTAAGATGATGATATGTTATTACTTGGACATCTCCCTCACCTCCTGTCTGAAATTGATCTATTTTATGAAAAGGTAAATCATAACACACACTTCCTTTCCTATTACAATATACTGATAATTGCAATTCTTAGTATACCTTTGCTCCATATTAATTTTTAAGCTAACAAGGTTTTCACATAGTCCTTACATTTTTTCTCTCTCCTTGTTTAAATTCTGTATAAGTGACATGCAAGCAAATAAAGTTTGCAATTATATTAGCAGTGTGGATGATTGGTTGGGACTTATTGAAGTTGAATTTCATTTTTAAACACCTGAAATATGTATGACCATTTCAATGATTCAACAGAGCTTTAGGTCATAGATATAGATTTAATAAAGTAAAATGATGGCCATATATAAAGACATTCTATTTTATTGATGAAGCTGATGCAATAACTTGTGCTACATTGCACAAAACATAATTTTTATTTTTATTGATTTAATCTGTTCCTATTAAAGATGTGAAATGTATGTTACTACTTTATTCTTGTTTAAACCTGACAAACTTAAAGAAGGCTTTATTGTAGATACAGTAAATGCAAACATTAAAAATGATAAAGAAATGAAAACATTTTAATTTAAAATAAATATTTTTTTAGGTTATAGTTATAAACCAGTAATATTGTTTCTTATTCTCCTTTAAAAATCTCATAGTATCTTTCATCCTTTTGATTGACCACTTTTAAATAATAACAGCTGCTTGCACCATCAAAATACACATTATAAATTTTGTGTTCTCATGACAAAATAATACACTTCCAGTATAATCCACTCCAAAACCAAAAATGATGAAATATAAGTTTCCTAAAGTATAATTGAATGTGATTATGCAAATCCAAAATATCAGTACTGGTACACTATAAAGGTAAACAGTGTTTCATAATAAATATTAAAGCCTATATATATAGCTGATAGTCTTATTGCTGGAAAACATCTTGGTATTATTTTTTCCATACATAGGGAAATACATATTCTACTGTCTTAGATTATACATTTTCACTATTGAGGCAGCAAAAAATCTTTTCCCAAAGGATAGTTTTGGAGTTTCAGTGAATGATAATGGACTAAAAGACAATTTCTTGGTTAAAAACACAAATTGACATGACTAAAACTCTCCACCACCGGCTAATTTTTCTTTCTTAAACTGTTATAGTGGACTCAATTCTACTCCCAAAGCAAAAGCATTCATATCAGAAATATCATCATAACTGGCATTAATTGACATAGGTTTTGGCAGTTCTAAGAAGTTAACCGGCATGAAGACTGAACTACCCCTCCCAGCATGGAAAAGTTACCTTAAAACTGGAGTTTGGTAGTATTGGCAGAAAGTCCCCTGACCGTCTATTGGTCTACTAACTCTATCATTGTCAAAAGAAAGAAGACAAGCCTTCTCTCTCCAGGCATCTGAATCTGAATCATTCAGTAGCACTATACATGCACATGAAGGGAAACAAATAATTTTCATTCTTTTCCATCTAAGCAGTAGCTGGAATCACCAGTTGAAGAATTCTTCAGACTCTCCTAAATTGTTCCATAAACATCTGTGGTTATGTGATTGCAACTAATGTTTTTCCAAGGACCATGACTGGAGACTGGATGGATGAAATCCCGTGTATGAACTACACTATTTTGTATAAATATAGTATCTTAGATATGATTTATGTTGCCTTTGTTATGAAATACCAGTAAGAACAGCAAAGTGCTCTCCATAAAAACAGCAAATAGATGCTTGTTTAAAATTGAATATATAGAGAGTAAACTGAAGCCATAAAAATAAAATGTAAAAATAAGATAGTTTGGCAGCCACCATTCTGACACATAAATTAAAATAAATAAAAATGACGGGATCAACATCAAACTTTTAATAAGTATATGAGAAAAGTAAAATAACAAGCAACAGAGAAGTCTCAGGGTTGTTTTTCCTAATGGTTTCATTTCTTTTCTCATGATAATATTTATTCATTCTATTCAGAAGTAGAAGCATTTGTTCAGATGTAGGAGGTAGTATGAAACTGTCAGCTTTTATAGATTTTCTTGTTGAGCAATAGTGGACAATGCAATTAAGGAACAATGTATAAATCAGAATGTCATAAATTATGAGACTGAAGCAGTCACAATCAAGAAATTAGAGTTGCCAAATATTGTGGACCATAGGATTCCTCCTTATGTTTGTGTTTCAAGCACATCTATTAGAGGAAAAAGTAAAATTTTCATTATTAATTTAAAAAAATAAATCCAGCAACAGAAATTATATCTTTACACTAGAAGAACAGTTTGAATGAGTGATTATTAGAGCTTTTATGATTAATTAAGTTTTGGATTGGTGATGAAAAAAAAATATTAATCCAAAACAAAAATATTCAGTTCAGTCTCAGAACAAAACATGTAGTATTCTCTAGCTGTATTAAAGCAATGGAGGCTGAAAGCTGCCAGATATGTATAATCTGTATTTTAGTCCTTGGCTAAAGAACAACCCTGGGGGCTGATTTCAGCCTTTTTATTTCTGATCATCTAGCAGCCTTTTCATAGCAGCAGGTAAGAGGGGAAGATAAAGAATTTCTCTCGATCATTCCTTGCCTTTTGTCTTGATTTTCCTTTCTGTCCTTAGGCTAGTTTCAACTATTTTTTTCTGTTGTTTCTAATGATTGTGCATTGTTGGGATTCTCTCTTAAGTCTTGGTTACTTTCTTATAAGTACCATACCAACTCTCATGTGGCAGATGCGCATCCTAACCAAAAGGAAGAAAATGTCCCAGCCCAACAGTCAGAAGGGACAGGGACCAGTTCCACTAAGGCAGAGTATATTTTTTTCTTCAGATACAAACTCCAAGGTATTCCAGCTGAATGTCTCAGAAACATCTTGTCTTATCTGGTGTTGTAGGTTTTAGTTCTCTGTAGTTTTGATTTTTCCAAATAGAATGTACCTATCTACTAGAGATCCAAATGAAATTAAATAGCCTACAATAGGTGTGTACTCATAGAGTTGCTATCAGATTCTTTTGCATTACTGATTTTTTGAACAATGCTAAACAGTCATTCTGATAAATTTCAAATGCATTCTAAGATAAAAAGAAAATTCAGTTTAAGGATTTTCTAGGAGACACTGCAGACAATTGAAATGAAGGGGGAAAGAAAGCCAAAATGAAATAGAGGATGACCAGACAAAATGTAGAAGGTAAACCAAATGCAGAGCCAAAATACAAAGTCTGAAGGGATGATGAAACACAAAACAGCCCTACATCATGCTGCATCTTGGGATCAGGATTGCAGGGAGCATTGCAAAACATTCCAGCTTCAGCTATAGAACCTGACTGTTCTGGAAGTTTATGTAGTCCTGGGAGCCATATGTCATGTCTAGCGCTGAACGAAATAAAATCAAATTACAGTAAAGAGAGCTAATCTTTTGACTCTTTTTGTTCTTTATAGTTTCCCTTTCATTTTTTTTCCCCCCTTTAATTTCAGAAGACCTGAGTTTGGAAATGCTGAATTAAACTAAGTTTCATTTAAACATCTTTTGAACACTACATGTTGCTGTATTAGGAAAATTTTCTTCTCAGCTTAAAAAAAAAAAAAAAAAAAAGTCTGTATTCTTACCACTTTATAAATATTTTTGTGCAAAAGTTTCCTATTGTAATAGTCTTTCTGGACTGGCTGGTTAAAGCATTTTGGAGGGGCTTTATATTTGAGAAAAAGAAAGCTGAGAGAGGATGTTGGGAAGATTTACAAAACCAAGAATGTGGTAAATGCCTGGTTTTCACCAAATTTCACAGAACTAAAACTAGAGGGCTATCACTGAAACTGCTAGGAGATGTGATTAAATTAGACAAAAGACAGTATTTTTTTCTTACTGGGCAAAAAGCTTCTGGAATTTGTGGCCATAGCAGGTTGCAGAGTCAACACTCTCAGCATATTCAAAGCAGGATTAGACATGGATAGCAGGTCAATAAACAGGTAATATCAGAAACAGACAATCATGTATCTGCTATGTCCCTAGTTGAATATGAATTCTAAGGAATACACACAGTGGCCATGTTGTGTGTCATCCCTAAATGGCTTCTCTTCTCTCTCTTCAAAGCAGACTGATGTCATTAATATGTTTTCAAAAAACTGTAGAAAATATAAGTAGTCAATTTTCCTGTATTTCTCAAGACACACAGACAAAACTCAAATGCAAAAATTTGGGGGTTTGTGGATTAAAACTGTAGCCAGAAATGAAAATAAAACAAAGCAAAAAATACTGAAAAGTTTTTTTCTACATTTTTGCAGACATTACTGGAAATTACAGGAATGAGAAACAGGACTTGCAAATAACTGTCTTAAGCTTTCAACTAACATAATAAAATATGTAGCTAATTCAGTTTTGTTTTATTTTAGATTGCATGCAGTCTAGATTCTGCTATTTGCTTCTGTCATCATCCAAAAACTTGGAGGTAATTCATAACTCGATTTGTTTTGTTTTGTTAGTTATTTTAACACTGAAATTAGCATTAAAGAAAGATCTGCTACAGATACCTGAAATTCTCTCCTAACTGAGAAGAGAATTACAGGGTCAGTAGTGCTGCAAACTTTCCAAATCTCTGTCAGTGGCTACTTGTAGGAATAAAAAAATAATTCATTTGCTTTACTTTTTTTTTGGCCTATTAGCAGTATATATGAAAAACTAGATAGGTCACATATCCACTTGGTAAGTCAAGTTTTGAACATTATATTCCTCTTCAGTGATTTCCATGGAAAATAATCACAAAGCATAAAGCTATTTGGTGCTACCTGGTTTTCTCAGACCAAGTCTCTCACAGTGCAAAGTTAACTTCCTGAGAATTTATTGAGAATGTAAAGAAAGGATATACCTCTAGCAGTATGTATAAATGGCTTCATTGTGCTTGTCACTAAAAATACTTTTATAAATTGCTTTAATGGAAAGAACATGTTTAGACCATTTTAATTCTTCATATCTAGAAACAAATGGTAAATTTAGGTTTTTATGTTTTTTACAAGGGGGAAGTATTTGAAATCTGATTAATACCTTGCTCAGACTAGTGTCATATAATATAAAAAATGTGACTTGCATATTCTTTTTTAATATAACTTTGTTTATGGTACCACTATTAGTGTTATTTGGCAAAATATATTTTCATAGACAAGGCTTAATCATTCTTATAGACAGAAGAACAAATATACCACATGTGTAAACTTTATCTTGGATTGAATGTTTCTGTCTTATTAGGCAAGTTGTCCAGAAAGGGTCTCACATGCTTCCTCACATGCTTTATCTTCTGGCTATCTCATAGATTTATTGCTGTTTGTGTTACTTCAGCTGTAACCTGGACAATGTTGTCACTTGTGACTCAATAAATCAGTACAGCAAACGGACCTGGAAAGAAGAGTTCAGATGTAAAAGGAAGTGAAACAAATGGGATGGAAAATAGTGATTTCATGTTTGACCACCATCAAACCGCCTTTCTAGATTTAAATAGAGTGTATTACTGAGGGTGAGAATATAGGAATATCTCGAAGCTTATTCTTGAGATAATTCTTTTCCAGAAATGAAAATTTTCAGTTAGCGCCATCATAGCAGAAGCTGAGATACTGTGTTTTACCCAACATCTTTCCAGAATTTTCTAAATCTGTATAAAGCCTTCTTTTTTATGTGCTTATTAAATTATTTGTTATTCCAACATAGTCTCTGGCAGAGATTAAATTTCAGAAGATTGCTATAATCTCAAAAAGCTGGAAATAAACTCAGTATATTGTTGCTTAATTTGGCATTATATTGTTGTGTTTACATTAGCATGAATAATAATAAAGAGCATCTGAGACAAAGCATAAAGACCATGGTTCTTATAAGTGAAGTCTTGTTATACGGACAATGGCAATATGGCATGCATTTTGAAGGTATAAGTGTTGTAAGTTATGCTACCAAATTTTTCCAAGAAGGGAGAAGGAAGATTTTTGTGGATTCTTCAGTGTTTCTTTTACAATATCAGGTTTTGGCATTTGCTGTATAAAAATCTCCTTGTTAGGTCATTTCTTCTCCTAAAGTGAGTTGGTTAGATTAAATATTTTACCTTTCACTACCATACAAAACTCTAAGTTTGAATACAATTTACCCAAGGGAATAGCAGGAAGATGTGCTCGGGGAAGTTTAGGTTGGACATTAGGAAAAGGTTCTTCACCCAGAGGGTGGTGAAGCACTAGAACAGACTCTCGAGGAAGGTGTCACGGCCCCAAGCCTGACAGTGTTCAAGAAGAGACTGGTCAACACCCTCAGACACATGGTGTGAACTGTGGGATTGTCAAATGCAGGGACAGGAGTTGGACTCGATGATCCTTGTGGGTCCCTTCCAACTCAGGACATTGTATAATTCTATGATTCGTTCCACAGGGACAAAATTAGAACAAGATATTTTTGCAAAAGAGCAAATGCTGCTTCAAGGTCTGATGCAAGTTTGTGATCTACACTCAGTTACCTTGTAATTATTATTGATGGTACTTCATTTAGAATCTTTGATTATTTTTTCTGTTGATAATTAAGAACAAATATACCATTATTTCTCAGATTGCATACCAGTAAAACAATGTCAGGACATTATGAAAACGCTGCACTTTCCTGTGACACCTCGGGAAGCATACACAATTCTTTAAGATAACATCTTGAAACACAGACTTCCCAAGATGTACTTTCATATTTACGTTCCTAAACTATTGTGAAAAAAAAAAAAGTATTTTTAGTGATTTTAAAGGAAAACACAAAATAAATATAGCCTTGAGCCTGCATAATTGTTTCCAAACCTTTTTTATCTCTGATGTAGATCTAGCAGAGATAATGTTCAAACTGAATTAACATTTCTTTTGTTCATTGTGTTTTGTTTGTTTTTCTTGTTCTTAATTAACTAGTTCACATCAGCCCTATTAAGTAGAAAGTAAATTATTTTAATAGTATTATAATTATGAGATTAGTAAAGTCCAGTTGATATTTTATCTCCTACCCTGGTTTACCATCACATTGGAACTCATAACATTAAATTTTATCTCCTTTGTAAATGCTAGAAATACTTTTCTGCTGTGAGATGGTGTTAAAAATTTAGCAGTTGTAAACCACATGGGACACCTTTCCTATGTCCTTACCCATCCTGGAAGTTTTCTCAGGAATGCCTGAAAAATGATTCTAAAATATTTAGATTAACTTTTTTTATTTGCCTTCTTTGGAGTAGAGGATGCAGAAATGGAAATGCTTAGGCCTATATATGTCTCTTCTCCCAAGTAATAAGTGATAGGATAAGAGGAAATGGCCTCAAGTTGCACCAGGGGAGATTTAGATTGGATGTTAGGAAAAATTTCTTCATGGAAAGGGTTGTTGGGCACTGAAACAGGCTGCCCAAAAAGCAGTTGAATTGCCATCCCTGGAGGTGTTTAAAAGACAAGCAAATGTGGTGCTTAAGGACATGGTTTAATGCCAGTGTTAGGTTAGGGGTCTTGTTATGTTAAGGGATCTTGAGGGTCTCTTCCAACCAAAATGATTTTATGAATCTGTGTCATGTACCTCCAGATATAAATCGAGCATATATCTGATGATGTGTCTCAAGAAACTGGCTCCTATTCATAGTAATCATTGGAACAGTCAATAGGAGTATAAGTAGAAGAATAATTAGATCTAAGGTATGAAGTACTGTTAGACAAGGTGATTTAGTTCTGCTGTCTTTAACTAGACAGAATTTGAAAAGTTTTTTTAGTCTACTGACTACAATGAGAGTAGCATAATACTAAAATAATTAAAATGGTGAATTTAATACAAGAAAGAATAATATTGTAAAATTATAATGGAATGAAAAATATATTAAATACATCTTAAAGGTCTTTTCCAAACAAATGGTTCAATCATTCTATGATCTACATCAGGTAGCATTACAATCATCAAGCTGATTTGAAGATGACAGACTATTATCTGGTAATTTCTGCACAAATCTCATACTCTTTTTCAGCTGTAGCATCTCTCTTTAGACTGAATGAGGAACTATTGGAGAAGTTACTGTGAAGTCTAATTCATATAATTAAAAATGGAAATGCTTTATTTCTCCTGTGGTTTTCTTTATCTTCAAAGGTGAAACAGAGAAGTTTGCTTTGTCTTTGCTGATCTCGCTTTGTCTGCTAGACAGAAGAAACCTGTCATACCTCTTTTAATGCAGACATGTGTAGACTACCGTAAAACTACATCCTAAATTTGTCTTGAATAAGCAAACCAAATACATTTTCCAGAACTCAGCTTTTTACTAATCTGTTTCAAAATTTTTGTCTCTCATAAATGAAGAATACCATAACTACTCCTTTTCCTGACCCTTGTTCCATAAAAGATTCAGTCTATTATTTAAAGAGGAAACAGCACTTTCCTACTTACTCTTCTCTTTATACATTAGAGAATTGTGTTTTCTCAGTTACATGTTTCTGCTAGAAACTCACATTCAGTCAACCATCTCCCATGAATCTTGAAAGCCTTAATCCTGCAGTCTGTGCCCTGTGAAGTGACTTAGATTCCTTGTTCCCAACAAAGAACTTGTTTCTAGATGTGGAATGTAACCCTGCATCTTGCCATTAGAGATGCCTGCCCCAGTAACTGAGCTATGAATTCTTCACTGGTGAGTTTTCATTGCCTTTTGACATTATATCCTTGTTTAATTTCTTATGAAAGCAAATAAACTTCAGTTTCAGTTATTAAGGGTTAGGGCGTGGTGGTTTGATTTTTAACATCAAAAACATTCATAAGCCAATCAGTCAGCGGTGATATACCTTAAAAACTTTCCTATTTTCTGTCTGACTCAACTCAATGCTCATGGAAAAATGATTGCATGGTCTCATTGAACAACTCACATCACTGTATCTTGAGGTACATCGACAACAGGTGATCTGTAAAAGAATCCAAATGTTCGTTTTCTCACTTTTTTGCTGATTTAAGTGGGTTTTTTTATTATTATTATTATTATCTGAAACTATTATTTCAGTGTTCATTGAGTGAGTGGCATTTATTGCTAGCATTTATAGCCAGACTAATAATTCAGGTAATAAGCTGTTTGTAGACTAGCAACTACTAAAATTTTTTTGTTTCTAGGTTGCTGACAAGTCTCTCTCCCAGGTGTAACAGCAAAATATTTAAAACTGAAGAGAAATGTAAGTCATAAGCTAGTTGCACAAGAAAATACAAACACGGTGTCAAGTCCTCCAAAACCTGATCCAGTAATCAATTTGTTCTGAAGTAAATTCAAAAGCTATATGAATTTTTGGAGGTAGGAGGGAAACAGTAAGTTTTTTATTTCATTTAGAATTGTCAGAAGTAGAAAACAATTAAATATTTTATTTATGAGAGTGAGTATAGTAGAATATTTCCAACAGACACACATTGTGTTATATGCATGCACAGTTAAATAAGTATGCAGTGCCTTTCTGATTGGCAGAAAAAGCCAGTCTTAGAGGCTTTTAATTTTTTTCTCTGTTTTTCTCTAAGCTGTTGGCAGTAAAGGCCATGATTGAAACCTTTATTAACTCACCTACAAGAAACGTCTAATTTACTTTATCTGTTCTGACCAGAACTTTTACATGAACGGTAACAGGTTGCTCCTTAAGCCTGTGACCAATAGATGGTTTAATACTGAACTCAAGTAACAGGAGTACCTGGTAGTCAATGTAGTCAACACAGGGGACTAACATCAGTTTGGGTAGTAAGTGAGCAACACTAGAGAGTTTAGCTTTCAAACATTAAATGTAGTGAGGCCTTCCTACCTAGCAGTGGAACAATAAGAAACTAAAAGTTAGTTTAAAATGTTCCTGAGGGGAAGCAAATCAACCCAGACATCAGCTGTATTTCTTAAGGACTAGACACCAACTTGTAGGGCTGTAATTTTGGGTGGGGGAGAAAATTGAAAGAAACTCTCAAAAACCCCCAAAGCATAGTACCTGAGAACTTTCAGAGGCATGCAAGATTATAAAACAAGGCTTAAAAAAGGCAGCTGAAGCCTGAGTGTTAATGAAGAACACCTGAGTGATGAAAGGTGAAGCAGCTGCTCTTGCTTCCTTGCAGTCAGTTTTAGGATGAGGGTACAGTCTGCTTGATGGATCCATTTCTTGGTGGTTGTTGTTCATTGTCCATCTTGCCCCTTGTCTCTGGGACCTTGAAAGGATAATCTGCCAGTTTCACAGTAAAGAAGTGAGGCAAGTATCAATGGAGCAGGGTAGTTGAAGACGTCTTAATTTTTTGCTGATGTTCAGGTACACAGCTGATGTTTTCTGGAGTGCTTGCTTCTTGAAAATTTGTATGATGTTGTTTGGGTTTGTTTCCGGTCTTCTTCCCCCCTCCCTATGTTGGGACTCAGGTGCTTAGTCTGCAGGAAAATGTTACTCCTTACACAGGCTTCTGAAAGAGTGAGTGAAAAGCATGAGGATTCAAGGCACTGCTGTTTAAAAATGCAACAGTAACAAGTAGAGAATAATGATCTAACTCTTTATGTCTTTCACCCTCCTGTTAATAATCCTCTTGCTCACGCAGTCTGCAATGAATACATATTAATTTATATTCTTCTGTTGCATTTCTTCTTTCTCTGTGTATTGTTTTTGAGAAACAAGATGAGGGCAGATGAAGTTAAAGAAATAATTTAGACAAAAGGATGTTGATAAGATTATTTTGTGATTGTCTGGAAATCTGTAAAGTTCTTCCTTATCACTTATGTCTTATGATTCTTGGGGTTTTTGGGTTGGAGGTTGTTGGTTGGTTTATTAATGTTCCATGAAAGAGTATTAAGCAGCCAGTTCAGGTAGTAAATTTTTAAATTATTGAAGCTTGCCTTATATAGAATATACAGCTGTGGACGATAATCACCCTGAAATGTTACTGACTAGTGCATGCTATCGTGGTTTTTAAATAGAATATATACAGCAGGATGAGAGAACATATTTTAGAGAGGTGCCGCTCCTACAATCAATGCTTTCACTAGAACATTAAAGATAATAAAAAACAAATTTGTGGTTCTGTCAGGAATGTGTTTAAAACAAAAGACTTACTATTTTACTCCTTATTCCCTCCCTGTCTTTACATTTCCCCCTTTCTGTTTATCTGTTGGACTGCTGAAAACTACATTAGCTCAGAACAGTTCCACGTAAAGTGGTTTGATCAAGTTAGTTGTTAGTTTTATGTAATGAATATTAACTGACCAAAACCATAACTGAGGGATGAAGATAGAAATGGCTTGTTCTTGTGCCTGTAAGAGGTTAGTAATTTGTGTCTCTTGTAGTCAGGTGGCTTTCTTGAAATAGGGGGGTACTGGAAAATGCACAATGCATTTTAATTCTCCGTATGCCATATCACACAATATTCTGTGTAAGCATTTACATATTTTTCCCAATTTTAATCTTTAATTTTATTTTAAAACATTTTACTGGATTTATAATTTTATTTGCTTTTTATCTAGATTTGGAGGGGATCAGGGATACAGTATATGCTAAATTGAGGGGACTTACTAGTATACATGATAAAATTGTATTATCTCTTTAATGACCACAATAGATGTCCACTGACAATTAACTGAACTTCAGGTAAGGCAAAAATCTTCACTATTGTGAAATATGTCAAAAGCATGTTATGAAGAATGCGGAATCGTTTTATTTATGCAATTAATCAAATGTTTCAGTGAATGTACTTCAATCGTGAGTTCTATAGGGAAAGACAAAAATAATCACTTCCTTGTGAAATTCTATATTTCTTTCTGAAGATGTTCACACTGATTTATCTTGTGAATAAACTGCCATTTGATTTGTTCGCACATTTTGTTTGTGTAAATACACTGTATCTGCAGTTCTGATTTGAAGTATTCCATCATGCATGATTTTCTTATGCATAAGAACAACTACTGCATGAAAATGAAATCTTACAACAAAGAAACAGTAATAAATATAGAAGTAATTTAGTAATTATTGTTTTCTGAATAAATAAAATCATTTATTATATTTTTTTTTCTCACTCCAGAAGCAACTTTTTAACATTCTGAGGATAGCTAAAATGTTTTCCCACCCCTTCCCCTCTTTTGAGTCTATCCCTTGGCTACTGCTAACTTATTCTGGCTGATTGTGAGTCCCCCATTCATTTCTGAGAAGGAAAAATGTTTTATGTGGACCAGACTGTGCCTATATCAAAAATATTTAAAAAAATAAAATAAATAAACTAGAAAGGACATGTCTTTCTATCTCTGCAAAGTCAATTACTTAATCTTCTTCTTGAGATTATACAAATTCATGAGTGCCCAGTGGGCCTGGCTGTCATTGCCCTTAGCCTTACATAGCCACTTAGCTGGTACAAAATAAGTGAAGAGAGATGTAAAATGCTATCAAATCAGAATGGTGTTGTTTCAAATCAGTTCTGGAATGGTATAAATGACTACATAAATTACAGCAGAAAGTGAGTTTTTGGTTTGTTTTTTTTTTTTTTTCCCCATCTTGACTTCTGAAGCAAAGTGTAGTCTCAGTATAAACTCAGCAGCTCCTTTCTGCTTTTTGTTTGTTTGTATGAAAGTCTGAGTTTTTCAGAAGAATCACTAACTTGAAGTGTTAAAATCTTCAAAGTTCTGGCTGAGTCATGCTGACAGGTGAGAGTAAACAAGTATAAAAATGGAAGGTGTTTCTCTTCAGACAAGGGAGGGAGTTTGTAGCCAAGTATGGAAAAAAGACTATATTCTGATGCTTTGTAACTTAAATGTGAGTCTGAGCCAGATCTATTTTTAGCTGGTGATTTTAGTACAGCCATGGTTAAACTTACTGATTATGTAAACAGGCACTTTTCACAGGGAAATAACTAGATGACCAGACTCTAAAATCGAAACTTCTAGTGAATTAAGTGGTCTTAAAAAGGATTCTTTTAACAAGCAATTGCTTATTGTTCTGTCATTACAACCTAAATAGAAAGTATTTTAAATACTTTTAGTAGCTTAATTCTATAATTTTTTTCTATAAAACTAACAATTTCTCATACAAGCTAACCATTTATGATTTTTTTTTCTTGTTAAGTAACCTGGGACAATTAATATCTTTCTCTGCAGCTAGAAGGAACAAAAGTCATAAGTGTGCTTATCTTTCTTACCAATTTCTCCCACTCCATCTTTTGTTGTTGTTGTTTTTTCAGTTGTAGTGTCCAAATCATAAATCCATTTTGCTTATTCTCTACTGCTACTTGTAATCTTGATATGCAGTAGAAGCAAAAAGTACCTTGCAAATCTGTTGTCAGCCAAAGTAAAGCAGGAAGGTAGATCCCCAAAATGCGCTCAGGTCCTTGACCTGCTTTGATTGACACAGATATGCATGACTGATGCAGTAGCAGGCTCAGCAAGCCATGAAGTAGTTTTATTTAACCAGGGAATTGTCCATCTCTGAGAGTGTTACTTATATGGTGTGTCTCTCTGAATAAATATTTTCAAGTGTATATGTAAATGGTGCCTTTACAGCTGAACTGAATCTCTTGCCAAGATTGCAGCGTATGACGTGTGTGTGTTGAACAAGGAAATGCTGGGACTGTCTCCTTGATGTATAAAGAGCTGATCCAATTAACCTCCTTTGACACTTAACCTGACTAAACTCAGTGTTTGTAAAAATGAACAAAAAACCCTTTTTGAAGGACAGTGCTGTGTTTTATCACTTAGGTTTGCTAACAGATGAGGTAGCTCCTGCTCTCCATGTTAGAGTGTGGCTTTTTTTGTTTTGTTTTCTGGAGTTTTTTTGAGAGAGTTTCGCCAGGCTCTGTCCATTACGCTGTAGAAAATTATTGAAGTACTGCCTGGACACAGTTGGATCAGCTCTTGTCTGTGTTAGAGAACAGTGGATTGCTCCCAGTAGTAGATACTGTAGCATTATCCTGGCTAATCCCAAAAATCCCTTTCCTCTTGTACACACTGTATGATGGTATTTTAGGCTTATCCTGTACTGTTAAGGTGATTAGGGTACCTGCTATTGAAAAGTGGTGTTCAGAGCCTGAAGTAAACCAGGAGGGAAGTGGCAGGAATACCACAGTGAAATGGAGGAGGGAAGAAAACCAAACTTTTAGTTAACACAGCATTTAAAGTATAACAGCTGTGTTATTGAAATATTTAACCATTTTAGATAGCTGCCACAACTCATCTATTAAATACTGGGTCTTTACTGAAATGAGGTACCTGGGTGTGAACTCTCTAAGTTAATGTAGGGCTGGCAGGTTTTTAAAAATTATATTTTTACCTTTCCTAAGATATGCTAGGAGTGCTCACTGTTGATTATTATCTTCTGTCTTAGGGTAAGTCTTTTAGACAGGCACTTACAATGTAGCTAAGGGGTGATTTAACCAAGTACTTTCTGAGCTTAAACCTTTCTCTAATTCCTTGTATGTGTGTGTATGTGATACAGTTAGACAGTCAATAGTTTAATACCTTGTATTTGCATATTTTTATGATGTTTCTAAGCATGACCATTTGAAATTTCTTGTTAATGTTTATTATTTATTATATATGAGTGGGGGAAAAAAAAAAATACAGGTATGGACAAGCCCCTGACAGAGCTGTCATTCCAGATCTTTTCTGAATGTTTTTCCCTGGGATCTGGATAAATCTGTTTTTCTGCCAGCATCACAAAAATCAAACCTTTTTGAATGCTGGCTGATGGGTGCCCTCGTAGTGGGTATTTCAGCTGTAGCTCCTAATTCTGAACTCCCACCAGCATCTGCAGTGTGTGGGTGTGTTGTTTGGAAACCTCTGCCTGCTTTACCCTTTGTCTTGTTTTGTGCATGTCACCGGACTTATTTACTAACATTACCTGTCATCTCTTTACCTTTAGCACCTCCTCAAGTTCTCTCACCTTTTCTGAACACTTTCTGCAGTTTCCACAACCTGCTTGGTTACCTTTTCCTGGGTTACCTTTTACCCAGCCGCTGCCTCCCAGACCTGCCTGTGCTCTGCTCACATATCACTTTATTATCTCAGTATTGAGCATCATTTGGAAAGTGCAATGCTGTCTAAAGTCATAGTCTTCACCAGCCAATCCATCAGGCTGAGAGATAAAGATTGCTTGGCAAAACTATGACCTTTATAATGATAAATATGTTGTCCTATTCATCACAATAAAAATAAAGCACTGTCCTGACTTGCTGATAGGACAGTGCATGTACTATGAAGAGCAATGTATACAGGACTTTTATTTAAGAATTAAGTAGAAATAAACACAAACGCGGAGGTTGAATAAGACTGACTCATGTAATTTGAGATGTAATTAAAACAGCAAAGACAGAAAATTTATTACTATTAAAATAATTTTAGAAAGCATTTTTCTATACTAAACAACTAATTTGTATTTTTATGGCTTGATTAATATACTGTGATGAAATTCTAAAGCTGCAAAACATTAATTGTTATAGGGCTAAGACTAAAGCTTAATATTTTAATTTTAATGTTTTCAGAGCAGTTTCATGCTGTTTGATTCTCCACATTTCTGTGCAGTTTAAGCAACTAAAAGATTTTTTTGAAATTAGGAAAGACTGATTGTTTTAAATTTAAGCAGGTTCAATTAGTAGGGCAATGGAATGTGGCTTAGAATATCAGAGTTCAATTTTGGCACCTTTTTACTACTGTCTTAACACGATCTACATCAATTTCTAAACATAATTTTCTTTCACTCTTTTCTGTGGTTTCAATGTGCTCTGCAGTTGTTGTTATTTCAGTATGTATATAAGAGTTCAGCCATCTTGAGGTCCTGATCTTAACATCTTTTAGAAATATAGGAGAAAATAAGTATTAAGTATTAAGGTGAAGAACTTTATATAAATATGATACTGATATCATTTCACAATATACTTGCGATGTTTGTCTCTTTCTTTATCCCCAAATTGTATTTCTTTAAAGTTTACACTACTTGGAATGTCTTACAAATGTCATCATTTTTAAAGAAAGAGGAAAATATACCACAGATTTGATTTTATTTTTGCCAACATGATTCAAAACTTTCTCTAAGATTCACAATAAAAAAATTGCACTGAGCTTAAACTTTATAGTTGGGCAAAATTGAATGTCTACCATGTCATTTTTCTGTTCATGACTAATAATTTTTTTGCCATGGAAAAGGGGTTATCCCCACCTTTCCAGTACTATATTGTACATTGGAAGAGATCAGATTTTAAACCTGCAATACATCCACATCTATGCATGTATTTTCTGGGATCTGTGCACTGAAGACAGAGTTGTTTCATGCTAAGGAAAATGGAAGTCATAGATATGATGAAGGGTATATGGGCTGAAATCTTATCATCAACATTACAATGGAGGTTAGAATAGATCATAATGTTGTTAGCTTCTGATTTTAAAAACTGAGTCACTGAGCTGATTATATCTCCCTTTGTGCTCAAAGAAACATCACTTTGTTATCATTTGTTTTTAAAACAAAGTATTTAAAAGTTTCTAGTGGATGTTAAAATAGCAAATTCTAAAAGGAGGGATATATATTTTGTTTCTTCCAGTATACATGATATGCAAACTCATTAGCTTCCACATGGAATGATTTGAACTTATTCTCCCCTTCTGCATTTTCAACCCAATACAATTTCTCTAGTAGAATCTCTATGCTGCTATGAAATAGCATAATGATATTTTCTTTCTTAGTTCCTAAGTTTTATCTCCCTTCCTCAACCACCATACTTGCAAAAAAAAAAAAAAAAAAAAAAAAAAAAAAAAGGTTATCAGGGGAGAACACAGGATTTTTTAAAATTTTATTTTCTTTTATTTTCTCTTTCAGTAATCATGGAATATATTAGAGGGGGGAGAATGTTTGGGGTTTTTTTTGTTTGATGAGGGCATAGGCTGGCATTTTTATTTTAAACAAAGGAAAAAATAACATTTTTAAAAGGCTATAGGTCTCTGACGTGTCCTTATTAGTTTAGATTTGTAAACAAGAGACCACGGAAACCCACATTTGTCTTTTTCTTTAAATAAATTGGGCTTTCAAAGTTTGTACTGCTTTAAAATGTGAAAGTATTTAATGTTTATTTTATATTTGCTTCAGGCATCTTCTGTGAGTTTATCTGCTCGTGTAAAAAACAACAGAGTATTTCAAATAAGCGTTTCTGTAGTGTTTGCTACAGAAAGATTTCAGCTGTATATCTATCTCTATATATTTTCATTTCCCCCTGGAGCTTCTTTTAGGTAAGTAATGTTTAGGATAAAGCTATGTGGAAGAATAATAAAAACTGAAAATATATGGATTATATTTTTCATTAAAAGACATTATATTTTGTTCCTTAAAGGTTTAATTAGTTCTGGTTTCCATTGAAATAAAAACCAAGCTTTTCTTTGGTACTACTTTCCCAACAGCCACTTAATGGCGTTAAGTCTGTTCTTTGGCATTGTTAAGGAATATTTTATAAGTAAGCACTTCCCCCTTGAAATTTTACCAGAAAAAGAGCATTCAGGTTAATGAATAATATTTCAGTTGGCTACCCATCTCTTCCTAGTGCAGGTGGGTTCCAAATTATGGAAATGGTTTACTAAGAGGGTTTATCTGAAGATACTATCGGTCTGATGAATGTTGAACAGAATACAGCTGCAGGCATAAACACTCAATTACCTGAGCAGCCTTTGTCCACCATTATTTTCAATTTGAGCCAGAAACCCTTTCCTTGATAACTCATAACCCATCTTTAGTTATACTGACCTGAGGGGAGAAATCAAATCTCTGCTGATATGTTAAAGAAAATACAAAAATATTCTTTCTGACTAGTTATGTAATTCAGGCAAGTCTTCTCACTCTCCTGGAGCTTCATTGCTATGAATCTTTAGACCAAATTTATCAGGCTGGTGGAGATTTGGTAAAGCTTTAGAGAATGCCTTTAAAATCCCTATCTATTGAAATTAAAATTGCTTTCTCTTCTTGCACAGTGAATACAAAGTTGGTAATAAAAGTGCCTTCTATTAAAGAAGATTGCTTATGTCAAAAATGCACACTTTAATCTGACTTCCTTTGAGGTCATTAGGTTTTATCAAACTTGAATATATTGGAAGCTAAAGAAAAAAAATGAATTTGGAAATGAAGCCTAATACTGAGATAGTGTGTAAAAATGGTAGGAAAGATGAGTCTATACAAAATTTATGTGCTCCATAATCAAATTTAAAAGAAAAAAAAAAAAAAAAGGCTTGAGATTAGAAAATGGTTTGAAGAAAAATAAGTGTTAAAGAATGTAGGACTTAAAATTAACCTACCCAATTTGACATGGTTAATGTTTGCTACCCATGGTTAATGTTTGCTACCCTCATTTTTGTTTGGTTTGCATGTTTTGGCTCACAGCACGTACTCAGTGCTAAAAAGAACAAAACCCAAAGACAGTGCATAGGATTGGATTCCAGGATATGTCTTCACAGTGAATGCAAATAAATAAAGACATCCACGATTTGGCTTGGTCGGTTCACTCTGGAGTGTCAGTAAGGAAATACTTCTGCCTCTTGGGTAGATTTCAGACCGAACAATGTTAGTATAAAGGATGATATAGCTGCAAACCTGTGGAGATGACAAGTGTTGCTGATAAGACTGGTGAGGAATTTCAAGGTTCTAAATATTGTAAATAAACCAGGTATGTTTTGGTTAGCCAGTTCTAGTCATACCAGGTAGAGTGTGTGGGGGTTTTTTTCCCAAGTGAATGTGATTGCAACACAGAAATCTTCCCTGCACAAGAACACACTTTTTCTAGGAAAACACAGATTTCTGTAGTACTTTGGATTTTACCAGTGCTAAAAAAATTTTACAATTATTTTCATGAACTAGTACTTCTGACTTTTTTCTTCTCTTTTTCTCTCTGTTTCACTTATTGCCTCTATGCTCTGCTTCTTTCTGAAATAGAAACAACAGTACTAAAGTAATTGTCTCCAACTTCATCTAGGTGAAAGCAATCTGTTTTACTGGCCTTTTGCATATTGCTGATAAAGAAACTGAGAATGTCTATTCTGTGCAAATGGTTTAAGGTTTTCATTCTCCTATTGCAAGTTCAGAAAGGTCAATAATTGGAAGGTATTATCAGAATGTTGTATGCCATTGTTTCTAAGAGGAAAATTTTACTGGGGCTTGGGGTGTTTCAGTGTTTTAGAAATGGGTAGGTAAGAACAGCTGAACCCACTCTGACTTCTTTCTCGGGGAGGAACAACATCTCTTTATGCCATTGGGATGGGTAACTTGGGGCTGTCTGGAGATCTGGCTAAGAGGGAAGGTTTTGTGCTGCTGCTGTCTGCAGCTGTGTGAGATGGTTCCTGTTTCTGAGATCTCAGAGAACAGGCATAATTGTGTTTTCCTTGCTGCTATAACACTTCGTCCTGGTTTTGTTAAAAACTAGTTTCTCTTTGAATTTACCTGTCAGCTAAAGCCTTCATATTAGCTGCATTTTTTCTGAAAAGCCAGGTACATGTTTTGGTAGACATAGCAATGGAATACGAGATCATTGATAAGGATGGATGGATGTATATCTCACAAGAGGGGTAAGGAGAAACAGGTGACCAGAAATTGACCAACAGAGTATAACATCCCATTCACATGAATACTTCATATAAAAGTGGGAGATCACGAGGATCTCATCCCTTTTCCTTATGGCTGATATTAGGAGACGACCTTGCTAGTTGTCCCTGTGAACTGAGACCTAGTGACAGACTGAATCCAGTTCCAGTTGGCTGTAGACTCCAGTCCAGGACTTCGAGTGCCAGCCCAGCTGTTGCTGGGACTTTCAAGATTGGTTTTGTATATTTTGTATGATTTTTCTCTATTTTTATTAGTAGCATTAGTAAAAAAAAAAAAAAAATAATTTTTCCAACTCTCTTCTCTCTGTCCTCCCTTCCCACCCGATCACCTGTCCTTAGTGGGAAGTGGGGAGAGTGAGGTACAGAAGGGGGAAGTGGGGGAAGAGGGCATTAACGATACATCTGCCACGGTTTTATTGTCACCCCACAATCAAAACCCTCGACACGCTTTTGTTGGAGGTGTTTTTGGTGACTTAAAAAAAAATTCCAAAAACCCCCCAAATACGACTCACTACGCATCACTTTACCTCCCTCTGTCTCCCCCAAAAAACATAAACAAACCAAACCCAAGCTGTTGGAGAGAAATGACCTTGTTTCAAGGGAGTACTCTACTGTGTGCATACACAGCATTCTAAAACAAAAACCTCCTTAAATGCCAAAATCTCCTTAGGAAATAGAGATAAAAGGTATTCAGAAAGGCTGAGTATAAAAGGAATGAATTCAGACTTAGTGTAAGATTTATGTTCCATCATCAGCTGGATAATAGTTAATGCTTTTGCATAGGTTACGTAAATATATGCAAAATGAGAAATATGTCTTATTGTGGATCTTTGATTCCTCAAGCAAACAGAACATAAATGGGATGCGTAAACTCGTGTTTCATTTTCTGGCAGAACTCACTCATGTTTTAAAATACTATGGTCTCTGAAAATCAATGCTTTGTAACTTCTGTATTGTAGAAGGTGGGAAATTCCTGTTAATTCCAGAGTTATCACTTGCTGAATTTAGGTGTGAGTTGGAAGCCACTGTTCTTAGAATCTGTTTTTCATCTTACGTTCACACTCAGCTTATGGGTAACTTCTTTTTTATCTGAGGTGGCTGAACAGTATTTCCTTAAATGAACAATCATTTAGATGTATTTGAAGGGACTCTGTGAAGCAGACATTTTCATTTAAAAAAAAATAAGTCTGTGTTATAAGGAATCTAAAGTCTTATCCTGGTGTTGTTTAGTCACAGTGTGGTATATATCATAATTGACCTGTGGGAGCTGAAATGTAGCCATGGCATGCAATGGGAAATGACTGCAGGTTGGCAGAGTGGGAAGGAGGAGATCTGTGAGATAATGAGACCCTGCAAGTGACTTCTTTGACATACATAAGCATGTGTCAAATGTGACAATTAATGAGCCTACAGTTCACGTTCCAAAAAGGCTGGAAAATAATCTGTAATATGCTTTTTTTTTCTTTTTTTTTTTTTTTTTGGGGGGGGAAACCACTTCATACTGTGTTTTCTTTATTCATGATGATGGTAATTAATATTTATACACAGTATGGGTAAAACAAAGGATCTTTTTTGAATCCTCTGGAATGGAATTCATTTCCCCTTAAAATAGAACAGATTCATATATAGAAAAATATTTCTGGCAGGGTTATTAAATCCTCAGAATGCTATATATGTGCATGCCCTGGATAAAAATAGTAAGCGTATATATAGTTGTTATCACTTAAGTCCTTTCAGCATCTCCCAGAGATAAGAAACATTTGTCACATTTTGAAGGAGTTTTCATTGACAAAGGCTTCAATCATGCAGAAAGCTGTTTTCAGATTTCCATAAAACAAAGCAAGACACCATTTACATGATAAATTGCTCCTAGACAACAATCTTAGCTGACTACCCAAGTGCTTGATTCTGTTATCACTGATTTGTCCTTCAGTTTTCAGCAGAATGAAAATGAAAGACTTGCAACTAATTGTGCCAGGAAAACAGAGCTAATTTGCTCATGCTGCCAAAAAAAAAAAAAAAAAAAAGTATTTAGAGTTGAGCATAAATCATACCATATGCAATAACAAAGCATTATTAATGGTCATACTGTCCTACAAAGACCCTGTGGGTGATATTTTGTAGTAAAATTACTTATTGAAAAGTCTGACATTTTCTTAAAAGCATGAAGATGTATATTTCTAGATGTCACTGAAAACTATGTATTCCAACAGAAAGTATGAATATGCTATTTTTTATCAACACCAATCAAGAGGAGAAATGGATATAAATATTAATATAAATATATTTTGGAGTCCTGTTATAACCAAATTTTATTCCCATCAAGATATCAAACTAATATGTTTTTCTTTTTAACCTATCAAAATGTCAGGCAAGAGGCTAATTGATACTTCAACTAGAATCATACTGAACTACCAGTCTGCTTTAAGTACTCTGTTTTATTTGTTCCCAGCCAGGCTTACAGTTCAGGATATCATAGCTGTTGAGTATGCCAAAGGAGAAAATCTCACCTCCACACAGAGTTCAAGCACTCCCTTCTTAAAGATGTTACATTTTTTTCAGAACTGTTTCAGAATAAGATTAAAGGAGCTTTGACACTGATGTAGACACTTCTAGCTATTTTGGTCACAGTGAAATATTTTCCCTGTAAGCAATATTATGCATAATATTAACTGTGCCTTCTGTGATTATCTGTTCTTATGCTTTAATCTTGCACTTTTTGTTGTTCCAGGGAGGGTTTTGTTTTGTTTTTTTAATTTAAGTTTTTAAAAGCCATTTCCTACATTTTTCACTATAATATTTTTTTCTGCTTTTTTGCTGTTTCTGCTGTTATTGATACCATGTTTTTGATTAAGAAATAACATTAGGACAATAGGCTTTAAGATGAAGTAACACTGTTCTGAACTTCAGGTTGATGAGTGTAATTTTGTTCTATATAGCCTTGTTTTTAAATCAGACTTGGATTCTGTTGCTAATCAAAAGATGCAGAAACAGGATTATGTTGTGGTCTTGTTTGAAAACAAGCAATGTAGAAAATAAATAAAAATTAATTGGGAGGGGAACTAAAATAAAATGAAAATATTTAATTTCATAACTTTGTGATCTAAAAAACTCAGTGGTTCCAAGTGATCTATTAAAATTTCAGTCTATGTTACTGTGCACCTAATTAATCTTAACCATCATGACTAAAAAAAATCCCAAAAGCGGAGCAGCATAAAGACAAATGTGTTTGTTTGTTTGGGGTTTTTTTTTTGGTTGTTTGTTGTTGTTGTTTTTTGTTTGTTTGTTGGTTTTAATATTGGTGATTATTTTGTGCATGGTCATCTTTGAAATTTCCAAAATGTAAGGAAAAAATGGCCCCTGTTTGGACTTCCAAATAAAACAAATGTAAATCCAAAGAGAAGAGTAACAAGAGCTTCAGACCTATTTATTTGTCTAGTGTTAGCAGTTCTGCAGAGATATGAATATGCCTTGTGTGGGTTTCTCCTTAGATACTATGCTGTAGCTGTTTAATCTTCAAGTGTTCAGAAACTATTCAGTCTGATGTAACTTGAAAAATAAAGAATTGAAGCCATAAAGTTGTGTTTTGGTTTTCTTGGTGTGGATTTTGTTTGTTGTTCCCTGATTTTCTTAAATACTTTACATATCTCTGCAAGCTTTCTGTATAAACAGGCACCATGTGCAGGTGCATGTGCAGGTGGAGCTGTCAGACTTTGGGATTATATGATATTCAAATCAAAAGTATTTCCACATTCAGTGAAGACATGAGTAGAAGGAGAAGTCTTGGACAGAGAAAAGGTACCTGACTTACTGGTAATGCTCTTCCTCCTGTACCATCTCACAGCACATTTACAGAATGATATTCGAGCTTGTACCACGCATATTTTAATTGAATTTTGTGAGTAGTCTAGTTTGAAACTGTGGTATTTAGTGTGTTAATGTTACAATACTGATAATCAAATTAGTTCATCATAAATTACACGTATGACACCCAACCTACCTCTATTTAAAAATGTTCCTTATCTTTCTCTACTGCGTCATTAAGATATTACAAGGCAATAGGTATAGCTGGGTAATCCTTCCTCACTACTTTCTGAAGCTCTATGTGAAATTCTATTTTCTTGTGTGCAAAGGTCGGTCTCTTTCAAATAGCTTTGATTGCACAGTGTCTAAGTAAATAAATGTTCATAAGGACAAGAACAGCCAAGTGGATTTTCTATCCTGTAGTAACTTCAAAACGTATTTCAGTCCAGTTATAAATTTGGGCAACAATAATAACATTTTTGAAAGACTCCAGACAATGTTCCTGAAATGACTCTTCAGGACAAACTTCAAAAAACAAGTGAAACTCTTTCTCACTAGACAAACTGACTATATATTCACATATTGCAGAAATTACATTATATGTAATACATTATTTTAAATCTGGTCGCATTTGTGTGGAAAAAAAATAAGATTTAAGAATCCAGAAAGCTAGAAATTGCTTAAATCAGAAGTTTTTGCAGCAGTCACATGTCTATATACAGCTAATTAAATTAAATTCACCTGTGCAGAGGACAGCTTACAAATATTTTTTGAGAAATTGCACAGGGTATCAGAAGGATTTATAGTAGTTATTTAGAATGGCTTTGTAGGATTCCACTTGATTAATTGACCTAAGTATTTCAAGTAATTGTTCTTACAATATAAATACTGGTGGTCATGCAGTATGTATCAATAAGAAACTGCATGGATGTGAAATTTGAACTTAGACCATTTTCTTCCACTCAGAATTACGACTCATCCAGGAACTATTTTTTTTTTTTTTTTTTTTTTTTAATTGTAATCTCAAGCTTCAGGTTTCCCAAAATGTCCTTAACAAATGATGTGGAAGTAGGGTTTATTTTGTTATCATAAAGAGAATTTTGGAACCCCTGAAGCCATTAAATGTATTCAAGCAGGAGGGTGAGATGCACCTTTTGATTTGTTCACACCCCATTTGATTCAGTGGTACTTTGCATAAGGAACTGTCTTTTCCTTTGGATACAGCCTAAAACTGAGTAATCTAAATAGCAGATAAATAATTATATTTATCTAACATGTTTATAAAAAGTGCACAGTAGAGCCATGGGTTGGCATAACACACAGAATGAACAGAGTGCTATAAGGATGAGGTTAAAATTGTATAAACAATTTTACATTTCCTATCTGAAAATGTCTGATTTTTAAACAATCTAAGATGCCATGTGTAAGTGTAAAGATTAGTTAGTTGTGTTAGCTGTGCTTGGTACATCTTAGTGGATATGTGGTTATTGAGCAGCTTGATTTCCTAAGCCTTCAGTATTTGAATCCTTCTCTGCCATTTCCTGGTAGAGATGGACCTGGGGAAAAAAAAAAAAAAAAAACAAAACACCACAAACAAACAAAAAAACCAACCAAACAAAAACAAACAAACAAAAAACAACGAGGGGAGGAAAAAAAAAACCCAAAACACCCTTGGATTGAAATTCTCTGGACTCAGATG
The DNA here is from genome assembly GCF_964273445.1 of Streptopelia decaocto. NCBI lineage: Eukaryota > Metazoa > Chordata > Aves > Columbiformes > Columbidae > Streptopelia > Streptopelia decaocto. Next base: position 17,724,411 of record NC_138658.1, on the reverse strand, counting down.
AAACTGCTAAAATCCTTCTTTCCTGATTGAAGAAGTAATCAAAATTTCTGTTGGAAAACATAGCATCTGACTTTATGTTGATCTCTAGGGCTGGAATTCAGGTGTTTTCTATGCCATGTAGTAAAATAATCTTATTTTTGTTCTCTTGAATTCTGCTATCCCAAACATTCATTCTCCAAAGTAGTGTCTACCACTTTTTTTTTTTCTTCTTGACTGTTGTTGTTCAAAACTGAAACTTATCTGAGCGCCAGTTGTCTTCTGAATTTTCAAAAGACTCAGATATCATCTGATCTTAGAAGGACAAAGTTCAGTAACTTAAATTTATCAAATGTTTTCACCTGAGATGAGCCTTGTCAAGACACAAAGAAAATTTCTTCCACCAATCCCTCTAAAATAAAAAAAGATAGGTTGAAGACCTGTAAAACTGAGTTGTGCTGTAGCACAAGGGTTCAGCTGGGTGACCATACCCAGCCTGGAAGCACCTGGACAGTCTTAGCCTGCCCACATGAATAATTGTCATCACAAATCCCTGTGAGAAGGCTAACAAAGTTCAGCAGCAACCTGGGTTTGCTAGAGCCTGTGATTCCCATCCTGTGTGAAAGGGCAGAAAGCATAAGCTTTCATCAAATGAGTGAAGAGTCCCAACACCTGAATCAGGACCACTTGCAAGGACTAATTAGTCTCTCTTCTGATATTTTTGACCTTCCTTGAATTGTGTCTGATAGAAGCAAAACTGTCTCCTTCATTTGCTGAAATAATTCCATCAGTATATCATTAAATTCTAGGATTCAGAAAGGTGTGTGACTGATCAATGTTTTCTGGTTTGTTGGCGTGGGGTTTTGTTTTGGTTGGTTGGTTTTAGAGGAGAACCAAGATCCCACTTATTCTCTGCCTTCCTCTTACCCATATGAAGTTTTCATAGGAAAGGAAACTTTTTAGAGGCCGGGAGAAAACCTCACTGCATGATGGATAGGACTGTGATTTGGTTGTGTGCATAGGGTCTGTGGGGTGCATAGTGGGAAGTGCACATTCCCTGAGTTCAGAATATTTTTTTTTCTTTTTTTTCTTGGTAGGAGTAAGGGGACTTGAAAACTTTCTACGCTGATGTTCACAAATCTATTGATATGGTTTTGAGTAGGCTATTTTACTTCTTTTTTCCTTCTCATTTCACTTTGTTGTCATTATCTTCCAAATGCTTCTTTATTATTTAAAAGATCATTCTCTGTTTTCCTTCATCTATCCATACTTACGCTGTTTTCCTAAGTAATAATATTCTGGTTAGATCTTCATCAAACTTAATCTATGTTAAAATCAAAGGATTAGAAAACTGTCAGCTCCTGATTTTAGTTCTGCCATGTATTTAAAAAAAAAAACAACATGGTTTGTGTGTGTGAAAATAGCTGGCACATCTCTTGCTTTTATATAGGCTCTACTTGGAAAGGGAATAGTGATCCCTAGAACTGAAAGTAAGAATACACTGAAAAATATATATATATATATATACAATTGAATATATATGTGTGTATATATATATATATATATATATATATATATAAGTGGTTTAGGGCTAAAACCACAAATTTATAAAATTAAGAGAAAGCTCTCTAAAGAAATAGAATTCCTAAAGTTCAGGGATTTGTCATTTGCCAGTAATCTAGGACAATGATTGTCAGACTGTTCTCTGTAGAGCACTTTTATGTAGTCTGAGGAGTTACTTTTGTCAAAATTCTGCAGCAATGATGAAAAATTGAAATAAGAGGTCAACCCACTATCCTAGAAAATTTCACTTGGGTCTCGCTTCAAGGAGAATTGCCATTGTTCCCTTATATTCCTCTGTCTTATGGGGTTCCTGGACAAGAAATGAAGTTAGTTTTTCCTTTAATTTTCTGTATTGTAAGGACAGCTGAGTTCAGTGTACTGCTGGTACTGAAATTAGAAGGGAGAGACAAAAGAGAGCAAACTAAATAACAGAATCATCTAGAGACATATGATTTATAAATCTCATATGTACTTCAAGCAATCAGGTGAGAATAAATACTAGTAAATGTAAAAATATTAGTAAGTGAAATAATATATTGTTTTAGTGGGGCATAGGAAACAGAATAAATACACAATTTTAAATTTACCTGCTCCTCACAGCAAGGAGCAAAACAAGTTCAGTCCTCATGTTACAGTTATTATTCTCCTTAATATTGTGGTAACAGTATTTTTCATGTAACTGCAGAATGCTGCTTTGCAAAAGATCTGCAAGGATCTCATGCATATAAAATACTGAATAGCAGCTGACATGTAGGAAGGAGAGAAAAGAAGAGTCTTTGCTCATAAGAAGGGATTTCCCCCTGCTTCATGCAAATAAAACACCAACTGAAATGCATCATAAAAGTCAAATAGGATTATGATCTTAGTGCAATGACAGTTTCCTTTGAGATGAATTAAATCTGATGGTGAGTCATTCTGTTCTAGAAAAGAACAAATTGTCTTGTAGTCCTCTCCTAAGATAAAGAGAATACAGAAAGGGAAAACGTTATGGCAATGGAAGATAAGAAACCTCCTTAAAGGCAATTTGGGAAGTATTTATTTTGTGGAAAAGTGGGAGAAATTGGATGACTAGAGGGGAAGTGATTAAATATTCACAGAATGAATGCAACAACCACAACTGTCAAATGTTTCAGTTAACCATTTTTTTTTTCCAGTGTGCTAAATCTCTTTCTACAAGTTAGGCTAGAAAGTTTTCTCAGCATGCTTTCTGATATTTTGGCTACCACAGATGCTTTGAATTGTGTCATTGTAATTACACGTTTCACCATCATCCTTCTTGTTCCTAGATTATTCTTCTGTAGCATAACTCATATTAGAAAAGGACATTTAATTATGTTATTTAGTATGAAGTCAGAGAAAATTTCCTGTCCTTTAATTTGCAGAGTATGCAGACAATTTCCATTGGTACTGAAAGATCAGTGTAGAAAGAACACCTATTTCTGTAGTTTTATAATATAGAATTTATGGATGGGAATGCTTAGATTAAAACAAACAAAAAATCAAAACTCCAAAACCTCATAAGGCTGTTAATTTTGGTTACTGAAAATGTAGTGGTAATTTCAGTAACGAAAACAGGATTTGCTCTAACCCAGGGCTGTCAAACTTATTTTCACTGGGGGCCACATCAGCCTTGTGGTTGTCTTCAAAGGGACAAATGAAACTTTATAAGTGTATAAATGTAGGAGCAGTTTGACAGCCCTGCTCTAATCAGTTTTCAAACTTTCCCCACTTCTGCATCTCCACAGCCTCTTAGTAGTGTTTGTAGAAACTAATGCTGCAATCTTTAGTGAAGTAAAATCTACACTTAAGTCAATGTAAGTTTCTTCTCTTTGGAACAGCACATTTTTTCTTAGAGCATCTCCTTTGTCATTACTTTCCATTCATTAGCAGCTACTCACTTTGCAATTTGCATGACATGTCATCTATGTACATACATCAAATGCTTCCATCCTGAATTCAAATTACTTTATACGGAAACTGTTTTGGCTTTTTTTCACTGATGGCTTTTGTTTCCCCTTTTGTTTTTGGAAAAAAAAATAGAATTGGGAAGTTAAAGGTTCATCCATGAAAGTTTATGAACATAAAATATTTTCTTCTACATCATTTGTTGCAATATTATATAGCTTTAAGTAAGGGAACTAAGCAAGCATGTTTGTGCTTCTCCACTGCAAATAAAAAACAGATAATTTTCAGAAGTAAACCCAAAGACTTTTGTGTCACTAAATTAGACATTTTACTACTCAGTCATCATCTACTAATGACACATTTTATCCTAGGATAAAACAAATATTTTTTTCCTATGTGAAAATGGTAAATTTCATAGTAAATTTTAAAATAAATGTATTTGTCTACATATACAGAATTACAACATTTTCAATCTGCTCTCACCAAAATCATCAAAAGCAGACTAGTTTTTTCTAAGGTTATGAAAATGCTATTCAAGAAATATTGTTGTTGGTTAACTGATGGGCAGTGAAGCACCACAGAGTTGCTCACTTACTTCACCCCCATCCCTTTATATGGGTTTTTTTTCTGGTTTGGTTTTTGTGGGCAGTTTTGGTGTGGTTGTTTGGTTGTTTTTTCAGGTGATAAAGACAGCTTTGGTAGCTACGTGCACCTCTAAATATACATATGTATCTGTTACAAGCAGTGCCATAACTTAACAAATGCACAGAACTAGGAGATGTGATTTTGTAAAATCTGAAATTCTTATATAAAGTCCTGGATTTGCCCCCTTCTCTGGCAAAGCTCTGATTCTGCTTGTTTCCTTCATGAGTTACGTAGAATAATTGTCAGTTTTCTCTTGCGTATAAGCAGAATGCACTTATTATTCAAGTACAATTAGAAAAAAAAAAAATTACACCATCTCATTAATCAGGTCTCTTAAGCTTTTTCTGTGTTAGAAAAGTAGAAGCATAAAAAGACATTTAGAGTAAAGGATATGCTATAAAATGAGGGAAGGACAAATAACATAAGGCCTTGTCTGAGTTAAATGATGAGTATCAGCTATTGTCTGGAGGTGGTTTTCTTCATTCATGACCCCTCTCACTAGCTACAGGATTGGCCTCTGAAATCTTCATAAAGACAAGAATTCAAAGGTTAGGAAATAATGAAAGATGATGCCTACAGTCTAGTAACGTGATAGCTTTTTCCTGTTGAGGGAAATGCATACAATCAAAAATGCAGAAATTGCAAGATGTTAAAATAACTGCTTTAAGTAGCATTAAAGGGGAGAAAATTAGAGAAGATCACATGAAGATTATGGAAAATTATGTCTATTAGTGTCACTTATGGCTACAGAGCTAAACAATCTGTTCTTTTTAACAGTTTGCTCTGACTGTGAAATCTAATGCAATGTTTCCCTTCATCTCCATCCTCCTTGCATCCCATCTCTCCACTGCAAACAGGAAATGCAGTTGGTCACCCTTCCAATGTCCCTTTCTTCTACCTGGGTGATAGTGGTAGCCCTCTGGGATTCTTGGAAACGTGGCTGGTGAGCAAGATATTTTCCTCTTTACAGTGAGTAGCAATGCTTGCGAGCATACAGAAAGCTTAATTAGTTTTTCTCTATTTCTGTGTGTCTCAAAGTCTCTCAGTGCTGAAATGTATGCTTTTGCACACACTTCAAGAAGAAGAGAGAAGCACATTGTGAATGAGCTTATTTTGAGCATCACCTTATGGTTTCAGCAGCTCTGTTGGCTCTGTGTTTGGAGCAGTGGGAAACGTTTGGCAGCTCAGTCGTGTGATTTTCTACGTGCTCATCAGTTTGATCCAAATGGGTGAACAGCTGGGATCTCACCATCTTGGAGACAATTGCCTACTGGAGTTCATTTCTCTGACAGACATTAAGCTGTAATCTTACTGAATGGTGCTTTGCTATTTCCCTTTTTTTTCTTTTTGCCTAATGAAAAGAATATTGAAATTCAACCAGAGAGTCTTTATTATCTCTAGCCATTCATTTTACAGTAAAAAGAATGCTATTGTATTTCCAAACTTTGAGGAAGGCATAACAAATAAGATTTCTTGTGGATCTCATTTGACATTTTTTTTCTCCTTCAAAAATGGAAATAAATGTGTTTTCTCATTTGAAAAATACCCAAACCATATCACAGAAGTTCTATAATTATATGCAGTAGACCCAGAAATGATCCCATTGAGAAAGCTTCCATTTGTCTGTAGAGAGAATGATAGAAATCTTGATTCTCTCAAAAGAAAACAAGGTATTCAGGAAAAGATACTCTTGAGGTGTTTCTGTTTGATTGTTTTTTGTGTTTGTTGTTGTTGTGGTTTGTTTGGGTTTGTTTGGGCTTTTGTGTGTGTGTGCGTGTTGTTGTTTTGGAGGGGGAGTTAAGTTATTACAAGTACTTTAATAGAATTATAGGTTTTCCTCAAAAAACATGAACTGATACTGTATCGTTGATTGTAGGGCTTGCAGCTCTCTGTCACCAAGCAGCTCCAAGGTGTAAAAAAAAAAAAAACAAAAAACAAAACACCAAAACGAAAAAACGAAAAAACAACGAATATACCAAAATCACTAAAACTACTTCTCAATTAAGGAGAACAGTCCTGCAGTCCTGTTCAGGTATCCTGGTTCCTCATAGAGGACATAAATTATCAGTTTCTTGGGTTTTGTTTTGTTTTTTATTTGGGTTTTTTTGTTGTTTGTTTGTTTGTTGTTGTTGTTGTTTTTTTTGGTGGAGGAGAATATGGGTAAAAACAGTTGATGTGAATCTTCCATGTTCATGCAGTTACAAAATAGGAGAAGCAAGTGTATTTTTCAAAGTAATAGACAGATGCTAATTTTCTGGAAGAGTGCTAGAAATTTGTGGCCAGCTCACCTGGTTACCTTAATATTACATCTTATAAATTCTTTGTGTAGCCATCTCTAGAGTAAAAGGAGCTATTTTCTATATTTGTTGATAAAGCAGAACAAGAAATGCAATGAGTTCTTTGTATAACTTGCTTTGCTAAATGTAATACTTCATCTTCGGTGTGACAAAGTGCTATTGTTATTAGGTATATATTTAATGTATCCTGAGTAAGACAATAAATATAACTGCAATTTCTTTTGTATTCCCCTGGGTAAGGCAAGTGAAGAGCATGAACGCTTTCATGCCCTTCAACCTGCCCACGGATGCAGTGGAGTCCCCATCGCTGGAGGTTTTCAGGACACCATTGGTCAGGGTGCTAGATAATCTCATTGAGGCTCTCTTTTCCATGAAAGTTTTGACCAAATGATTTTTCGAGGTCCTTTCCTACTTGGGTTATTCTATGTTTTCTATAATTTAAGACAACATTATGGCTAATGGGCCTGCAGTTAGCGAAGAGAAAGTTAGGAAGCTGAGGACCTTCCTCCTCTCTTCCTCCTAATTTTTATTTTTATTCTCTGACATTGAAATAGACCTGAAATCATTCCTTCTTAGTTAACTGGTGGACCACTAGGTGGAAGAGAGGCAGTGTGTTAAGGGTGACTAGGGCTGGACCAGCAAACTAGTGGTTGAGTTCTACCTTGACACTCTCAGTGATGTAAAAGGAGGGGGAATCAACATGGAAAAGAGATGTCCCTGGAGAAATCCTTTAGTCCTTACAGATAAAGGATTACTTCACAGGCTGCTGTTGAAATAGGATTAGTGCACACTGATGTCTTTGTGATTCTTTCTTTTTTATTTTTTGAGTTGTTTGGTTGTTTTTCCTTTGTTTTCAAACAAAACTTGGTAGTTCTGTGAGAAAAATTGTGCAGCATAGGGTATGCAAGAAACATATTAAAGTCTCTCACTCTTGCATTTAGAGTGGGGACTAACATTCATAAGATCGGTTCTAGGAGGACTTACTGTACAGCTGAACCTGCTTGCTACAGAAAAAAACTGGCAGAGAGTTTGCATATGTACTCTCAGTCCAGCTGGGAATAACCTTTTCAATCTATAATTTTCTCTTCACAGTCTGTTCTCCCTTCATCCAATCCAGAATGCAATTCTCTCGAAATGTTAGCTTTCCAAGAGAAACAAGCAATAAACCTCTACAGTATTGCTTGGACCAAATACTTTTTCCCAGACAGGAGATAAAATTATCTATATAGAGAGTTTCTATGTTCAGGTGCACACCCCCCCCGCTACTATTTTCATCCTCCAATGTTATTTTTTACATAAAATGTAGCTACGTTTTGGGAACTGGGAAAAGAAAGTTTGGGGTTTTTTTTGGTTTAAATAATTAAAAGCCTTAAATAAGAAGTTATTAAATGTATTCCATGTTGTTACAAAAGTTATTTTGGTCCAAATAACACCTAGTGGAAGTATGGAAGCCTTTATTTGTAGAAGTGTCTCCCAGACCTAAATATCACAATGATCAGGTGTTTAACTTTTTTGTTTAGTGTTTAGGCAGCAGTCCTCTTCAGGTGTAACTGTGTTGGTAGAAAAGGTCCTACCTTTCTGTCAATTGAGAGGTTTGTGTGCTAAATTAACCTTGCTAACTTTTCCTAAAGCAAATTAGGGAGAAATATCATGAACTGGTTTGTAACATCCCTATATATGTATCAGACTGAAAGGATGAAATGAAAAGATTTTTTTTTTTTTGTATTGTATTGTTGGTATTTAATTGGACAAACCATATGTAGATGGATGCTTATTTGATGAATGAAAATCTAGTTGTAGCAAGGGGTTGTAACTTTATTTTTGTCCAAGTTCAAAAGACTTTCAGAAATCTCTGTTTTAGGAGAAAAAGTGTGACGGCTCAGTATTTCTTCAGGCATACCACAAGCATCAAAGAAACACATTTAACTTAATGTATATCTTAGAACTGATCAGAATTTTGCTGTAGTTGTTCTGCCTGATAGTCAAGACACTGAAAAACTGAAATGAGATGGAAAAAAATTTGATTTCACATGTTTTACAAGGGAACTTTTCTATTCAATGTTAATCTTGGGTCTTCCACCATTAGTGACAAGTTCCTCTATGTCACAGAGTCACCCCGAGGTTAGTTTAAGGGAGAACAGGGTCCAAAACAACTTTTATTAAACCGGTGAGAAACAGGATTTTAGTACTCCAAAGTGACGTGAATACAGGTTCCGATATCAATTGAGGAAATTATTAAGGGGCAGCAACTAATACAACAGGATGTCCACAGTGTGCATGCATGTGACTTCACCAAAAACAATGCCAGAGCCACCCCTGAGTCCGGGAAGAGTACACACTTGCCTGAACATGGTGTGGGATTATTTTAAAAGGATACACATACTCGTAGTGAGTACGGAAAGTGTACACTCACAATTCTGCAAGGATTAATTTATGATACACTCACAATCCTGCGAGGAGAAATACACATGCAAATATGCACGGAATATTACACGTGCTTACATGGAAGCACAGGAGGAAAATACACTCACGATTATGTGAGGAAATAATTTACACACATGCTCGTATTGAGCATGGAAAGTACGCGTGCAAATGTGCACGGAAAGCATAAATACACGTGCAAATGTGCACAGAAAGTAGATAGACTCACAATCCTGCAAGAGTTAATTTTACTCACACACGTGGTAGCAAGGCAAGCAGAGTCTCCGTCCCAGGGTGGGAGGGAAGTGGCTCCTGGCAGCAGCAGCTCAGCTCGTAACTCCAAGAGGATCGCACCAGGGGTGGGCCTCGACGAGAATCCTGGTTTTATAGCCTGATCATATCTGACTGTAGGCATTCCAGAAGCTTCTCTGCACCCCCACACTGGCTGTCAAACAAAAGAAGCTGTTAGCCTCAAGAAGCAGAGAGAGAGGGAGATGTGTCTACACCTTCCATATCGAAGGAAGGGAGGGGGAGAGAGGGGGGTTTGCATTTTGCCACACTCTAAATGCAATAGCTGATATTGTTTGTCTTTACATGACTTTTCATTTGTTTTGGTAAGAACAATAATTTTGTCTTGATTTATGGTTGATTGGAATTATTCCTTTTTTATCAAAACAAAAATCCTAAAAAATGCTAGCACCAATATCTAATTCCAAGAAATAGCATTTGTAGCATAGATGAAAATGAAATAAAGGACAATCTTAAATCCTTTACTAGAAAAGGTCTGTACTGAAATACTGTTATAATGTAGGTGACAAGGTGCCTCAATGCTGTCCATGACCAGGTCAAACTATGCAGAGTTGCTTCTAGATTTTACAGGTTGTCCCATTTCTTGCAACCATGAAGTTCTGCTTTCAAGTATTTCTTGTTTTTTAATACTAAGTTTTATGTACAAATAGAACATATATATGTAACTTTCAATTCTGTAGTTTATATGAAGCATGAGAATTAAAAGAAGTCTTTTGCAAATATTTGATGAGCTTTTTATTCTACTGCAGTTTAATGTTAGATTATGAGAGGAAGAGGCTTTTTTTTTAAAGGAGTGACTTTGAAAATGTTTTTGATATCAGTAAATGTATCTTAAATGAAAACTAAACTTATTGTTTGAAGGTTATAGGCAGGAAAAACAAAATGGCAAAAAAAACCTAAACCAGCAACATTGTAATTTTTGAGGCATCTGCAACTGAAATTTGACTAAACAGTTTCCAGTCAAGAGAACTTGATGTTCTCTGCAGGGTCAAATAGATAAATAGTGTCTATGACATGGTTATTCTGTTGTACAATAAAATGCAAATTTTGGCAGCATTATGTAAGTGTTTGGCTGACTTCATACAAGTTCTGCCCTGAAAAAAAACAACCATAAGTAGCTGAATGAAGTGCTTGAGTTGAGAGAGGACCTCAGAACAGATGGTGTGGTATATACTAGATAGCAGCCTTTGCCACAGAGCAAAAACACTCAGTTCAAACCAAAATCAGGATCAAAGCAGTTTATGAACTTATTAATAAGCTGTAATCAACTGGAAATCAGTGAACTATAAAGTCAGGATCAATAGTAGCAATAGAGTAAGTAAACTAAAATATTAGGCACATGCGAAATGTTAATAAAACCTCAAATTTCTATCAATTGATCTACAACTAAATCCTAGGAAGTTACTGTTCCCTATGCACACTAGCACACATACACCTCCCAGCCCTGGGGGTTACTAGCCCCCCTCACTCCTGGGGCAACTTTGGGAAAAGTGGGTAAGGATGTCCAGCGAAAAGTGGATCAGGTTCTCTTCCTTTTTTTAAAAATCTAGATTGGTAGTAGGATGAAATTTTTTTTTTTCTGGTCCATTTAGGACCATGTCTAGCAAAAGGATGACACTGAGAATAGTCTTATGCCCTATATTTGCGTCCATGTTTCCTGGTTTTGGTGAGTTAAGAAAGAATGCAGCTGTGGTGTATGCAAATGCATCTGCACAAATCACAGAATCAGAGATTATTTCTAGCAAGGAGCTTGGGATATATTTTTGTCAGAGACTGATTTGAACAACTCATTTGAAGTCGAGGTTTTCATCTGTCCAGCTTTCAGGAAAGCAAATAATAGCACTTCCATGATCAGATTAAATACATATAGGGCTAATGTTACCACCAATGCACAGTTTTCATTGATATCTTTATAAAAAATTGCTTTTATTAATTTTTGTATGACTGACACTGAAGATGTGGTTGTTACTGAGGAGCTGATTTGTATCTGTATTCAGTTTCTTTCCCTTACTGTGCTTGGGATGTATCCATTCAAATAGTGTCATTATGGTTTAATGGGCTTAATTTAATCCCGTAGTGTTCCCCTCTCACTTTTCTTCCATATTCAGTGCTTTTACCAGCATCTGTAACAGTTTTAGTAAGATCAGTTTAGCTGGAACTGAATAACTTGGAGTCCCCAGAAAATGGAAGAACAACTTGTCTAGGTGCAGTGTTGAGCTGCTGTTATGTGTGGCACCTCAGCACTTCTGTGGGGTGCTTTGGGTGGCACTTGAAGCTTGTACAACATGAGTTGTTTTCCTAGCTTTTGACCAGTAACAACTCCTAACACATCGTTAAAGATTATTCCTCCTTTGAGTTTTTATTGATTGCTCATCTTCAAATAAGTGATAACTTTCAGTCAACCTTTGAGAGTCAAATGGTTCTAATTTCCTGTATTAAAGCAACTCTTAAGCCTTTTTAATTAAGTCACTCTTACAGAGAATCCTTGGACTTAATCCCTTCTTGAAGACTGTTTACCTTTACTTGTCCGAAGATCGTTGGAAGAAATTCTTGTCCAATAATATTCAAAGATTCCTTATCAAATTCTGAAAGGTAACTAACTAATCCCAGAGATAAGGCTCCATGCTTAAACAGTTCTCTAATTTAGTTACCTGTTTGAAGTGTGTCGATTGACCTTATGGTAACTGTCCATAAAATATCTTCACTTTCATAAAGCAGGAGTATTGGGTTAACGTCTGCTTAAAAGACATTAGATCTTTCTAAAGCTTTGAAGGGAATATATAATAATCTTTGTATAGAAAAGTGAATGTGAAGAACCAGTAAATTTCTACACATATATGTAGAGATTTATATGTGTATATATATATGTATGTATATATATATATATATTTATATACACATGAACATATAGATTACATTTGTGCTTGGGAAGTTTTACTTAAGACTTGGAAAAACTTGAGCTTGGCTTTAAGTAATTTTTATAAAGAAATGTGAGAAGCATTCTACTAGTGTGACTTTGCAGTTCTGATAACAGATCATGAGCACCACTGGGAAGATGGATTAAATTGGAACATAGATTAAGTGGCTGACTGCAATTTTATTTCAACTGCTTTTAAGTCAAAAAGGTCAAATAGAAGCCCAAATAAGCTTTTGCTGTGATCTAAGGAGTTCAGTGTCACATAACATATGCCTTTGGGCTTGGAAAATGTCTGTCTTCATCTAGTCTAAGGAAACGATTTGGCATTCTGCTTCAGTTTCCTATCTAGAAAGCATGTTTTCTGTCTTCTATCTGATTATACCTTTTTTTAAAAAAATATTTTGACCTGTCTTAGAGAAAGCTAAAGGCTTTCCTGTAATATAGGCAAAATTGAATTTTTGCCATTCAAAGTATGTGTCTTTTATTCCAATGAAAAGAGGAGATGGAGACCTGAAGGTTTGAATGTTCCATGCTTGATGCTGTCTTCTTGCTTCACACCCATTCAGCAATAGTTTCTGGAAGGGGTTCAAGCCTATTATAAATTTGGAATATGAAGGCATAGAAAATACACAGAGATTATCCTGAAATGCAATACTCTTTTTTTTTTTTGCATAATAGGAAAGAAAAATAATTTTAAAAGCCTTATTCATTCTAATACTAAAGAATTCAACAGTCAGGTTGGTAGAATAAATCTGCAAATTTATTGCAAGGACTGTTCTGCTAATTCTAGTTAAAATATGATAAAGTAATTGTGGAAGAAAAAGGTAGGCGATTAATCAGAATCTGAAAGCAAGCAAACAAAAAATATGCTGATGCTCCTTAGACTAACACATTTGAAAATATACAGATGTGTTGTCAGGCTTGAAACTGTATTGCAATTGTAGCTGTCATAGGTCCACTCAAATGAAACCTGTACAGGTCAATTCATTTAACATTTTCCTAGTATATGAGAAAAGCAGCACATCAATGCTTCCTGAAAATGGAGAATTTCAAGTCTAGGTTTTGCATGAGTGATCAAGGGTTTCTAGCTATGACACATAAGGCAGACTAAACAAAACAAAAAAATTGCAAATAATACCTTTAGGAATTTCAAACTGCTATCAAATATACACATTCTATTATTATACAATATTACCCTTTAAATGGGATTTAGTCATATATGTTTAATATCTTTTTTTATCCAATGTATCATGCTATTTTGCCATATTTCATTTGAAACCATTTGAAACCATTTTGCCATTATTCATTTGAAACCATATTTTGCTGTAATTAAGAAGGTAGATTCTATCCTAAAACTTATAATAATGAAAAATAGCAAGGAGTAGGTCTGTGAATGGCCTCCAGCAATCATCCAGTCCATTCATCTGCCTCAGAATCAGATATAACTAATAGCTGCTTGATATAGTTAAGTTCTTCATAACATCTGCTGGTGATGGAGTCTTCAAACACCTTCTAGATCACTTTTTAGCTTTTTTCTTTTTTTTCTTCTGATATCTTCCTTGTATTTTCCATCCTGCTATTTAAATACACATGTTCTTCACCTGTGGTCAGTGAGCATGGACATCCACTTATTTCTTTCCTCCTATTCATTATGTAAAAAGAGATGAAGGTTAGGAGGAAAATGGAGGAATGTAGTGCTTTATCAAAAAAATACAGACATCCACGAACACTAACTAGATGTGTAAAATGACTATATTATGAAACAGAGCAGCAAGCTTAAATAATTAAAAGCTTTATGATCTTATTCGAAAGATTGCACAGATCTATATGGGCCTATACTAATATACATCTGCTATTTTTACTCTGTTATAATGCAGAAATGAGATGAATGAGATGTTGTTATTGCAGTTATGTACTTGTTATAGTTTATGTTTTTAAAATGCTGTAAAATGACCATGAATTAATTGGGGGGAGTAGTTGTCTTTTTGGTTTTGTCCTTTTTTTCCCAGTCACATGTGATAGCATTGGTGTTTTCAAAAAATGTTTAGCATGTTTTAAGTATTGAAAGCATAAGAAAATAAAGCTTAGATTTTTAACATGTGACTGGTGAGTACTAGGGAAAGGTTTAAGTCTTTATCTACAGTTGTGTCGTATCGGAAGCAAATATCAATCTATAATTCTTATTTTTAGAATTGGACAGTGGATTAAATAGGTATTTTATCTGTATGCAAATTACATTTGACTTTACGAATATAGTTCCTGTTGTACCATATTATTAGCTCAATTGTGCCATTAAGCATGCAGCATTTTTCAACATCAATTTAAAGTGAGCTAAGTGTGTCCTCTTGAACATAGTAATTGCATCCTAGCATCCTTTTTATTTAAAATAATTCATTTTACCGACAATAATATGGTTTATCTTCCAATATAAATTCCTTGGGGCACAGATAATGCATTATTCTCTATTTAGAAGACAGGCACATCATGGGAACTACTAGAAATGAAGGATAGTAATTACATTCCTTAAGGGGAGTGAAAGAAGCTTAGTTTAAATTTCAGGAGAGATATAAATGAGAACTCTGCACAGAATGAATTTCAATCCAAATGAGCAAAACTTTGGTCTATATATTTAAAATTGCATATTTTGAATGAGAGTTCCAGGCTGTTTTAAATAAGCAGCTGGAAAATATCCTGAATGTTGGTTTTGAGTATGTTTACTGTCAGATAAAATTAAGTGCCAACAGTATTGTTATGGAATTGAAGATAATTGATCTCTGGTCTTAAAAGAAAAATCCAGTTGTTAAAATAATATTTTGTTCATTGACTTGGGGCGGAGGGGGGGGTGTCAAAAAAACCTCCCAAAACCTCAAAATTTGACAAGCCACTTCTCTATTTTTTTTTTAAGAAGACTTTCTTATGTGGAAAAACAATAATTAAGCATGCCTGTCTGTCTGGTAAAGCTGACTGTACACTGTATTGCACTGTGATTGTCCTATGCCACTTATCTGTCCATGTTAATGGATGTATGATCAACGTGTCAGACTTTGAAAATTGAAAAAAATGTAGCTCTTCAACAAAGAATCAGAAAAATGAGAGAGAGACCTAATGCATGTTTTGTTTCTAAGCTCTGCACGTTGAAACTGAATGCAGATGGCACCATTTTGAATGAATTAAAGTTAAAATGGTGGATGTTGTCTCAACTTCTCATTCTACTTTACTAATACAAAACCATGAAGTGAAGGATGAGCTCTCTACTTGAGTTGTCATTATTCTGGTATTCTAGAAACTCTTAACATTCTTATAGTAACAGTCAGTTGCTTTCTAAGAATTCACATTTGTGGCTTTTTCTCCTGAAAGTAATCAAGTTACATTCATGGTGGTTGATCCCATAAGGCATTAAGTTTGACATAAAGGGTTTGTTTTGGTTTTTTTTTTGGTTGTTGTTTTTTTGTTTGTTTGTTTTATTTTTTCCTTTTTTTTTTTTTTTAATCCAGATTATTTTATTAGCAGTTGTGCTGTACAATTTAAATAAATTTAGAAAGAAGGTTGTGGTTTGCGTAGTCCTAAAACCACCTCATTCTTAAATGACTTTTAGACATTTTGAGGGACGTTATAAATAGCATGCCACCATTAGCCACCAGCAGCAGCCTTTTGCAGCCTGAGGGTATGAGGTGCTCTGTCTGTCCCTTTTCCCAGAGGATACATTACTGTGGCCTCTAAGTGTATGTAAAAGGTAGGCTGCTGTGAAATGAGCTTGCCTGCTTTGATTAAGGAAACAAGATCGTAAATACCTAAAACATGCACATTCCTCTGTAGAAGTGTATACAGGGATGTACAATTGCCCTACAAGCTCTACAAGCCAACTGCAACCAAGGTCATAACAGCAAAGACAGATAAAAAGCATCCACTTACAATTTCAAGTGGAAGTCCATGTTCATGGACTAGATCAAAGATGGGAAAAGTACCACCTGGGGTCCAGCTCTGTGTATGCTACAAGGAATAATTTGTTCCACTTATATTGAATTATTTGTAGGAGTGAGGCATTTATTAATGCAGACATTTGCAAGATCAGCTTCACTTCTGTTTTGGGGTTTTTTTTTGGTTGGTTTTTTTTTTTTTCAATCCTACTATTTTTTGGTATTACAATGAATGTTAAATACATCCACATCCACTTTAATTTTTAGTTGGATTTCTTAAAACACTCTGGTAATGTAAATAAGTTAATCTTTTTTTTTTTTTTTCAAAAATAGAACTTTTTATAGCAGTATGAGAATTTTTTTTTTTTTTTTGTGAAGTGTGGGGTTTCTTTTGTTGTTGTTTGTTTTTCTATTTGTTTGGGTAGAACAAACATTTATTTAATTAATACCTACAATGAGAACAGAAAATTCTTCAGCTGGTCTGAGGCTGGGAAAAGTTGAGTCTACATTGATAAAATCAAACAATCCCAATGTAAATATAGGTTCTTAACCCTGAAATGGAAGGAAATAGTTAAGATAAAATATAGATGCTTGCTCGCAATGTGAGTATTTTAAAGACCCTTTTGAAGTTTAACAGAAGAGCTATTTTTTGATACATTTAAATGTAATCACTTAAGGTTGCATTTTATGACAAGCTTGACAATCAGTCACTGTAAAGGAAAATTTTCAAACCGTAAGGCCCTGAATACATTAGAAAAACAAAGGTAGTTTTGTTAACAGAGAAACTGATAATGCTGAAAGGAAGCCAAGGTATGTGACCAAAAAAAAAGACAAAAAAAAAAAAAGGAAAAAAAGTCCTTTCAACATTTCAACCTTTAGAGATCAGTTCATCTGAAAGAGTTCTGCCCTGGTTATGTTTTAAAGGACGCACAGAGATCCATAGACACACACAGGAATTCAGTGGTGCCCTCAGGGTGCCTCTGTTTGTATTACAGGGCGGCTCATTCACAGTTCACCTGGGATAGAGCTGCTCAGCTTCCCTTTGTGCTCTCAAAGCCACCTATAATGATACAAATAGAAGTACCCTCAGGGCACTGCATACAAAGCATTTAGAAAAGCCAGAGATCCTTTACGGTATGAAGGAAATACAGAAAGTAGAAAAGAATTTATTTTTCTCCGTGGTAAATAAAAACTAAGTATTTGGCAATTTATATTTCAGAAGTTGAGCTTGTCATTTTCTAAAAAGTAGAGACTTTGTAATATCTTTTAATTTCAATAGCCAAATGATTGGTCACAGCCTGAGACAGGTATGTTGTTCCCTGGGAGATTTACTTTTTCCTATATAGACATAGAGAACATTTTCAGAGCAATTTACATTTCCCTTAATAAGAAACCAGAAGCTTCAAAATAAAAGGCTGAGCAATAACAAGTAAGATTTGTACCTTGAATTCTGCATCACAGATACTCCCTTTACAAAGTAAGATTGAATCATTATTAATGCACTTGTTTTTTTCACAGAAAATAATATACTGCTTCAAATACAAGCTATTTCAAAGCTTCCGTTTTTCTGAGCTACTCCTTATCTTGGCTACCATACTAAAAAACGAAAACAAACAAAACCCAAAACAAATGAACAAACAAAAACAAACAAATCAACAACAAAACAACAGAAAAAAAACCACACTTAGGGAGCTTCTAGGTAGCTTTATCTAATTACACTACCTCTTTTTAACTTGGGATAAATTAACACTGATATCTTTGATATAATGTGATAAAGTTGTTATGATAATGCAACAGAGTTTTATTACCAACAGTTTTAGCCTTTTTTTTTTTTTTTTTAGAAAGTGTGTAGGATGTGCTTTTCTACACTTATTTCTGGAATACTGAATAGTTTTTACCTTTCCTTCCAAAATGCAGGGGGCATATTTCATGCTTGTTTAGACTACAAGAGATTCTAGGTTGCATTTTGAATACAGTGCCCTTTTGTGGACTCCTACTTTGTGTTTGACATTTTTACTGCTGTTTTAAAAGGCTGATTATGAGAAAGGTTATCCATGAGTTTGATTGCTATTTTCAGTGATCTTAATTTTTCCAGGATTCCCCATCTGCTGTAAAGGGTTTCATTTCCACTGAAACTGAGGGTGCTCTCAGGCTTGCTGCAGTTTTACCCTTTTGTTACTGAATATTGATAGAGCTGTCTATCTTTCATGCTGTATTCTGCTTTTATGTTTTCACGTTGCTACTTTACCTACATCATCTATCTGATTTTGCAGTTTCCGTTATGCATAAATTCTAATAAATCTGTTTACTATGGATTTTTTCCCATTTTATTCCCAAATACATATTGTTTTGACTTTCTAAACAAATGCCTTATTTCTACTTCAGTTGTAACTCTGAAAAGCATCTTTATAGCTTCAGTTTCCTAGCAGGTCGAATGCTTTGTCCCTGAAGTCTGGTTCTTTTTGGTATACAGCTCTTCTGGTGGAGGCAAACATCTCCCTTGTTTCCTAAGGTTACTGAAGCCTGTGGGGTGTGTGGTAAGAACAGGAGACCAACCTGGGAATTGGCGACTCCTCCTCTTACGGTTTTATTTGAGTAAGGCATTGCAATGCAGAACTCCCCGGCATTGTGACCCAGTGCCCAGCCACACACAACAACTAGCAGGGCTGATGCTTGAGCTGTGGTGTTCCTGAAGTGTTACCCCAAGGTGATGTGGCCATCAGAAGTGTCACCTCCACCTCCTCAGCTCCTCTCGTGCTGAACAGTGGGGTCAGGGCAATTAATTGCTACATGCTGCCATATGGTGGGTCGCTACTGGAGGCTGTAGTGTCAGCTTTTTCTGTGGAAGTCATTAATGTAGTTTACCATAGACAATACTATCTTTCAGCTAACCACAAGCCTGAAGGAAACTGGAACTGTAAGGAAAGAAAACCAATTCAAGCTAATTCTGGAGAAGATTGGAAAGCTGTCAGCAAGAGGAAAACAATATGAAGAAAGACAAGTACTTGCTGTCAAGAATAGTTATCCTTTAAGAGGGCTGCTTTCAGATTCTTGCAGTTTCTTGGTAACTAAATAAAACCAGAAAGGCAAAATACATATTTGACAACTTAGGGATTTTTTTTAATGTGTTTTTTTTCTGGATATCGCCTCTGGACTCAAGCAGCAATATGATGTATGTTTCCTTGCTTTCAACCACTAACATATTTGAGATTGGTTACAAAACCCCAGGAAACTCATTTTTCTTTAACTTAAGCCTACTTTCCAAAGTATAAAATTAAAAAGTATTGGTTTCTATCTGCTTCCATTTTTGCTTTGGGCTGAGAAAAAAGGGAAATAGTGTTTCCTGAAAATTTGAAGTTGTTATGCAGAAGCGTTGTAGCGCTTCTTTATTTAAATGGTGCTATAGTAATTCTTTAAATCATTATTACCCTGACTGAATGTTGTCATTATCCCTTTAAACTTTGAAAAACAAAATGTAACCTGTGAGCACAAAGTCAAACATTAACACAGTTTTTCAATATTTGGGTATTTCCCTATGCTCCACAGAAAAATTAATAAAATGCATTTTTAAAGCAGGTATTACCAGTTACCATTTATTGAAGAGAATTTTATTTCTGCTGTACCTGAATTTTTCCTTGCCATGATATATCAAGATTTGGGCATGCACGCCTTTTCTTTTTTATTTTTCTCTTCTATTTCTTCTTCTGTTGTGAGCTCTTAATTTTCATTTTTTTTTCCTGCTATGTGTACTCCATGTATCATTTGTTTTGATGACAAAAATGGACAAGGAAGAACAAAAGGTAAAGCTTTGCTGGCCTAGTCTGAATTTAATATCTGTGTGTGGTGATCATTGTTTTACAGATGAGCTTGACAAGTCATGAGGGATTAAGGAAGAACAAACTTTCCCTCATAAAATACAAGTTGGTAACCTCGTAGGTCACATGGTGTCTAAAGTAAATCAATCCATCATTGTGGGTCAAACATATATCCTGTGTCTGAAGGAGAAAGGATGAATTATGGTATGTAGTTAAACACACCACAGTCAGAAAATTTAAAAAAAATATTTCAAGAAATCCTGCAACTATTCTCTTAATATGATATGTTTAATGAGAGGGATTAACCCTCTCATTTTGATATTTTTCAGGAGATTTTGAATTGACAGAACATGTAGAATTTAGAGTGTTAAAGCATGATTCATAAACTTTGCTGTTAATTATGGAATAAAAGTTATATTAACCAGAACACAAAAATGTAATCTGTCCTTGTTTCTTAAAAATGTTTACAGGCAATTGCTGTAGGTGTCACTACACTCATCCAAACCACTCCTAGTTTGGGTTTTGATCCTTGGAAAAATGCTTATATGTACAAAAGCTTTGTGATTTACTTCATTTCATGGCAGTAAATATAAAATTAATATTTAAAAACTTCACACTAGATTGTTTGTTTGTTCTTCATGTACATAAACACAGTGATTAGCCCACTAAAAGAATTGTTTCCGTTCAGGGAGAAGTCCTAAATCCAGTCCATGAAAAAGTTGCCATGGTTCTGATCCCATGGTTTAACAGTAAGTAGAGTATTGGTTGCTTTTGAATTTCCCCTGTATTTATTTTTCCTGTCTGGGATTTTATCTCAAATAAGAAGTTAGGACTGAAGGAGTAGATGGGGGAAGGTATCTGTATAAAGACCAGTAGATTTAACTACTGACAGTAAAGAGATCTGATATGCTTGTGCTTGGTATTAATTTTCTACAGAGAAAAGCAGGAAGTACATGCATAGAAACTTTGATTTACAAAAAGCTTTTTATTTAGGTTAAATTCCATTCCACAGATGGCGAGAAATTAATATTCATTTTAGTTGCTAAGTTTTTTTGTGCATTGTAATTCACTTGACAGGCAATTTCTAGCTCAAAAAGGCAATGTATACCTCATATTTCCAAAAGTGTTTTTTCTGTATGGGTAATCCTCTGTGGATCCTTGAATCAGGCAATCACTGCAAGTTGCCATCCTCTTGGATATTCAACATTGATTTATTAATGCATGGTTGGGCTGGCTAATTAGGCTCTTTGTCTTTGACATTTACCACAACACTGAGCTGTGGCCAGAGTCAGTTATCTGTTTTGTTTTTATTTGGGGTTTTTTTGGTTGATTTCTCTGTTCCTCTTACCTTCTAAAATTCACAGTTATACATGGTTCTGCTTTTTGGAGGCAGAATATTGAACTATATTAAGAGAAGGAGAGAAAACTTACTGTATGTCAGTGATGATTTCACTGGAGACAACACTGATGTGAGTCTTGAACATAGGTACTTTCTACAACAATTACGTTGTATATGTGTATAAACTGATTATTTGTTCCAATTCAAAACAAAGTTACTGACAGAAAGCAAAACATCTTGTTCTGTGTTAAATCATTTTAGACTACCATCATTGATGAATTAAAAAAAAAAAAAGTGTGCTAGCAATGCTTCGGAAGTTCTTACTAAGAAATGAAAAAAGTTTTCCAAGACTTTAAATTTCATTTCCTGTCTCTGCATCCTAGAACAATTTTACTTTACTTTTTTTTCTGCTCATTCCTCACTTCAGTTAAACCTGCTTTACCTACAGTGTCTGTAATTTAACAACATCAGAGGGGTAAAACAAAAGTGGGCTGAAAACCCAGGCAAAAGATCTCTGGCTTAAAGGAGCTTGAAGATGTTTTGCAGGGTTTATATTTTTGCTAGATTTCACTAGTACAGAATATTTCTCCTGGAAATGCCCTATTTTGTATACCTTGTCTTTTTTTTTTTTTTTTTTTTTTTCCCCAAAGTGACGGGTTACAATAATTTTCAGTCTAAATCTGTGAAAGGAAAAAGAAACTATGTGGCTTAAAATTCTAAGACTGATTTCTGCATGAACCTAGTGGAACACCATTTGTTTTGCTGTAAAGGCCAACATTTGTGCCAGATATTGAGATATTATTTTCTATATGTTTGTTCATATTGTCTCTTCTAGGTCTTCAAGCAATTAGTTTGTATTTGCATGCATCACTTCACCGCTTTGGTCCCAGGATACGGTATTTGCTTTCTGGCTGTCCTATAAATTTTTCCCCTCAACTTTCTATTTCAGCTTTTTACTCATTTTCTGTAGCCTTCTGTTCAAATTCTGTATCCTCAAGGCTTCTCTTTTTTGGCTGTAGTGTGCATTTTTGTGGGGTTTTTTGTTGTTTGTGTTTGTTTGGGGGTTTTGTTTGTTTGCTTTTTTTGTTGGTGTTTGGTTTGGTTGTTCCTCCTTTCTTAGTTTTAGTTAGTGGCAAGTTGTACTGCTTATTAGTGTAATGGAACAATGACACCAGTCACTTATGTTGCTTTCCTTTCATGAACATTGCCTTTTTTGTTATTCTTTATTCATGTTACTGGTTTGGGTTTGGTTCTCCGTTCTCAAAAAATGCTTATGTATAAGGGAAGAAGTGATTACTACACAAGCAAATTCCAAAAGAATTAACTCCATTTTGGAGTTAAAATGGACTGTTACATATTCAGTTGTTTCATAGGTTGATTGATTTTTAATTTGGTCAGGACTCGTCTTGGTATTTGTTTGTTATTAGGGATTAATCTCTTCACAAGGTGATCTGACTGGGTAATCACCTTATATTCAGAAGCAAACCTCAGGAAAACAGAATTAGAAAAAGATAAGATATATTACTTTTAACTACTAATGCTTTCGTGAAAATGTTGTAATAACAGTTGAACATGTATCTTGTAATTTTTGTTTATATTTAACTTTGAGCAAGTATTTATAAGTTTAATAAAATTGATGTACTTAAATGTATTATATTTGAGAAAAAGTATTTTAGAAATTATAACATGGACATCAACTGTGATTTCACCTTACCCCTTTACCACCCCCACCCCCCCAGCCCCAAGTAGTTATTCCCTTTAGCTATTCATGAATATAAATAATTGAGATGTAAAATAAAAATGTTTGGCTTGCATTTTGTTACTGAAGGGCTTTGCAGTAGAAAATTTTGTCCTCAGATGAACAGTGCTTTGCTGGTGTCTGTGGAGCTACTCTTTACTGCATGTGTACATTAATGTTTGGAGAATTAGAAGTTGATTCTTTATTTGTAAACTTTAAAATTCATTCATATCTCAAGTAAACTAAAACTTTCAGTGTGGTGCTACAGTAATAAATGTCAACAATTTAGCGTGACTTCTTTTTTCTTCTTCTCCATGTATATTGTATTCTTTAGGCATTCAATTATTTAATTTCCAGGTTTTATTCAACTTCAAAAGGTTCATGTCCTTTGACCTATTCAGTTCTCTCAACACCAGCTGGAACTAAGAAATGTTTTTGCAGGACAAATAGACATGAAAAGAACAAAGAACTGGATGCAAGGTGAGAACAGGACATTCTGGTGCTATACTTGGGCTGTAGGATATCTTTTGAAAGTAAAAACCTAATGTTCAAATACAATGAAACTTTTCAAGGTGAACTAAGTTTCCTGATGCCTGAGCTCTTTTTTTTTGTCACTGGGAAACCTAACTGAACTTATGACACTAAGTGCCACTTAAAGTATTTGTGGATGGGGAAGAAGGCCTTTCATTATTTAGAATGTACTTTTTCTGATTATTGTTTGAGGTTTATAGAATGAGCTATCTGGACTTAAAATTCACCTTCGTACAGAACTTATGAAATAAGAGCAGTGGAGTTAATTAAGTACAGAAATAGCTAAAAGAACTTACAAACCTATTAAAATAACTGGATTCACCAGTGTGATTTATAGATTTGCCAGGATAATTAATTCAGTTTGTACTTCGATGGTTATATTCAGAAGTAGAATTAGATTACATTGAATTGCTAAATGCACCCATATACCCTAAAAAAGGAAATACTGAAGATTTGTCAAGGTTGTAGATTTCTCTTTGTCCCAGATCACTTTTTTTTTTCTTTTTTTCTCATTTAATTCCTACATTTTTCTTTGTCAAAAAATTGCTTGAAAACTGACAACAGTTAAAAATTAAATTCAGCCTATTAACACATTAATGCATATTATGGAAAGGCCTTTTCATTAATGCGCTGATAACAGATGTGTTTTTATAGAGCAGTTTCCTGAATTGAAGTACTGTAGCAGCTTTTGTGTTTGGCAGTTCAGGAACCATAGGAATTACTAATGATATGTAGATGTTCATTTGCATATGCTTACTGCATCTGTTCAAATAGAGTTACTGTCACTTTAAAGTATTTGGAAAATGGCATCTTTTATTCTGTTATCTTCATTTTTTTAATTTTAATTACTACAGAATAAAGAATAATAAATATAGTGCTAGCATTCCTCTACAATTATTTCAGGTCCCCATTGTGCTTTTTTTCTTTTTTTTATGTGAGAAACTTTAACATACAAAGCAAAAAGGTCTTTAGGTAACTGTGCAAGATTAAGCATGC
This sequence comes from Streptopelia decaocto, assembly GCF_964273445.1. NCBI lineage: Eukaryota > Metazoa > Chordata > Aves > Columbiformes > Columbidae > Streptopelia > Streptopelia decaocto. Next base: position 17,700,042 of record NC_138658.1, on the reverse strand, counting down.
TAGTAGGTTCTTCCTTTTATAAGAGACTGTTCCACAGTTTTACCTTTCTTAATCTCTGCCCATTCCTCATAAAGGAATCAAAAATAATTGTTTCAACAGAAAACTTGTTGACTTTCATTGCCTTTTTATTATTTTTTTTCTTATTTTTTTTAAAAAAAAAAAAGCAGAAAAAAAATGGTAGAATTAGATGCCACTTTCTTGCACAGATTTTTCTACCAGAAAAAAAAAGGATTAGGCAAGGAAAGAATAATCTCTGTGTGTGTTTGGGGTTTTCTTGCAGGGTCACTGTTTACAGAAACTTTATGAAACAGGGAAATAGAATGGTTTGTTTAAATAAAATATGTCACACAGCTTGCAGAAAAAGGGAAAAGTACAACGACTTGAAATGTTATACGTCCTCTGGGAATTTTACCTCATTCGGTTCTCTGGCATGTTTGTGCCTTTCCACTCCTATTAATACACACAAAGTATACAGATGCTTCTATAAACAACAGTTTATATGAAATACACGTTCCTAGTTTGCTAATTAAATATAATAAATATATTTTTACAGTTGAGTGCATAACATAAAAGGTCAGGAAGTGCATATATTGCCCAATTTCCTTGACTTTGGAGAAATTAGAATTAGCTTTTGTATAATATGATTTTAAAAATATGGGTCACCGTTATTCTGCAACTCTTTGAAGAAGAAAAAGCGGATATATTATTTACAGTATATTATATTCTATCATAAAGGATTTTTTATTTGAAACAGTAGGTAAAGGACAGTTATCAATTGGGATTACTAAGTACAATATCACAAATTATTTTAATCTGGCATCCCAAACATTTAAGATCAGTGAAGCGAGAAAATAACATGCTTCTCAGGCAACACGTTTCAGTTCTGATGTTCATCAACAGTAATCTAATGGGACAATTAATGAAAGACTGCTTCAGGTTTACTGGCTCATCATGTGATGGTCATTCCTGCAGATGTTTTGGTCCTTAACATAGATCTTTCCCTGGCAACATCTTCCCATCTCTATTTTGAGTTAATATTTTATAATCTTTTACCAGAAGCTCAATGAACAAAGATTGTGGTTGTATTACCTCTAATCCTTTTCCTCCTCTCTTCCCACCTGCCTCTGAGTTAATTTGTTTGACGTTACAGTAGCACTGTAGAACAACCTTCAGAAATCTCCTAGTAATCCATGACTGACATTTTTTTTCCTGAATCCATCAGAAAAAGTATTGGAAGAAAGAGACATCTTTTTATAAATATTGATTTGATCTTTCTGAGTATTTGTAGAAAGTTTTCTAAATTGCAATGAAAAGTGTGAAGCAGGTTTCTGTTTTTGTTGTTGTTGGGGTTTTTGGGGTTTTGGGGGGGTTTGGTTGGTGTTTTTTTCTGTGTGTGTGTTTTGGTTTGTGTTTGGGGTTTTTTGGGTGTTGTTTGTTGTTTTTTGGGTTTTTTTTTTTTTTTTTTTTAGAAATATTGTACAAGTTAATAAATCAAACAAACCTCTCCCCGCTTAAATTAGGTAATGGTACTAGAACTAGTAATTATTTTATTTTTAATCAAGAAAATAAAAGGAAGTGGTCAAATATTTTGAGAGTCAGTCAAGTTTTCATGGCTATTAAGTAGGTGTTTTTCCTGTCCAGAAAGAGAAGAATATTGGATATAGAATTTTTTGAGACAGTAAAATGGATGGCCTGTATAGAGGATAATATATCTATGTAATATATAATTAACGTGGTTTGACACATAATCAAAAAAAGAGGTTATTGAGATATCTAGACAGAAAGTTCTCAAGCCAATGCAGATATCCTAGTACAGGGCAAAATCATAAGTTAAACACCAGAAAACATGTAAGCTTTGGCTCTTACAGACCAGTGAACATTTATTATTGTTGTTTGGCCATTAATTCATATTATGATTTATACAGACACATCAAAGCTGCTCTTTAACTACTTCTCTGATTAAATTGTGATGAAAATAAATGATCCCAATAAAATTAGTAGATTCGAGGACTACTGGATCATACTGTATGATGGGTTTTAAATAATTCAGTCCTTAATGGGTATCTAATATGCTTAAATTGTATTTCTAATTTTTTCTTTAAATAGTTTGATTGCTAATTTGCTTCTAAGAGATTTCTGCCAATCAAGTCAAATACTTTGTGCAAACTGTTTACATTCCTGTCAAAGTATACTTGTTATACTAAGCACCCACATTTTGTTCTATTTCCATTTTAGTTACTTTTTTTTTTTTTTTTTAAAATCTTTCTTCCCACAGACCACTAGGGCTTTCATATTGATGGACATCCAGGAAACTGAATAGGATATTTATTCTTAAAATATATTAATTAATCAGTTCAGATCTAGACAGTACCTAAAAAGGCAAATCCCAGGTTTTGAGAGCTGTGTGGGTGTGGTCTCACTCGCTTCCTTCCAGAGCTGCTGTTCTGCCCCAGCACTTCTGCCATGCTTGCAAGGGGGCACAGTGCACACCAAAGCCAACAGCACTGCTCAGTTCTTCTTGAACCCCCCTTAGGCAATTTTCCCTTCTGATTTCACTTCCCAGATATTAAAAAAGTGTCAAGTAAACAATGGCATTTTAATAGCTTGTAAGCTCACATGAGAATAGATGGTCATTGGACGGTGTACTTGTGTTTGAAATGTAGTGTAGGGAAGATTTTTTTTTTTCTTAGTAGACAATACATTCATATTAGTTTGTGTATTATGTTACTGCATGGTAACAGTCATTATCCTGTATAAACATTATATTGGGATAATAAGAACGTTGCTAATGTTTTAAAAACACTCTTTATGTCTCATTCAGGGAAACACTAAGAGATTTCAGCTTTAACAAGCAGCATTTTCCCCTTGGGAGCTCCACTATAGAAAACAAGCCAGCTCAGCTAGTTTTTCCACTATGATAATTTAAGGCCAACATAATATATTAATGCAAAATAGCAGCATTAAGAGAATTTATAATTTTAAGGCAGGTTTTCAATCTGTTCAGAATGCAGAATGTGCAAATGAAGGAAGGAAGGATGTGTTGGTTTTTTTTTTTTTTGGCAGTGAAGTACCTAATAAAAAGTGAAGGTGTTGACCCACTATTCATTTCTTATTTAAATTCTCCTTAGCTAGGCAAAATTCTCTTTTGAAATTCATCACTTGGCTTCCATTGAAGTTTTAATAAAAGAACTTCTGTATTTGTTCCCAATGGTGAATTCTTTCCTTTTCTTTCCTCACACTTTTTAAAAGGAGCTTTGTGTGTATTGTGCCATGATATTACATATGTGCCATCATTCATGTTTGCTGCAATTCTTCAACAGCAGCTTCCACCATGTAATTTCCCATTCATTCTTTCAGTTGCTGAGGAAGCTTTCAGGGACTTGTAAATGTGTATTTTGTGGCAATTCTAGACAATTTCAGCTGCCAACTAGTACTGAGAGTCTCTTCCTCAGTAAGTTTCCCTGACTCTGCATTTTTTTTTTAAATATCAATGGTAGAAGTAGTCTGTAATGCAAATAAGGAGGTAGTTTGTTCTCTGTCTCTTACACTTAACTCCAAGTGATTTGGAGGAGGAGCTATATCTCAGTAAATGGGAAGAGAATTGCACCACAGAGGCCCGAGTGCCCTTTCTGTCTTTTTTTGGATCATGTATAACCATGATGTTCCTCTTATGTTCTGGTGAGATTTTGTTAGACTGGTTGTTTAATTTGGGGTTGTTTTAACTGTGGCTCATATTCTTTGTCTTTCATAGAGCTTCTTTAATTCACACTGGATAGAAACCTTCCCTTTTAGTTTTAACATAATTTGCTTTAAAATAAAACTCAGATACTCTCTTACGTGAGATTAAAGTATTTCAATGTCTTTCTCACTAAGCTTTGCTGGGTGATTTGTCAAAGGTCCACCTCATTCAGTGTTTGAGTTTTCATTCATTATGTTGCATTTCCTGCTACAACTGGTTCCAACCAGTTCTCACGGCATGAATTAAAGTACAGATCTACTTTATTTATATCAAGTTAATAGCTCAGTGGAAGTCATTTTAGCATGCACTGGTGTTAAACAACTTTTACTTGCCCTACGGAATTCAGGAATTATTATAGTCTTCAGTGTTGCCTATACATACAACATGTATACCTAGATGGCTATATAGGTTCATGCTTTAATGGCAACCAATACAGAAAATAAATTAATAAACAGAAGTATGTCGGGATTATGTCCTGTGTTGTGTATACCAGAAAGACATGAGGTAGTATAAAGGCTTTTGCTGAGCAGATATTTGGAAAGTCTAATGGAAAAGCTGCTGGAATCTCAGGGCCAAAATGTTTCCTCATGTCCCCAGGACTCCATATCAGCCTTCTGGGTGTTTTTTTTTGTTTGGTTGTTGGGGTTTTTTTGGAGGGGGGTGGTGGTGGTTTGTTTTTTTTGGTTTTTAATGGGGGTATGTAATTATTTGAGTTGCATTTGTCATTTACTACTCTTTAAAAATAGTCTTTTTAGTTGATGGTTGGGTTTTTTTGATTACTGAATTCATTTAGTGGTTTGGTTTTTGTGTTTATTGTGGGGTTTTTTTTGGTTTAAACTTTGTATTAGATCATCATTTGAAGAGCTCTTGTTCTGGAGATCAGCTAACAATCCTAAACACCTTCAGCTCATTATACTTGGGACATAAAAGAGAATTGCTTCAAAAAATGAAATTCAGATGGTTCTCAAGCAAGTATTCATTACTAAGATTATTTTGTCTTTTAAACTGTGGTCCCAGCCCGTATTTGCCACCTATGTCTCTCCTGTTTGGAGAATACCACCCCCTGGGACAAAAAAAAAAAAAAAGTCTGGTCCCACACAAGGACACATTACCAGGTTTTCAAAAGCAATAACTGCTTTTATCCCACTCTCTTCATCTGCCTTTTTGGTCATTGTGTCTAACAGTTTTGCATGAGATCCAACAATTTAAATAACATTTTGATCCACCATAGTAGTTATTTCCATTATCTGCTGTCTTCCTCCCTGCCAATCTTGCTGCGTAAGATTCTAGACAAAATTAAGTCTTGATCTCTAAAATTTGTATCAGAAGTTTTAGTATGTTAGAGATAATTGCAAAATATCCTTTCATTTTTCTGGTTTTGCTTTCAAAGGTATTGAAGTTCAGATATTTTGGAATTAATCAACAGCAAAAGCATTGTTACTATGAATTTAAAATGTGTTGGGATATGTATAATTTTATGGTTTGGATTTATATTGTTGTTCAGTTGAATCTACTTTAGTCAGTTGGGGTCCATTGAGTGCATGCTTTGCCTCAAACTCGTAATTCTCATGTCTCCTGTGATTCTTTTAGTTATATTGTATGGCTTCAGAGTGACAGATTTAAGTCTCTTCATAGTTCTTGAAGTTTAAATTTATCTTGATTCTAGTCTTTCATGTTTTAGTAGTATCTACAATAGAAATCAAATCGTACACCTAGGAAAATGTCCTGATTTTTTTCTTTTTCTTCCCCCCCCCCTCCCCCCCAGTATATTGAGTATAGAGTTTAATAAACTTTTTTAAATCATCTGCTGGAGACAGATCTGGAGAGGGACTCCTATAGTTAATGTTTCTTTTCTTGTTAACACAGGCATTTTAGTTTAAGTCATTTGAGTTTCTGACTGCAATTGTATCAGTGGCTTGCAAATATTGAAAATAATTGAAGCATTTAATCATTGATTACTGTCGATGTATATGTTTTTGGTGTCCACTTTCAGTGCTGGACAATTTTTCAATGGAGAGTTTAGAGGAGTACAATATGCATTTTACTTAACAAATTATGGAAAGGACCATGAATTCTTAATGGGTTTTTTTGGTGTTTTTTCTCATCTTCATATAAATAGTAAAATTCTTGTGCTGACCTAAAATAGGTCTTGTAATTACTGGGGGTTGTAGTAGCTTTTATTAGTAATATTACAGGTTTTATAATTTATAAGGCAACTTTAATTTGCTGAGTTATCTCTTGAGGAAAATTGGGCTATTTATTTCTCCTACATGCTTCATTTGAATGAATACACACTTTCTTTTGAAAGTCACTAAAAGGATAATGAATAAGAGTTTTAGATAATAATGAAACAAGAACAAAATAAATTAGTGTTATAAATATTTTTATGAAAACATAAGAGGTTTTTTTTTTAAAGATCATTGCATTTTTTTCAGTTTTGACTTTAAAATACCTGACATTAAAGAACGTGAAAAAAACCCACACAACTCAACCTCATTAAATAGTTTCAATAAAGAACTCCACATTGTATTCTCAGAAGAGGGGTGTTAGAACTTTAACAGAAGTAATATGGCAACTGACTATTTCAGTTTAGAAAGTGGTTTTGGAGTCCCAGCCACAACTGTTTGGCAAAATTTCCTAGCAAAACCATGAGTAATTTCTTGTTGTGTTCCTTTAGGTAAAGCAGAGCCATTATTCAGTTTGTTTAACAGAATAAACTGAAAGTGATAATTCTACCTGTACAGCAAGCTTCACTACAAAGAAATGTTGAGGATATCTGAAAAAAATATAGTAATAGACAAGCTTAGCAAAATGTTTCAAACTTTTTTACTAATGCATTTTATATAAATCTGTGACTTTTTCAAGGTGCTTAGCAGATTTTAGAGTTTCTAAAGTGACAAACAGGGATACTGTCTTGAACAGCAATCATTCCAGTTTGTGTCTAAAGACTGCAACCAGAAACTTTATGCACACATTTAATTGATAATTATTATTTTATAAATCCCAATACAAAGAAATTATTAATTTAGCTTATTTGCTCAAGGGATGCATTTCTTCTTGAATAAGATAGAAGATATTAGCAAGTTAATATCTTCCCACTGTGGTGGAAAGGGAGTGAAAATTAATGAAGATAATAGGCTTTACTCAGATCATTTCATAATAGTTTTAGCTTTACCTGCCCTGTTTTATAACTGCCTTATTGTCTGCAGTGGAATGATTATCTTAGCTCTTCCTGAATTACTTTATAAAACAGCTAAAAAGGATCAAATTACATAAATTAAGTATTTTTACATCTTGTTGCTTTCATTAATTGCTTATGTGTATTGTGGGGTTTTTCGTGTGGTTTCCCTGATGTCTGCAAAAGTGCAGGGGAGGTCCTTTTGGTTTTGAATTGCATGCTGGGCAGATACATTCAAGTAGCAGTTTTCTACTTGTGGATTCTGCTGATTTCTCATTTTTCAATAGACCACGTGACTGTAGAGTAAACTTAATTTCCCAAAACAGAAATTGAAACTTTTTCCTTTCTTAGATGATTCACTCCTCTGAAGGATGATAAGATTCATCTGTCTCCACTAGGACACAGCAATAAAGAGGATATGTAAGTTGACATTCTCCCTAAATCATTGTTCACAGTAACACTCAAGGACTCTACTAAAGATGCCGCTAGATGGTGACTGGTTCAAATTATGACCTTAAGAGCATGCGGAGTTCATATTTTTCCTTTTAAATTTTGCTGAAGTATTTAAATTTCAAGTTAGTTCTGCTCTAACTAAATGTAAGCATCACCCAAGTAGTCCAACCTGAACTGAAAAATACCTGAATTGGTCCAAATGAATTGGTTTATTTCCAAAATCGAAAAGAAAATTGAGGCATTTAGACCAAAATTAACAATGCCTAAGGGAAATGTTGTTTTTGTTGGAAATTGAAAGGGAAAGTTCTCTACTAACTCTCTGGCAGTAGGTTATTAACCTTTTTTGGTTTTGCTCTTGTATTAGTTCAATAAAATACAGTAATATCAACACATCTACCACATTTTTTTGTGTGACATAAAATGCTCCCTTAACACTCAATTCAAGTAGCATCACTACTTGCTGGTAGTAGCCAGAGCATTGCTGGTGTTGCCAGCCAGCACATGTTTTTGTATTTAGTTTGCTAGGCATATTTGCTTTCCCTTCAGCTCTCCTTCTCTTTATGGCATGCCAGCATTTCTTATTTCCATCATATCCTTATGCTTGCTTTCAGTTTTCATTTTTTCTTGTGCCAAATTTTTTGCCAAATGTTTCTTGTATGGATGTGTTTGCAGCAGGCTCTCTCCAAGTGTCTGTGTTTCATATTTAAACAGCTCATCAGTGGGCACATCAACTTCTTTTGCTAGGAATTTGTTTTCCTCCTCAAAGAGATCTTTGCAGCTTGATGTTGACAGCTTTTGTCTTCCCCTGAGGCAGTTTTCTTTAGGGTCTCTGGGCAGTCTGTCAGCTGCTTTTGTAGAAATAAAAAGGCAAACAACTATGCTAATTACTTCAAATATGGCTTGCATGTAAAAATCGCTACAAGTGGTGAGGACATTGTTTTGACCCTTTTTTTCTGGACATAATCATCAAGACTGTGTGTGCATTGTTATACCTTGCAATTATCTAGGTATTTTTCCAAAAAGTTATTTAAAATTGTAATATTTCTTAGGCTTCTGATTTCTTTATATAGCTCACAGCATCTGTTGCTTTGAAATACTCCTTTAACCAGGCTGAAAATGGAAATGTTTCCACTCATCTTCCTTTTCCTTCTTCTTCACCTCTTAGCAGATAAATTACAAAAGCAGGCATAGGAGGGAGCAAGGATGTTTAGCACACTGACAGCACCAGATCACTTTGCATTCATGGATGGACAGAAAAAGCTCCGTGACACGAGGGGGATAGGACTGAGGGAAGCGCAAACAGAATTTGACTTCCTGGCGACATTGGAGGAGGTGTTATGTGGCAGGTGGCAATGTAGCAGTCTTGTGGAGACCAGTCAGGAGTAATGGGCTGGAAAATCCAAGGTCACCAGTGCAGTATCTTTCTGTTACTTACCACTGTTGTTGTTGTATAAAGCAGTGGCTCAAATTATTTAAAGCACAATTGGAAGGGGAGAGTGCGGGAAAAGGAGCTGGGGCAGATGTGTGTGATGCAAAATGTTGCTTTCTGCAGAGATGCAGAGACTCTGTTCTTTAGGTAAGACTTGTTTCATTTTTGTTTTTAAAGGCAGATGCTCATTTTGTCTCCCTTTTGACAGTTGAATGCTGTTATATATAATGCAACTGTCAATGTTTCCTGAAGTCATAGAGGTTTTGTTGCCAGGTAAAGGGGAATCTAGCCCTGAGTCAGTTTTGGCCACTGTTGATTTTTTTTTTTTTTTCCCTACTATATTTCAGAAATATTTGCCTTTTCTGAACTGAGATTGACAAGAATAACCAATTTACAAGGGCAAGAGGTACTTACTAGTGAAAGGTTGTGGGCAACCGGCTATAGGCGACCCTGATGAGCAGGGGATTTGGACCAGATGACCTTCAGAGGTCCTGTGTAACCTCAACTATTCTGTGAAGTTCAAAATCCCAAAGACGTTTTGTTTGGTTTTTTTTCTGACCAAACTTTCCTCTTCCATTTGAGCACAGTGAGCTTCTTACTCTTAGCTTGATCCCACACTTACGCGTAGGCTGGAATATCACTCTGTAGTCTGATGTGTTACTGTGTTTCTGGAGACTGATGAAAGACATCAGACTAAAAAGAGGGGAGAGTGATCTCTGCTGCAGAACAGCATTTTTGCTTTTTCTGTTTGAAGAACTAATTATAAAACGTTTTCCAGATTTGTGCTTAACTGTAATGGCAGGTATTTGCAAGTTCTAGCAGTAGATTATACAAACTTTTACCCTATACATTCAGGTAGTTTAGAATATGTTTTTGTTTGGTTTCTTGTCTTTTTACAGCTTCATCAGTTTTACAGTCTTATAGGAAGACTTACATAGAAAAACAAGGATGAATTTTGCAGTAGCTGCCTAAAAAGCAGTTTCTGGTTTACATGTGTGGATTTTGAGGGGCAAGGAGAGGTGGTTTCAGGCTAAATCTGAGAAATCACACATCTGAATTCTCTGACAAATAAGAACTTTTTGTCCCTTTAGATTTTTACTTGAAAATGCTGTCCTTGTCAGCATCCCGGATGATATCAGTAATGAAACTGCCAACTTTGTCAACTCTGTTGGGCTAGCTGTCTGTTACCCTTGAGATCTCAAGATCCAGGACAGCCTTGCTAGCAGACTCCCCGGGGCTATTGCTCTGCAGCTTCAAGAGTCCCTGGCTCTGGGCAGACTAATAAATTACATCTGACTTAAGCCAAAAGATGCAGTTGTCTCTGGCCCACAAACAGATATATCAGGAATCCAGGTAAAAGACTGAGCAAAGTGATGATGCCCAGCATACTTAAAATATGTTTATGGATCAGTTCTTCTTGGAAGAAATTTGTTTTCTTATGAATATCCCTAACTAGTTTTGCCTTTCAAACCAGCTCAGACTTGGTGCTATCTCAAGGCATATCAAGGATAAAAGGGTCATTAGGGGCAGTCAACATGGCTTCACCAAGGGGAAGTTGTGCTTGACTAACCTCATAGCCTTTTATGATGACATAGCGAGGTGGGTAGATGATGGCAGAGCGGTGGATGTGGTCAACCTTGACTTCAGTAAAGCATTTGACAGTCTCCCACAGCATCCTCACAGCTAAACTGAGGAACTGTGGTCTGGATGATTGGGTGGTGAGGTGGACTGCAAACTGGCTGAAGGGAAGAAGCCAGAGAGTCGTGGTCAATGGAGCAGAGTCTAGTTGGAGGCCTGTATCTAGTGGAGTGCCTCAAGGGTCAGTACTGGGACCAGTATTATTCAATATATTCATCAGTGACTTGGATGAGGGAATAGAGTGCACTGTCAACAAGTTTGCTGATGATACCAAGCTGGGAGGAGGGGCTGACACGCCAGAAGGCTGTGTTGCCATCCAGCAAGACCTGGACAGGCTGGTAAGTTGGGTGGGGAAAAATTTAATGAAATCTAACAAGGGCAAGTGTAGGCAACCCCAGGTTCCAGTATAAGTTGGGGAATGACCTATTAGAGAGCAGTGTAGGGGAAAGGGACCTTGGGGGTCCTGGTGGACAGCAGGACGACCATAAGCCAGCACTGTGCCCTTGTGGTCAAGAAGGCCAATGGCATCCTGGGGTGTATTAGAAGGGATGGGGTTAGTAGGTCGAGAGAGGTTCTGCTCCTCTACTCTGCCCTGGTGAGACCAAATCTAGAATACTGTGTCCAGTTCTGGGTCCCTCAGTTCAAGAAGGACAGAGAACTGCTGGAGAGAGTCCAGCGCAGGGCAACAAAGATGATGGAGTGGAGCATCTCCCTTATGAGGAAAAGCTGAGGGAGCTGGGGCTCTTTAGCTTGGAGAACAGGAGACTGAGGTGTGACCTCATTAATGTTTACAAATATGTAATGGGTGAGTGTCAGGAGGATGGAGCCAGGCTCTTCTCGGTGACAACCAGTGGTAGGACAAAGGGTAATTGGTTCAAACTGGAACACAAGGGGTTTCACTTAAATTTGAGAAGAAACTTCTTCTCAGTGAGGGTAACAGAACACTGGAACAGGCTACCCAGGGAGGTTGTGTAGTCTCCTTCTCTGGAGACATTCAAAACCCACCTGGATGCATTCCTGTGTGGCCTCATTTAGGTGTTCCTGCTCCAGCAGGGGGATTGGACTGGATGATCTTTTGAGATCCCTTCCAATCCCTAACATTCTGTGATTCTGTGATCTGGTATGGTTGCAAGCACTGGACTGTGTAGCAGAAGCTGTGTGAAAGCTGTGTAGTTATAGAACAGATAAGATACTCAATCCTATTGAACAGATATATTTTTACCTTTCAAATCTGATCAATTCAGCTCTTTAGATATTTGAAGCAGAGAGACCCTGTCTACATTTTGAAGCTTACACAACTGAAAAATATTCTTCTATATTCCAGATGTCTCTTTGACTTGACTTTTGATCATCTTCAGCTATGACTCAGGAAGGGCAACATGAGCTCACTACATCTCTCAGTCTTTTACATCTGCCTCTGTGGCTTTCCTTGTTCTCACCTGAATCTATGTACTCAGAAGATGAGACAAAGTTGTCCCACAAACCATCTCTCTGAATCAAAAGACTCACTTCTTTTTTACGCTTCATCCTCCCCCTTTATTATACAGCCTACCAGCCTCTCCACTTTCTCTGTCTGACTAGTCCATTCATGTCTTTTACCTGTACATTCATTCTGTAGCCTTCATCATCCCTATTATCCCACCTTTTCTGATTTCACTTGCTTATAACCTGTGAGTTTCCAGAAACAACCTCTTAACAGCTACATTTTCCTGTTCTCCCCTCTCCAATACCTGAAAGCAGATGCTCTTAAAAGGCATTCTTTAGAGAAACTGAGAATAATAACTCTTCTGGAAGTTAGTACAATTTTCTTGAGGAGGTTTAGAGTACTTCTGCTATTGAATCCTGAGGCACCTCATGCAACCTGTGTTATGTCTGTGTTGTCTTGGCTGAATATGCCATTCAGTGTAATCATGTAAATTTAAAATTAAAAAGTAAGAGTTTAATTTCTTTAGCAGAAAATTAGAGGAGCTAAGACAGCTCATTTGGCATGGCAGCATTCCACTGAGCCAAAAGCTAATTTTCAGGGACTGCATCTTTGGTAAGTGTTCCTGCAGCAGTGGGGTAGTGATTTTAATGTGCAGTGCTGCATTTTAATAGCCAATTGAGATGGCTATTAAGATATAGCATTGTACATTCACATCACTGTCGCACAGAGAGCGGCTGGTGACTGCTCCTCAGATGACAGCGCTTTCTGCATTCTGCTTCATAGCAGTGGTTCTCTTAGTAGCTCCTCTGATCTCCTGCAAGGGAAATAAAAATCATTATCTAGTTAATATTTCACACTGTGTTGGGTATCCAAATCTCAGGGAGAGAGAGCAGGAGAGTAGTGATATAATACTGGGTGGGGGAAGGGAGGCAGAGGAGGAAAGAGTGTGAGAGAGAGAATCTGCTTGCTGAAAAGATTATTTCTTGGTTTTCATGTAGTAGACTCACCTTGGCTCCGTATAAATGTGTTTCACTAACCCTGAGACTTGGGATATAGTACTTATGGGGAGGACTGTGTAACAGAAGGAGCTAAGTGTAACTACAGAAGCAATAAGATGCTGAAAATGAGTAAGACATTTGGAAAGACGAGAAACTGCAAGGAAAAAAGTTACAGCTGAAAAAGCCTATATACTTGAAAACTTTTTGGAAGTGTTAAAGAAAATTGTTCCACTTACGCTCTTTGCACTTAGAAGAAGCCAATAGACAGTAAGGGCCTAAACAGTTATCTGTCTCGTTATTAGGCATTTCCTTGCCTATAGTTTTCTGCTCTGTGAATGTGAAGGCACTTTTCTTAGTGACAGTTTATGCAGTTCACAAGGCATCTCACAACACTTGCCTTGCTGAGATTTTGGAATTTTTTCCTGTGAAAAGAACCCTGATTGCACCTGAACAACCTTTCTTGCAAAAATACAGAGATCGGGAGAATAGGGTCTGTGACACTGCAGTATTCCATCTTTCTGGCAATACTTGTGAAATGACTCTTAGAACAAGGGAGAAGATTAGTCCCTGTGACATCCTCCTCTCCCTAACTTTGTGTCCTCGGAACACGTAGACTAAATCTGCAGATAGCCTAGGATAGAGAAGTATGCTGTTGCAAACAGTTGGCATAAGAGCTCCCTTGAATGGCCTTACTCTGTCCTTTGTCTGTACGTTTTCTTTGGGAAAAAGTTACAACAATTATCTCTCTTATGACTTATTTTCTGAAAACTCATTTGAAGCAGAGCTAGAGAGGACACTGAGAACAGTAGCTTTGCTTTTCAAGTTCTTGTAAATTCATGTTCTGTGGAATAGAAATAATAGAAATGTTTAAGAGTTTCTTTGTTAGCTAACAGATTTTTTTAGAACTTGATATAGTAACTTACCAGGAAATTGTGGATTCCTTTGGTTGGAAAGCACATAAATACTTTTGCTTAAAAACAAATTGGTATCTGAATTGTAATACTAGTTCAAAGACTACACGAAACTCTTCAGGCTGAAATTACTGCCTAGAACTTCAGCCTATAAGTGTTAACGCTTTCGCTAAGCATTTTGAAAGACAAAGTTAAGGTTTTTGCCATATAGAAATAAAAATATCAGAACAGATTTAAGAGGGGATGCACAATGAGATAGCTGTTTAATATTTAACCTGCTAAATAATGTATTAGTGTTTAATTGCCCATCTATCTGCACTTTCTAGTATCATAGTAAATCCTGTCATCTGTGAGAACCCTCCTACAGTTCTCTGGGATATGAGATGCCATTTTTAAGAATAAGGTAAAATTAGTACAGTAAAATTTTATTTTGGTGTTTTCATTTTTAGGAATTCATTTACCAAAACTGTCTTTTGTTTTAAAATATTTAACAAATATAATGACGGAAGTCTTTTTAACATGAAGGACTAATTCAGGCTAAAGAATATCTACTCTGTAAGTACCTTCTCTATGGAAAATCACAGATGGATTTTTGTCTCATTCATTATCCAGAGTATCCACAATGAATTAGTAGCTGATAGTATCAGCAGGCTAAAGCTTAACGGTGTAGATTGATTAAAAGCATAGGAGAGAGAAAACAATGTGAAATGGCAAAGATTTGGAATATTTTTTTTCAAATTAGTCTAGTGGAATAATGTTGGCACAAGGAACTTTTTGTTTGTTACCGAGCAAAAAGTGATGAAACCTTCACTTTCTTTGTTGTTTGCCATATTCTGATTTTCTTCTAATTCAGAAGATCCAATGCAATGTATGTTTGTTTTTCTTATATGCTTTTGTTAAAACTATGAGGAAATAGAGCAGTAGTTCAGGGTTTTCATGCTGATATGCACCACTAGAGGCCATCATATACCACCTTAAATATTAGATAGATATGCAAATTATTCTAGAGATGATGTGAATACCCGATGAATGTAAAAGTCTATATAAAGGGGCATTGCAAAACTTTTTGAGAGAAGACTCTATCACAGCTGATTAGTGTGAACACCACGTCTTCTCGGGCAAATTCTCATTGATTCAGACCACCTGTATTTTCTCATACATTCCTGTATAACCTTTCAGTAGATCACGGAGTATGTGTGATTAGTGAATTCTGGAGATGGTAACTGTTCTGTGCAATCTGTAGGTCTGCTAAAACAGTAGGTACAGCAAAGCTTAGAAAATAAAATGGGAATATTTTAGACTAATTTCAATATGCTTGGATTAGTAGTTATTTTTTTTCCCCTCAATCTTCCCATCTGGAAAATGTGATGTCATTCTTGATCACACACAGACTTTTTATCAGGATTCATTAATGGACTAACATGTAGCTACTCCTTTAAGTAACTGATGTGTAAGTCAGTCTTTATGTTACACAATGATATGTTTTTGAATAGTGGAAACAAATTACTTTATAGATGAGGAATGACAGGTAACATTATTCTAATTAGAAAAAAATTAACATTCATTTTATACTATCAAGAGGTGATACCAGAAGAAGGGTGGTAACTAGAAAGAACTGGTGTTACAATGGGCTTGGATGACTTTATGAAAAGGCTATATTATGGCATGAGTCTTATCAAGGTAATCTCTTCTAGTCCTTTGGTTGTCAGTTTCACTTCTTCAGGCAGACTAACTCAAAGAAATGTTAGCTTATTTTACAAATGTTGAATGGATCTAAAAGATCAAGATAAATAAATAACAAATGTACAATAACAGAAGTTAAATAACAAAGGTACTACTGTAGTACAATGTATTGAAGTATTTTTAAAATACAAAAAGGATAATATATCATACGTAGTCAAAAATGAAAAACATCAAGTGTAACAAAAATGCTTTCATCACAACGGTCCAGGCTAATTTCTGGATTGGAAGCGGGAGGCAGGGAGGAAATCTATTTCATAACTCTTTGTGGTTTTATGAAATGAATTTGTACTTTAATATTATAATGGAAGACTACTCAAAATTATTACAAAAGATCACTAAGTATCCCAAGGTTATGAGAAAAAAGAAGTAATGCACAAGATGTCACTATGATAATATTTATTTGTCTTTAGATTGGGGGGAAAAAAGAATTTCAAATCTCAGGATCATTGATAAATATCTTGATAAAAGAAATAAAATTTAGTATGCTATTAATCAGCTGAAATAAAGAAGCAATAGAGAAAAGAGACTGACATGACAACTCAGTATCCAGTGACCTTTGAACTGATGAATAACACTGAATATTATTCATTCAATACATTCAGCATGTGCAACTTCCCTTCAGAAAGACAAGTGAAATCTCTTATTTCTGCTATAATAATTTTGAAACAAGTCTATTCTGGAAATATTTTTCCTTTGAGGCATTAAAATTATATGCAGTTTTCTTGCTCTTTAGTTTACTGTATCACTTTTCAAATATGTACAATATTCTTCATTTTAAACAGGTTTCTCAAACTAATAATAGCAAGCTGATGCACAACATACTATTCGGCTTCACTTTCACATCTTTTCTGCTGTGAAAACATGGGGATTTTTTGCCCATGCTTTGGAGACCAGCTCAACAGAATTGCTGAGAAGACAAATCTGTATACAAGGTCCACTTCTCACCTTGGGGATAAAGAGCACAATAAAAGAACGGAAGGTGAATTCTTTAAGAAATCTGTTGGATCAAGTCGTGAATAATTTCTATTTCTGCAAGACATAGTTTTCATGGGTACCTGTGCAGTGTGTCATAAGTTGTCCGGACTGAATGGAAATGAAAGCGTGGTGCAGATCTTCTGACCTGGATGTACTGTAAGTGGACTTAATATAATGCTTCCTTTCTTGGTAAAAAAGGTAAACTCCAGTAATTTCTGGTAATTTCCAGTCTGCAGGGCTTCTGGACCCAAACTTGGCACATCAGCATTTGTTTCCACTCTGTCAATTTATCAGCTTAAATGTTTGTAAACTCCAAGAGGACTGAACCATGCTTCACTGTATGTTGTAGACATGTGATTTTGATCATGTTGCTTTCATCTTTGTGACTCAATTTCCCACCTGGGAGATGGTGATAACAATGCTAATGTGTCTCATTATTGTCTTGCCTCTTTAAACTGTAAGCTCTTCAGGGCAAGGACTGTCTCATACCATATGTCTTCACAGAGACTGGCAGAATGAGTCACTGATTGCATTTGGGGTCTCTTGGTGCCACTATAATTAAAAGAGAGACAATAATATTAAAAAATAAGAAAAGGGGGAAGGTAGGTCTGGTATCAAGAGGCTTGCAGATTTCCTGGTAGCAACCCAAAAGCAAGAGAAAAGTTTATCTCCAAGGAGAATGCTTGCTTTTTCAACTTTCTCAACTCCAAATGTCATAGTTTTTTTCAAAGAAGTAGAGTAGGGATGCTTTGCAAGCTGGGTAATCTAGAAGTTAGTGAGTGGTATTTTGCCATTACAGATCCTAACTGTAAGAGAAAGATTAGTAATTTGAGATACTACAAGGATGTGGGTTGGAAAACAGATCAATTTTTTATAGAATTGCACCTATAAAATTAGAGTGTTGCCTCCTTCCTCATTAGAGGATGAGCAGATGTTTCTAAGAGTGAATGAGGAGTTTGCGATCAGGAGTGGAGAAAAGCAAGCTGATATGAGAGAGGCAGAGGTTGATTTGCATTCTGCTGGAGCACATCAGTTACTGACAGAGCTGTATTCTGTCACAGTTCATGGGAAGAAGTCTTTCACCAGTTGTTTTATGCCATAGGATAAGATGACTAATGAAAGGTGTTCTTGTACTTCCTAGAGGCAACTGTTAAATATAACCATATGTCCTAATATCTCCTGCTTTGGCATTTCTAAATCCATGTCTTATTTGAAAATGTTCCTAATATTTAGATCCAATACCCATTTTGCACATCAACTGAGGGCTGCTCTGCAGAACAAATATTTTCCCTCCATTCAGGACATGATCATATATACCACATATAGTAAATCCCTGTTTATGCTTTGTCCTTCTTGTTGGGGTCTTCACATTGCTTCAGCATAGTCCATTCTATCATTGGCTGATCGTAAAATCAAGAAGTACCTTCTGTGTCAAAAGGTCAATTTTTTCTCAGTTTTTCACCTGGCAATTATTTGGCTAGATTTGTTTCTATACTCTGTAGAAATGCTTCCCATTAACTTTGAGAAGTGGGCAGCAAATTGGGATTTGCTCTGTGAAGGCTTTTATGAATTCCTGTCCACACCTAAGGTTTGTGCCCTGGCACACAGAGAGAGCAAAAATACATCATTATTACTTACCAAATCCACATTTTAGGCTCCTGTTTAATAAACAGATGTCACATCAATGGCTCACAGTGTTTGCAGAAAGTATTAGGACCGTGGTTGTAAGGATATTCTGTGCTGAAATGACAGATTACAGGAGCCAAGGTTTCATGTCAGTGTGTGCCTTTTGCTACTCATAACAAACCAAAGCTTACATTAGAGTTTTTACAAGCTTCCAGTATCAAATGTGAAACAGACTATTAGCTGTGCATTAGATTTTCCAAAATGGGGTTACTGGGTTAGTAGAATAATGAATAATTTCTAACTTTTTGCAATCTGATAGTTCAAATGTTATTTGCATAGAACTGTAAAACTCTAAAATTTGTCTTCTGTTGTAATGTACTCCTCCAGACCTGCACAAGAGGACCTCTTAACAAAGTAAATACTTTATGCATCTGACATGCAAATGGAAATATAGGGAGGGAGGAACTTACCTGAAAGAAAACTTATTTAGTTTACATTAATATCAAGTGCTTAAACAAGCTTTGACCATGCACTCATGCACTTTGGTTTTATATCCTCTTCTTTTGCTTAGTGTATTAAGCCTTATAAATAGAAAGCAATGCTTGTTCTCTGTCAGAAACTATTTAAGTGATATTGGTATTCTCCACTTGATGCTTCAACATCTTGATCTTGTGTCCTTATCTCACTGAAGTGAGAACTGTTATTACAGGCTATTAGAAATATTTAGAGTAAAGTTAAATTACTGAATGTAACTTTTACTCCTGACTTGGATGGAAAATTATTGTTTACAGAGAAACAAATAGTAAAGAAGTTATCTTTAACAGAGAGAGCTCTGGAACTGGTTCAGTTTGCTCCTGAAGGCATGAATTCTTGAAGAAGGAAGGATTAGTGATGTCTCTAACTTTTTCTTCCCACTCCCAGCAGTGCTTGGCCAGGTACTTCTGTATCCTGTAATCCACTGCAGCAAAACTTTCAGGCTGAGGAAGGTGGTATGTAGCTGGTTTAGCACTCCCCCCTGCTCAAGAGAGTTTATCTGCTTTCTGGAGACTCTCCTTGTACCTGGTTGCAGCAGTGCCCCATGATTTATGTTGTTTGACATATAGCTTCACATCTTTGGGAATTTCTAAGATCCTGTAATTGTCTCTATGACATATTTTGATTTTTAGTGGGATGACTTAAACCGAAAGCACAGTCTTGCACTGGTGAGACCTAGAGATAGGCAGAATTACAAATTATAAGCAAGTCTGGGTTCTCTATAAAAGGTTATATTATAGTTCAGTTTGTTACTTAATCAAGACATTTTTTTTTCCCTCTGTTATTTCTAAATGAAATTAGTTTCTATTTTTTAACCATCCTCTGACAACTAAAACATTTTTATGATTAGCAGTAGAAGCTCTAATCAAATCTTCTTCTTCCTGTCATTTCCTCCTTATTCTAAAGAAAAAATTTTCTTCTTAGAGAACATACCTCCTTCAGTTGAAAGATGTAACCAAAAAATAGAAGCAAATTATATGTTGATTGGGAAGGTGATAGATACAATGTATGTGAGAGTTTTGCCCTTTTTTGTGTCCACTTTTACAAAAACAGAAAAGATTTGACCAGATGAGAAGTCTTTGTGAGTGGATGTAGACTGGGAAACAAACCTTTCGTCATATACTTAATTCTGTTTATTTATAGGTTTTGCTTTGAGTATCTCATCGCTATTGCTTGGGAATCTTATTGATTCTTTTGTAGTCAATATTCAAATTTTTATTCATGACCATAAAAGGAGAATTCTTTAGGCCAAGTTATGTGTGACTATAAACAAAGGCTACAGAGATTTAGCAAAGTACAATAATAGTAGCCCCAGCTCCACTAGTTGTGACTAAGATCTTACTCTATTGTCTAAGGATATTGTCCCTATTGTCTGAGGTTAATAACTGGTTTAGATTTGATTTGTTAACTTACAGCTGCAGAAAGTAACAGCAGTTATTTGCAGGGTCCTCTTTTTTTGTAATTTATCTCCTTCTCTAAATTATTATGGCTTGTTATTTTCAAGATAGGTTTCAAACAAAAAGCAAGGTCCAAATTATTCACAGGATCTAAACACGTGCTAAGGTTAATATTTTACTTTTATGGGAATTTCTATTGATTTCAATAGAAACACTTATTATGCTCAAGTGATTATTTTCTGGGTCAGAGGCTAGTATCACATAATTCTTAAGAAAATAACCACATTTATTAGGTTCTCTCTAGTTAATAGGGCTTAGTTAAAATCTATCTTTGAAGTTCAGATAAGCAGGCAGATTCAAATTTCCTCAGTATTTGGAATTCAGTAGTTTTATTGGAGATCATCTGTGGAATATATTTCAGTTTTTAAAAAGCATCTATTATCATGCACATTTATTTATCTAAAAAGATCCTCTTTTAAACCCATAAGAGCTTAATACCATAATTGCTTTTAATGTCTTGGCCAAATGTGAATTAGCAAAACCCATTGGAAAATGTGATTATCCGCGTCCTTAATTATAGGGCGACCCTTCTCTTTGTGAATTCCAAATCACATCATTATACTCAAGTCCTACATAGGTAGTACCACTGGGAAAGGTATTATGGATCTCCTATAATATTAATAAAAATTAATAATAGTTACTAAATAAGATAGAAGGTTTAGCTTGATATGTAGTCAAGGCACTTCTGTTGGATTAACAGGTTGTTTTTTTTTTTTTCAATTTTTATCATACTACTTCTACTGTGCTTAATTCCTATATTATATTTTACCACAAGTAAATAGGTAGATAGACTCTGAAAGCACATGCATTTTATATGAAAAAGGTTCCAGCCAAAACCCTGCAGTGAAAAAGCAGGGCATGAAGGGCATAGGAAAGCTACAGCTTCTGGACTTTTTAATCCAATTTGATCAAATTTCTCTTTATAATGAAACCCTGATTATGTTAATATGCTTCCCCTGATTGACTGGGAAGCCAGGATATGAGCTTGCATGGGTCAAGAAGATCAAGAATTTATGAAGCTCAGTGCTTGGAAACACAGTCTTATGTTTTCTTCTGCTCTTATCTAAATATCTAATCCAAAAAAGTATTAGTAGATTTTCAGAATCACTATTGGACAACATGTCTGCTGGTAGTGTCATTAAATGTTTAGCATCCTGATACCCTATTCAGACTGGACCTGAAGCACAGCACAGTTGTCCTTCATCCTTCTAGCATGCATGAGCTTGCTTCTCTTGAAAGCTAATGTTTAGCAGATAACCAAAAGGAGATCTGGTAATTCTCCTTTTTCTAAAACTGGAATTCATTCATGATGTAGGCAAGATATGTGCCTACAACTGTGTGTTCATGTTCGTTCAGTTGTATACAGCCCATGATGACCTTCAGGGAAAATTACTGTTTTTTCAGTGTGTTTTATTAAGCAGGCAAATGCCACAATAG
This sequence comes from Streptopelia decaocto, assembly GCF_964273445.1. Lineage (NCBI taxonomy): Eukaryota > Metazoa > Chordata > Aves > Columbiformes > Columbidae > Streptopelia > Streptopelia decaocto. Next base: position 17,678,498 of record NC_138658.1, on the reverse strand, counting down.
TTAATTTTAAAAACAATCTTAGGGAAGAACAGCAACTGTTAGGGCAGGGAAATGCAATAAGCAAGGGTAACATTAACATGTTTTACTATGAAAATTACTGAAGCAATTTACCCAGAAACTGTAGCCATTATCAGGATTCTTAACACCCAGATTTCTCATTCTCTTTTGTAAGCATTAATCATATTTTATTTTTAACCAGAAACCTCAAAGCAGAATTAAATTAAGTGAAACTTTAATAATGAAATTGCATACAGTATTATTCAGAAGTTATGCAGAGAAGCTTTAATATACTCCATTAGGCAGAGAAAAATGTTGAAGGGATATGGTTAATGTTCATCTGCAGTCAGTTTCTCTTTTGATTACAAGAATTTTGCTATTGACTTCAATGGGAGGAAAACCAGACTCTGCTGAGGTGGTGTAATAGTGTGGGTTAGTCTCCTGAATCACTAGAAACACATTATAGAATAAAATCAAACTGAATAATGATGCTGTTATCACAGAGGAGAGAGAATCTTTATTAAAAAGAGCAGAAGGGTGGTTGTAGGGCTGAACTGGGGCCAGCGTTTGGGTGATGGGTCTCAGTTGGTATGTTGTGGTGGTACCTGCAGAGCACAGGGGAATGTACCTGCGGGGCCAGGCACTGAAAATCTTTGTTAGCTCTGTCAGCCTCAACTGGGACAAAGCAAGGGCCCTGTTTCCCCCAACTGCCTGGTGAAAACAGGAGTAAAGTGGAGGCTGTGTTTAGCCTCCCTTCTCAAGTGTTCTGCATAGGGTTGAATGGGAAGGGAAAGAGGAGGAAAGCGTAAAATTTAAAGAGACATAGAATCATTTTTCTTCCTTTTTTGAGGAGTAAAGCTGTGGGCTTTGTGAAGTATTGAAATCACTGGAAGCACCATGATCATTGGGGAAAGCTAGAAGTTGCAAGGAGAGCCCTATGTCTGACTGCATGTCTACCATACACTTCAGCAGCGTGCAAAGTACATGCTCTTTTTTAACAGTCAGGTTTGTGGCCGCACCCAGACCCTCAGTCAGCTGCCTTAGAAGATTTCTGGCAACAATGTAAATGTTAGATTTTAAAGACTTTTCTCTGTAAGTGAGGAGGAGAAATGACGATATTTTTTGTTAATTTCCATTTTTCTGCAGAACTGAATTTATCCCTCATTCTCAACATTCACATCAAGTATTATCAATATCTCCAACCTGAAGAGTAGAATGTTTGTAGGGCCTGAGTTTAGCAGTGCCCTGGTTTTAGCTGGGATGGAGTTAATTTTCTTTCTAGTAGCTATGTTTCATGTTTAGTGTAAGAATGTTGATAATACATTGATGTTTTGGTTGTTGCTGTGTAGTCAAGGACTTTTTTGGCATCTCTTGCTCTACCAGGTGCACAAGAAACTGGGAGGGAACAAAGCCAGGACAGCTGATCCAAGATGGCTACTATATATGTATTATAAATTATACGTAGTGTGTATATATATATAGTATGTTGTACTATATATAGTATATATAAATTGGAGGTTGCCGGGGCAAATACCACTGCTCAGAAATGAATGGGTGTTCAGTGCTGCAAGGAATGAACAATTGCATTGTACATCACTTGTTTTGTATATTCTATTATTATTATCTTCATTACTTTATCTTCCTTTGTTGTTCTATTAGAGTGTTCTTATCTCATTAGGGGTTTTTTTGTTTGTTTGGTGGTGGGTCTTTGGGTGGTTTTGTGTGTGTGTTTGGTGGGGTTTTTTTTTTGTGGGTTTGTTTTTGGGTTTGGTGTGTGTTTGTTTGTGGGATTTTGGGGGGTTGGGGTGCTTTGTGGCCTTTTTTTGGTTTTGTTTGGTTGGTTTTTGTGGTGTGTGTTGTGTGTGTGTTTTTTTTCCCCCCTTCCACTTCTTTCCCCTGTCCCACTTGGAGGATGATGAACAAGTGGCTACATGGTCCTAGTTGTCAGTTGAGGTTAAACCACGACAACCAAACATGTTTGTTCATGTGTTTATTTTGTTGTTATTGCTGAATCTTACAGAGAAACAGAAAGAAACCACAAGGAAATGCCGTGCATGGCCAAAGCACCTCCATCCAGTCAGATGACCCTGGAAGTGCAACTTTGGGGCTGAGACCTTGCTAGAGCAGCTCTTCAAGCTGCATAAAGATGGTCTCTACTATCCTTTGACCTCACGTTGCCAAGCAGAAATAGGACAGAGCACAGACCAGTTTTTAAGAGGATGAAAAGAAATGAACAAGTTGTATTTAAAAAAGAAAGAACTCAGCTGCTACTATGTGCACATCTGAGGAAGAAGGTAACAGTTAAGTGTTTAAAGCCACAGAAGAAGATTGGAAGAACTGGGAGGGTATGCTGCCCAGTGTTACTGTTGCACAATCAAGAGGTGAATGCCTTAATGAGAGACCAAAGATGAGACTTTGGCAGTGGGTTTTTAATGTCAGAATTCCTCACTCTCCATCTCCTTTCTAATAGCAGTAGAGTTCAGTTGATACCTATAAAGCTGTAGAAGTTAATGGGAAGAGAGTATACCCTTGGAATAACTGGGTGTATGCGCAAGGCATTCTGGAAATTTCAGACATTTGATGAAATATATTTTAAAATATGGATTTTTTCACTCTTCTTTCCCTGCCCCAGTAATAATCCTTAAAAACAGTAGCAATTTTACAATGTAGTTCTCTTCCCACTGTATCAAGAAATTCGGCCCTTGGTACTCGGGTGTCCAGAATGGCATGACCCTAACTGCTTCATTTTCCTGTTAGATTTCAGCTGCTGTTTTTCCCTCTTTTCATGCATTGCATACTACTAAGAAAAATAAATAAATAAATAAATGAAATGTTCAATGATGACTAAAGAACAAACTAAAACAAAGGTTATAAGAGGTGGAATTCACATGCTAGCCTGACATGAACAGGAAAACATGAGTTTCCTGATAACAAATAAGTGTTTGTTTGTTGTTTTTTTTTTTTTTTATTTTGCAGTTAGTTGAAGTCAGTGTCAAGGAAAAGCAACTGGCTTGGAACAAGTAGTCGACAGCACTTTATTTTCATATAAAATATTACTACTGTCAATGGCTCAAGCAGTGACCAAGACAGGATGTTGAAACTGGGAAGAAGACCAAAAAGAACTAGTAACACTTTTTATGTAGGAACTGTAAGAAATGAATGATAGGTAGTAGGCTATAACACAATGATAGAAGGGAAAAAAATGGCTGGTGTTCCTGCTACATAAATCCATAATGTCACTATAGTAGTTACAGCACTGTTCTTATATTGATATTACACCTACTAATAACTCCCTGCAACACATTGCCCTAAGTTCTGTCTTTAAATGGTACCTTAGGCAGCGTGTGTATAAATTCTGTACCCCATGATAACTGTTTCTTTTATTAAGTTAAAATGACACATTGCATTCTTGTAGCAAAACCAGGAAATGAAAGCACTTCATTTCGTTCCAATGAGAAAAATTGCTAAAATAGCACTCTTGAACTGTTAGACTGCAAAGGTTTACTTTGAAGCCATATACAGTGTAAGAAAAAGCACCGTCTTGTCTCAAAGTTTCAAATACTTATTTTCACATATAAAGACTTTGAGATTTCATTGGCATTAGGACAGTAACCTTGTCATATTTCAAATACACAATCTATATAGAAGCTCTTTTTTCCAAATGATTTATGGCTTTGACTTTCCAGATACAGCTGTGAGTTAACAAATCAGCTGTTACACAGAAGTCTCATGAAAGGTAAGTGGCATCAGTGAGGTTGAAGGTTAAATGTCTTTGAAGCCCCAAACACCAGGAACAGCAGTCAAATAATACATGCCTTCTGAGACCTGATTCTTCTTTCTATATATCTTGATACAAAGTTGGACTAACTACACAAGTAGTTCTGCAATACAAAAGTATCAGGAAATCATCTTGTAAAACATTTTACTCTTTCTATTCTGCACGCCTCAAGCTTATGACAGGCTACAGCTGATATTCCTCAAATATAGTGTTAGCAGATAAGATTGACAGCTACTTTATCTGTTACTGGCATTTAGAGGTACCTACCTCTTTGCTTTAAGAGTACAAATAAAATAAACCTATAATGTAAATGAAGTTGATTAGTATGTAATCCATAGGGAATGGGAGGAGCCTGCCTAAAGTAAATTAACTTCTTTAGTTGAATAAGCCTGGAGAGAATTATTTGGCCTGAAATTTGAAATAAAAGTATTTCTAGCATTGGCAGAAATTCAGTTCCTAGGATAGAATCGTTAATGTGCTGATTTTGCTGAAATTCTTTCCTTAGCGGAAGGAACTTTTCATTGCATTGAGCAGGAATTTTTACTTTGGGTTTTCTGGTGTTTTTTGCTTGTGGTGGTAGTTGTTGTTTTCCTGAAAACTAATGAGGAAAGAATAATAAAAAAAAAAAAGCTTTTCTTTTGCCAAGTAGTAAAGTATGAGGACAGACAGGCATCTGGCAAAGCTGTCGTTGCTCCAGAGAATTCTTTGGAGCTGTAATGGTGTCTGGGTTTGTCACATTGCTTCTTTTCACCAGTAGTTAGGGGTTTTCTGTAATGATCAATTAGTCTACATGCAGTATGTGTGGTTTGGCATGCGCCCAATATGAAATTGTGCCTGTGTTTTTCTGTAAATGCTATCAGGTTGCCCTGGGGTTGTCTTCTGAACTCTCTGGAGCTTCTTTTGGCAGTCAGAATTGTAGATTTCTTCTGTTACAAATAAATGTTCTAAACAAAATTTATAAACACCATCACACTACTTTTTTTTTTTTTTTTTTTTTCTCTTTTTGGGGGGGTGGGGGATGGAGAGAGGCGATAAACAATAAAGAAATATGACACATCAGACTCTGTTTTTAAAACAGAAGGAGAGAGTTCTTTCAGCTGTCCATCTGGAAAACACTGGTTTGCATCCCTGAGAATATAATTGTTCTACCAACACACTCAATTTTCTGTGTGATGAAACAACAAAGGTAGCTGTAAATGCTTTTCAATAAGATGAAAGTCTTGAAAGACATGAGGGTGGAAATTCCCCCAGCCACATGCATAAAATTCAGAAGCATGTTCACACAGGTAGACACGGAGACTGCAGATATAAGGCTATCTATATGGGTGTTTAGAGGGGTTTAATTACACCAGTTTCATTACACGTGCCTTTCTCTTCTTTAATAGAGCTTAAAGGTAGGACTCTATTACTGGAATGAATTTTTAAAATTCACATTCTTCTTTGAAATGGTATATTTGTTTTCAAGATCAAATGTGACGTCTTTAGTTTTGATGATTTTTAACATGAATAATGCAAAATATATGAAAATAATTTTAAAACCATACCTTCATAAATAAAAACATACTTGAATGCATGTGCATAAATACTTAAAGGTTTAAATCTGTCTTTGATAATAAATTGGAATATTACAGAAGGTCTAAGTTTTGGGAATAAACTAAAGTTACACTTTAATTATAATCCTGTAAGGTCACTGTATTGCTAATTATCAAGTCATAGAAACAACGTGCATGTGATATTCTTTTCAAGGAAGAACTAAACTGGCCCAAAGTACGTGGGGGTTAGGAGTAAACTGGTAAACAAGCATGAATTGTACAAGTACAGACTATCATGCTCTAGTTTTGAAGTGAAATTTCCCAAGTTCAGAATAAATCAAGTTCATGTCATACTTTATGGGCAATATAGGAAAGAATTAGTGCCTTTCCCTGACATAATGACTTGTTTTCTTTAACTTGTTGACATAGGTGTCTTTTGCAAATTCTGTATTATCTCATTTTAACAATCTAAGTATTATTTGAGGCCATGTCCTTTGAACTACTGCACTTCTTTTCCATGCCCATAGGAAACTTTCTATTAATAGTCGGTTAAAAAGTGCCATTGCTGTGACAGGTTTACTAGTGTAAGGACCACACTCCCAGCTGTTTGAAGAAGTTGCCATGCCCTGATATTTGTCATGTTTGTGCCATGATACACCTGCTGCTGCTTCCTACTGTGCGTTACCTTAAAAATACTTTCCAGAATATAATATGTCCCTTTCCGTATATTTATATGGGTAGAAAATTAAGATAGGGTAATAACATTTTTCCATCATTCATCACATGAATAGCAGCAGAGCCTTTTGTCTGGCCAGCAAATTGGCCTAGAACTGCATTTGCATTATGTGGGTTTTTTGTTGTTTTTGTTTTGTTTTGTTTTTGTTGTTTTTTTGTTTTGTTTTTTTGTGTGTTTTTTTTTTAATTTGGGATCATGTGATTTTTATTTGTCTCTTTACATTTTTAACTTTTTATGTCATTTATAATTTCATATATCTCAATATGAATGAATCTGTAGTTGGAACAGGCTTCTTAGCTACTGTTTCCTGAACAGTGGGAAGCTTTAGAGCTTCAGAACTCCATAGCATTTCTTTGAGTATCTTTCAGAGTCACAGCAGGATAAGTTTGTCTTCTCTATGGATTTTCCATCAGCAAACTCTCACCCACAAACAGATGCTACTTTGGCATAAGAAGACTGTGAGCACAGTTGCCATCTGCTCTCTTGCTGTCCAAGCAACTCCAGCTCTGGTGCCTCTATCCTCAGAGGTCTGTGCACGCTCAGACAGAAAACACTCAGAAACTCTCTCCTTTATCCAGAAGATCTCTGACTACTGCTTATCCAGCTGGAGAAGGTGATGAGCTACTCCTTTGTGGCAAAGGAGGGGAAAAAAGTACCCAAAGACTGTGCAGAGCTTGTAACACATCATGCAGTGGTAGACTATAATGCTTGTCAGATGGATAAAGAGGGTTTGGGGAAAATACTAAAAACTTGCTTTGGGGCTCCACAGGCCACTAATTGCAATACTTGGTCCCCACACTGATTGTGGAAATGTGCTAAAAAGCATTAGGCATAAAATAGCTGAAGGGAACGCTGAGGTTATCTTCAGTACCAGAGTCCTATAGTGAGGACAGCTATCTCCACAACAGTAACCAAGTACTTGTAGCACCTATTGGTGTAAGGTTGTGTAGACATGACTCCTTATGGAGGTGATAAAATGAGTCTTTGAGTATGTCAGTACAGTTTGGAAGCATTATTCCTGCACTCCTGCATTTACTCTCTGTTTTAGAGCCCTATGTAAAAACTTGCTTTTTGATGCAGTGCCTTCTGTAAGTTGAGAGGAATTTTTTCGAAGTGATCTGAAGTTCTCTGGTCATTGGAGTGGGAAGAGAGGGCTCACCACAGGGAGCAATTCACAGCCCTGCTGGAAGTCATTGCCTACATCAGTGACAAACAGAGATGCTGCAAAGCAGAGCAAACTGCTCGACAGGAGACTGTCTGACCTCAATCACGGTAAGGAAGAAGTTTGAGACTAGAAGGATGGGAGAAAGAGTGCTTTCAATTACTTGATGTGTTATTTCCATGTGTTTGATATGCAGCTTTAGCTTTTTGCTTCTTAATTTTTTAAATCACTGGCAAGCAACTGCAAAATCCTGCATAATAAGTATACCAAGACATTATGCATTCTTTTTTCCTCTTTATTTTTTGGCATGTTAAAAAAAAATAAGCTTGCATCAACATTGACTGTGCTATGTGTATGAAATGTGGTATACATACAAAAAATACCTCAAGGAAACTATCCTCAAAATAGTGTATTGTCAGACTGGTGCCTAGAAAAAAATTAAATCAATCCTAAAATCCAGCTATCTAAGAAGGCCATAAATTACTTCTATATTTTGAAATGGAACAGTACAATACTTAACTGTTACATGTGCTACATTTGGGTTTAGGTAGGCAGGAATTTGCACAGAACCTGCTAAAGGCATGAAAATATAAATGGCTTTGTGAGTAGGTTTAGAAAAAAAGCAGAACTGAAAAGTGGAAATGTTCTGTCAAAAAGCAAAACAGAGGGGAAAAAAACCTAACAAACAAACAAACAAAACCCAAACAAAAAACACCAGTCAAAAAAAAGACAAGAAAGTATTCAGTTCCTCTAACTTGTGAAAAGAGGCTAAACTGTGGTTAATCAGATCCTATTTGCCTCACAAACATGCATTAATATTTCTTGAGATTTTAATTTCTTTGTTTACAGTAACAAATAGTTCGTCATCGACAGCCATCAGAGACTAATTAGTTATTTTTTAAAATTCTTTTGTGTTGTTGATCTAATATGCAGCTTAGCTGATTTTTGAGGTCACTCCTAATCTACTTTGTTGTGATTTTTTTATGTTTTGTAGAAATAATTCAAGGAATATATATACAGATGTAGCAATGACCACTTTAATAACAAAACTGTGAAGAAACACTTGAAAAAAAAAAGAACAGATGAGAAAAGGTAAAAAGAGAGAAATCAATTGGAAATAAATTGGAATTCAATGTAGCTTGATTATATGGGGAAAATCTGGGAAATACCTGAGGAAATGCAACTTTCATAGAGTCATTTTCCTGAGTGGCGGAGTTAAAAAACTCTACAGTTTTACTTATCTGTAGGGTCAGTCTGAAGAGAACCGACTTTCATCTGGGGAACAATGGATATTTTCCCCTCTGATTAGCTCACAGCATTACCATTTTCCTTTTACACTATGATGGGCTTTGTCCAGCTATTGTGGCTATTCAGATTTTGTCTCCAGCGTAGGTCATTGAAATTTCCTTTTTTTTTTCTTTTCCTCAATAAGTCTCTGGAGCTTTCTACTCTTGTTTTGATTTTTCTTTCATGAAGCTACATTTCTTATATCCAGTAATGGCTGAAACAAGCATTCTGAAGGTGACTTGTGTGTATAAATGATGACTAGTCATCAGATCCCTGTATCTTTTAGGTCTGGAAGCTGTTGTACATACTTAAGAAACCACTTCTAAAACAACAGTTTAAAAGGAACACAAAGTCACAAACCTTACTTTAGTGATGTTCTCTGTATGACCATATACATATGATAGTTCTTCAAGAAGAACTATGACAGCTCTCAAAGAACTCTCATTAAAAAAAATACTTTTTATATTATTTTAATATTTCAGTATTTACAGTTCAAGGCCAGAGAGAAGAGGGGAAAAAGCAAACAAACAAAACCCATAATGCGTGTCAACTGTTTTGTTGAATAAAACCCATCAAACTAGTGGAGGTCTTCTCAAGGTTAATTTCAGTCACAGATTTATGTGCTCTCAAGTTTACACGTACCTGCTTGAATAAAGGGTGCATAACTGGACTTGTAAGTTTAAAACTGAAAAGCTTGATGACCTTGCATAGATGATGAAAGATTTCAGTTGAAATTTGAGTAAAATTTTTAATGGATTTTTTAAAATTTTATCAGGTTCAATCTACTTTAAAAAGATGTGGAGCTATTTACAGATCCTGTTTTTCCATTTTTCATAATGCAAGCACTGAAAATATCGTGAGGATTACTAAGGCAGTGCCCAAATTATATTTTATTTTCCAAGTGGCTAAAGTACCCAGAGCTTTGTCTCTTCATTTTCCTGTATGTCATACAAAAGTTAATCATACTTTTACAAGATTATTTGTATTTTCTTTTAAGTGTCCCATATTTGAATGTGGACTCAGATACAGAGCAGCAATATTCCAAAATTAGCATCAAAGTGATAGTTAATTATCTGCTCTGCTTCCAGTACCTTGCAAGAAATAAAGTTTTTCTTTTTACAGGGTATCATAGTTTTAGAAAGCAGGAAAAAGCTGGAAAACAGCCATACATGTGACACAATTCCTTCAAAGACTGGAGGGTGTCCAGATAGGAACATCAAGAGGCTTTTAGTGCTGTTCAACTAGAATCTGTTTCTCTTGTGGGAGGGGCCTTCTTTGCAGACATAAAACAAAAACAAGCTGCAATAGAGATTATACCTACTAGGTCTGGTATAGTTGCTTACTGAATTTCTCCATTTCCAGCCCTTCCTAAAATACCACTACAATGAATAAAAACAAATCTTTCATTAAACAAATGTACTGCAATGCATTTTTTTCCAATAGTTAACTTAAGCAATATAATAAAAATGACAATAATTATATTAAGTTTCTTGCAAATATATTCAGTTAATTATTTCATGTGAATTCAGAAATACATCTTTTCAGGACTGAGGAGAAGGATGTTTCAAAAAGACTTTAAGTGAAATGAGAATACAATATGTCTTTTCACTGCAGCGTGTGAAGGATAAAAGGTTTCCAAGGTGCTGGCAAATTAGTCATGAGAATTTCAGTTATTGTGCCTGCTAGCTAAAACCTGAGTAGAGTATCAAAGTTAAGATACTGGTGTGAACATCTAGATCTAGAGGTACTCAGTGTCTGATGTTTAGTAAACAGGCAGTCGTATAGTGAACTGCTAATGGTGCATATTAAACCATAAAATAGCTATGAATGGAATAAACCAGATAATTGCAATGTGCATCAAAAGGTTTCCAGGTCCTTGCATTCTATATTAAATTATTTTTTCTTCTCTTCGCAAACACCTAAGCATCTTTCAAAAGTGCAAGAGTAAAAGATGAAAAATAGATCTCCAATTACACTGATTTCCCCTGCTTTTATTCCAGTAAATTATTTAATTTGGGATGAGGGCTTATAAATAAAGTTTTGTACAGATTTGTAGGGTTTCAGTTAACATTCTGTCACCTTAATTCCTTGTTTTCATTAATTTAGGTTGCAAAACCAGATGTTCCCTCTTCTCTAACATGTGAACAGATATTGCCCCAAAATGCAGTCTAACTGTGGTGCCTTATGTCACTTTCTTCAACATCACTAGTAAAGATTTGGGATATTAAATGATATCCATGTGTACACTTCTTTAAAAATATTGCCTTGAAATTATGCTTTTAACCACTCATGCAAATCTAAATGCCTTCAGCATGTTTTTATGGATAAAAATGGGAGATGAGAAGACTTTTTTTTTTTTTTTTTTAAGTGTACTTGTGAATGCAGGGCAATAGAGCATCCAGTATTTGGCAGTTGTGTATGATTAATAAAAGGGCTACACAGAGGTTATTATCAAAAAGTCTAGGACTCTATAGAATATACCTCTGTTTTACTACAACCTCGATTTCTTGTATTATTTAGATTCAGGAGTTGAGTAGCTTACTACTGATCTGCAAAAGAAAGAATTGAATGTTTTGAAGCTAAAAAAGACAGCATAACTGTTTACCCCATGGCCAGTTGCATTCAGTTACAGGAAGGGCCAGTTTTATGCCAGGACTTGTACTTATCATGGAAATAACCTCTAGGCCCACTCAGCATTTGGTAGACATCCTTAGATACTAGGGTATGCAAACACACCATACAAGTGTGTTGGGTCTGTCTGTCAGCCACATTTCAGAGGCAGTCATGGATTTGCATGTCCCTGTCCTCTTGTATGGCCAACTCCATGACCTAGTCATGTAGTGAAGCACAAGGTCAGCCTGTGTGAGCTATCAAGGAGGCCAGTGCACTCAGTTTTGGCCTGTTGCAAGTTCAGTCTCAGTACCACAGGTAAAGAGAATTCTCCACTGGAGTACCGGAATCTCACTCAGACCTGTAGGATAGCTTTATATTTTGTTTGTGAAATATTGCAGGAGCATGTTTAAAGAGTTGCTTAAAGAGGGGCGGGGTGAAAAGAGGGAAAAAAATAGAAAGCAAATGTTAATTAGTTAATTAATACTCTTGTTCAAATCAGCTGCTTATAAAGATTTAAATTTGACTTTCTCATTTTACAAACAGTCAGAATGCCATCTGTAAAAGAATGCTAATCACCCCAGTCTCTAAATAAAATTATTGTGCTAACATAAAAACCGAGTTTTGTTTAAAAATCAGAAAGCCATCACACATTGTCCCTGAAGTGTTACAAAACCAAGTTCTGTAATTACAGAACAGAAAGTTACATATTCAAAGGTTCTTTTATTCAGTCAAAAATCAGAGGGATGAGAAGATGACCCCTGACAGCCTTCAAACAGGGCTTTTAAATAGGAGAAGGCTTGAGCTTTTGTAAACAGGATCTGTCCTTCAAAATCACTTCTCAAAACCAGGTAGATTTTGAAATGAGCAGGTTGACAATATGCAGTCTATGGAGTAGTTTCTGATATTTTTATCTAGAGGAAATAGCTGGGAAATCTCTCTCTACTACAGAACCCATCCTCAGGAAAGCCAATATTATCTGAGACAGGATACATAATGTTTAATGCTAGAAATGAACTCCATTCAGTTGGAAAATGCCTATTAGCACTGTATTTTGTTGCATACTGTAATTACAAAGTTAATTTTGCAAATCTCATAAGCTGAGCGCTTTGAAGATTCATTTGAATTCTTTAAATGCTGGGCCTAATAATTTTGCAAATATTTTTAACAACTTTATTAAATGAAAAAAATATTTTGAAGACTTGAAATAATTTTTAAAAATATAATACTTTAAAAATAGTTCTATTTTTATCATTAAAAGGAATAAATCTAGACATGATAATAAGAAAAATTTTTAAGGAAACCAATTGTATTTAAAAAATGATGATTACATTATCTGATCTTATAATTTCTTTTATCTGCCTCCTGTTGTATACAATACAAAATAATTTAGAATTATATGTGGTTTTGATTCTAAACCCTCAACAGAACTGAGGAATTTTACTGAAAGGTCTTGGAAGCAAGAAAGATTGTTTATCTTCAGTCTTCAGAAAGGAAAGTATGCAAAAAGGCAACATGGCCAGAGAAGACTAGGAAACATGTCAGGTTTAGCATCGACCAGCTGTGTTCTGATGCTGAAGCTACTGAGAAGGAAGTTGCAATAACTGAAAATGGGTGACAAGAATTTGGGCAAAACCAGTACCCACGCACAGAAAGATGAACGGCCGTTTACTTTAGCTCTTCTTCAGAAAGTGTTTTCAAGGTGACATATATGAGGACAGAGAGGTGTCTAGGTTAAGAAATAAATAAGCCTGAACATAATCTTTAAGTCTATGCTAAAATATATATATATATATATATATAGACAGAGATTGTTAAATACTGATTGAAAAAGTGATGTTGATGTTGGTATCAACCGTATTACAATCAGCAGAATGAATGGACTTGAAATTATTATTGTATTGGAATAACTACTTGGATATTGTAGGTCTGCATGCAGTTTCATTGGAATTTCACTGCTAAAAGCTGTAACTTTTTTATTGCATCTTGTCTTTAAGCATGCAATATACTTATACATATAAGATGGAAATTTGGATGTCTTGAGGAGCTTAATATCTCAAGTGTATTTATATCAGAAGCAGAATTTATGAGGATACTTGAAATGTCCTATAAAGGATGCTACAGAAGAGCTTTGAAGGCTTCCTTCAGTCTTTCCGATGCAAGAGTGACCCGAAAATCTAGCTATTGAAGTGCTTCTAAGCTGCACAGGAATCAAAGCTGCAGACTTCATCTTCAGATGGAAACGTCTAGAACTGATCAGAGATATTCCAGGAAAACATATTGGGGAAAGTGTTCATTTCTTTCATACTGACTTTCACTAATCATCAGGAGACTTTACTAGAAGGCTATGGGCAAGAAGGGGGAGCTATTGAAATGGCAAACTCAAATTGTCGAGATTGCAAAGAGATTGGATTGCAAACCCAGGAACAAAAGCCTGCTTTCAGACCAGGCAGAGCAGGTAACTGGTTTTTGCATAGCTTGCACAGATATAGAAATCTAGAGGCTGTACGTCCACTTTTTCTGTTTCAGTGGCTCTTTATGCAGACAGCGGCTGAGTAGTTGGTGGTATCTGTGTAGGTTGTGGGAACAGTATTAAGTAGAAGAATTAAGTAGGATTAAGTAGAAGAAACATTTTTTGGTGCAAATGTTATGACCTCCAGGCAACTAGGAGTCTTTTCCAGATAAAGTTTTAAGAGGATCTTCTATTTTTTTCTTCTAATGAACTGTGAACTCAAATTTCAAAGTGTTTTCTGTTGCTTTTTGAGAAGCTGATTTTTTTTTTCTTTTTTAATGTATTTCAAGCAGATTCTAACCTTTCAGCACATTATTACAGCAGTCCAACCTTCACCATGGGGTATCCATTGCATCTCAAAATTCCTCTGTTACTCCCCTTCCTGCTTGAAGACTCACAGCTTCTGGTATTTTCATGCTGTGTAGAAATTAAGAATGAAAGGAGGATAAATGCTTTCAGACTGTATGATGGTACATGTGGTTATAAATCAAGGGGGTCTACCCATTCTTAAAGGTTTCCGAGGTAGTAATCTGTTCCATAAATTTATATATATACATGGTACATAACACTTAATGTCCTTGATAAAGCACCCTGGTTTGTCCAAACCTCACTCAGTGTCAAGAGAGCAGGTAGAGATTGTCTTATTCCATCTGTGGTCACACAGAGAAATATTGTGTGATATGAGCAAAATAGCACAACCAGTTCTAACTAAGGTCAAGAGAGGCTCTAAACCTACTGTTCTGCACAGTTAGAGTAGCAGAACTAAATAAAACAAAGCTATTTGAGAATTTTTTTCCTAAACTGAGAAGGTGGGGATTCTGTCATGAGGTCCCTAAGGACCTTGGGTGGTCTTGACCTTACAATGCACAAGAGAGTATCTGTTCAAATTGCAAAGCAGCAGCCAAAGACTATATATCGACAGGCAGGAACTTAGATATAAAAATGGTGAAAATTAATGGGAAATAGTTTTTATAGTATTTGAATTGTTAATACATCCCACTATACATGTTCATTAAGGTTTACAGCATATGGTATCATTTAAAAAATTGCTGATATTCACCTTGATTTGAACCCTCTTATCTTTCCATGAATTTAAAGAAATCTTTACATGAAAAATAAATAGGATAGAAATCTCTCTTCTTCTTCATTCCTCACCCCATCTTACCACCCCCTCCCCCTTACCTGAGCTGCTTCGTGTAATTGCCTGACACTCTCTCCCTAAATTTATTTCTCTTAGGTGGCTGCTTTTCCCTGTGGCTTGTGCTTTTGGTTGATAACTCCAGTCATTTACAGCAGCTCTCGCTTCAGCCTTCTCTTCAAGCCCTTGGTGGCAGCTCTCTCTCAGCTCTTCCCAGCTTCCATCAATGTGTGCCAGCCTAAAAAGCCAGGTGTCACCATGGATAGGAGCCAGAAATATATGGTAGACCTGATCTCCCCAGATGGTCTGTAAGTACTATGACAGACATTCAGCTAGGAACTCAGGGAGTGGACTGTGGCTGGGTGGGAGCTTGTTTGGTTTGCCAATCTGATGATGAGAAGCTGATTCTTGTGGCAAGATGTGATGTATGTTAGGGCCACATCACATTCTCTGGATGTTCTACCAGAGAAAATAGGCATCAAATATTCTTCTCTTACAGAAGAACAAGAGTAAAATCTTAAATTTGTTTCTAGATTGCTTTCTTTCTGGTTGGGATAGGTAAATAGCTGAACCATTCTAGTTCAAAAGCTCTAGAAATCTGATCCAGTCTCTGTGACTAAACATCAGCCTTCCAAAACAATGCCAGTCACTCCCTATTTTGCCTTCATTGTCTTGCACAGGCATTTTTCCCACTTGGGGCATAATGAAATACCTGTGATGTGTGTAGTCCAAGAATGCCAGTGCGATTAATGTCCAGATCTCTGGACCATTAATTACCCTAATCACCAATCCTTGGCCCAAGAATGAAAGCAACAGCACATGAACAATGAAGAAACTGAATTTCTATGGTTTACTGAAAGTTTACCACATTTAATAGAAGCTATTTCCATAATGGTAGTTTTACAAAACTATAGAATTTTCTTTAAATTTTATGAAGAGATTTGAATAGGTGGACATCATCAAAATTATGTTAGGAGTGCTCATTGTTTTTACCAATGTCATATGATTGGACCAGTGATTCTACACCATCAAACATCTTTCCCTGCTCTGTTTCAGCTAGAAAAGAAAAAACAGATAACATGTTAAATGCAAAATGTTCAAAATTAGGGAAAATTTTGAAGAGCCGTTGAGGACTTGAAAGAATTTTTCAGCTATAAATTTAGTTGTTGCATAATTAACATAAAATGACATAACCAACATTTTGTAATTAGATTCTTTATTAATAAATTCTAATTGTAAAAACACATGGATTTAATTGACATTTAACATGTTAGCTATTGCAAGCTTGATATCAATTAACACACTTATTAAATGTCAATTACTAGTTTTTCAGTTTTAATTGCTGTGAAATTGACTTGCCATGGGCTACCTTTTTAAATGTTAATGTATTAACACTGCTCACACATTTGATGTAATAAATACGACATCTAATGTGCACTTATTGCTTATGCAATTTGACTACATTATATTAAAAGTTAAGTGTATTTCCTTCATACTTATTAAACAACAGTAAGAAGCCTTTTACTCATTAATTTACCATACAGTTAAATTTGATGCCAGTTTGAAATAATTATCCCACAGCCTTCAGAATATTTAGTCAAATAGACAGGTCATCATTTTAAACCAGCATTAGCAGACATTATTAGAACTTTTTCTGAACACTGTATTGTGCTGCCAACTTGCTTTTTAATAGAAAATTTCCCATGCACCCACTGTATTTTCCTGTCTTACCTATACAAAATAACACTAGTTTATATCCTGTGTTCATTTGGAGGGGGTGCAACACACCACAGCCCTGGAAGTCCAGCTATTGATAATGATCCTGTCAAGTGAGCTGAACAAATGTGTTCCTTCCATTATTGATGGCCCTACCGATGACACTGGGCCATGGTGCTGATACAAGATCTTTGCTGCCAGGAACAGTTTTGGTTTGACAGCTTTGTCACTGGCATTATCTTGAAGGATGGAATTTCTACTGTGTGTAGAATAAGTTCATACATAGCATTTTATTTTCACTAGTAAAACTAATAAATTTTATGAATCTAGGCACTATCCCCATTTTAATGGAGAAGAAAGTGAGATGCAGCAAGGACGAGTGATACGCCTGAAGTCCTGAAGCTTGTCCATAGCAGAAGTAGGGAAAATAAGATCTGGTTCAAGTTACATTTTTAGTGTGGCAAGAGGGTCAGGCTTTCCCAAAGGCAGGGTATAGTGGTAATGGATGAAAAGAGTGTTAATCACAGGCCTTCTGGAAAGGAAGGCTGCTTATTTAGCAGAATAGAATGAATATTTAAAAAGACCTTTCAGAGTATTGTAGAATAACTGCATATATCTGTAAGTTATTATGGCTCAAGGGTAGCTATTAAGTGAAAGAAAGAATCAATGCATCAAATAGTAAATGCAGAACTTTTAGAAGCAGAGCTACATGAATCATGATCTCCCACTCTACTAACGAGACACATGAAGTCAGGGATCAAACTTTGTGTCTGACCAAACTGTTGGATTGGAGCTGTGTGGGTATTTTCTTTGTTTGTTTTTTTCTTTCCCTCCAAAGTAAGACTGATCTGCACTGCTGACAAAGGTATGTTTTATTAGTAATGAGGTTGAACTCCCTTCTCGCCCTTTGGGCTCAAAGCCAACCTCACTGGGAGCAGCCAGCCCTCACTGCACCCTGAGAGCCATGAACAAAAGCAGTTGCTTTTCAGGGATCAGGCAGAGCACTTAGACCAGCGCTTGGCCAAAGGAACTTAGCTATTAGTGAGGTGAATCAAACCCACGTTTGGCATCATCTCCAGGAGTAACATCTAATTGAGCTGTTAGTCAGCTGTGCAGTCACTCCTTACAGTCTTCATCTGTGTTTTCTGCTGCTCCATGCTGTGCTGTAAGACCTCGCCAATAAAGGTTTTTAGCATTGGCTACTGAATTTGCTAGTCCCTTTGACAGGTGGCACTTCAGAGCTGTTTGCTGAGTACACATTTGCTGAAGTGTTCTGTTTCCTTGGAGGATTATAGCTCTATTTTTATCAAATTAGATAAAAACCTCATTTTAAGCACCATCTATGAATCGGTGGCCTTGCTGGGTCCAATAAATATTCTATCCCTATAAGAGTCAGAAAGTCATCCTGTTCAAAATTTTTTAATAACCAAAATCTAATCACATGCTAAAATGCATAAATCTTAAGCTTGTCATTGCTTCATACATGTATATTTTTCCTTGAGGACCAGTTTGTTCTCTTTCAGAGAGTCAATCCCTTTTTTTGTGTTAGGATGGAGTCTACTCAGCTGAAGTCACTTGAGTGAGTCTCTAATAGCTTGTTATGCCTCTTCCAGGCTCTTGCCCCTGCTCACAGGAGAATCCCATCACTACATTGCATATTAAAAACAATTCTCGTCTGCTAAAGTACTGATAGATCATTTCTCTTGCAGTTTTCCCCAGTAAAAGTTAATCCCCACTCCCACAAAAGTAGAGCATCTAGAGGTTTTATAAGGGTTCAAATACAAAATGGGGGGACTAAAAGAGAAACCAGAAGTGACATGTTATGATGTTTTCCTAAAGATCAACAACTCTTCCCTCTACTGATTAATAACTTCCTATATGATCCAAACTGCTTACTCACCTGAAATTTTCACATGTTCTGTATCATGATCACATGTGAGAATTTTCAAAAGAACAATGTAATGGATTGATGAGTGATTTCCAAATTAATCTATTGCTTCCTTCCAGTTTCAGAGGTCTCTAGGTGCCAATAGAGTTTCATTATATCTATTGGTTTACTATAGCAGTTTGATTGCTATTACTTTATCAAATATATTTCAGGGGAAAAAAAAGTATACCCCAATGATGTCAAGTAAAAAAATAATATTAAACCATCAGCTCTACGATGCTCTTGTGTCTCTTATTAAGAATCATGTTTCATCTGAAATTTTTTTAGTGGAATTTTTGGAGGTGAAAATGTTGAGTTGCCATCAACAACGAGTACATATAATTAGAACGCCTCTCTTTCCCTGTTCCTTCCAAAAAATGTCTCAAAAACAATAGTAACATTTAACATTTTATTTAAAGATAATGTAATAGAAAAAGTGAAAGGCTACTAAAGCAGACTTACTGGCTGGAAGAGCGTGTGTCAGGCAAGAATTCATGACAAATGTGCAAAGTGTAAAATATTTGGCATTTGCACGGTTTATAAGGCAATTTTGTCTTTATTAAATCTTTTTATTGGAAAGAACAAAACAATATAGTTAACTGGAATATTTCATAATATTGAGTATTGATACTGCATGCATGTGAGATGTGAGTGGATGAAAGGAAGCATGCCTGTATACGAGTCAGTGTATATATATATTTTTATATATATATATAGATAAATAATGCAGGATTGTATGAAATAATCGTAACTGGCAAACAACAGACTGGGAAGCTTTGTGATAGACTCTCAGAGCTATAGGGTAAACCATTTATATAGTGAATTTTTGATTGACTCCCTGACATTCTATCCTCTAATCCATCTCTCCTGAGACTTAATTTCATGCTCCAAACTCTGAACAGCTTCAGACAGCTGCCATTTAGAAATAAACTAACATAAATAAACCATCAGTAACAAAGCCCTTTGACTCTCCAGACTACCCCACGGAAGCTTAACCTGATCAGAAATAGGACTGCTTTTTCTTTCATAGGCAGAAATTTTCCCAAATGTAGGCAAAATCCGGGCATATAATGTCTTATGTTCCTCTCATATTTGTGGTCTGTTACTTTGAAATAGTACGTAAGATTGTATGTTGAATCCTAGAAGTATGTAGGGTGCAAACTAGCAAAGCGATCTCTCCTAGAAAAGAAAGGCACTGTCAAAGGGACATATTGGGAGCCCTAGTGATCTCTGTTATTTTCAGATTACTGGAAAGGCTGGAAGGTTATAATTCACTGTTTGATAGACAAGTATTCTGATCTTCACCTAAAACAAGGGGAGTAATTTAGTCATTTTTTTACTCTTCTCAGTTTCCTCTTTTCTTGCTATAGCACATAATGCTTACAGATTTTGAACCATAAAACATTATGCTACAAAAGAGACTTGAAGGCTTCAGGTAAGACAAACAGTACTTGTCTGTGAAGTTGTCTGAGGTACCTTTCCATATGACATGCTTGTAAAGCTAATTTACATTCTTTGGGAGGTTGGCTGAGTTGCACTGTGAAGACAGATGCTGAGTTGAGTATAGCCATGCAAATCATAGCCACAATGACCTTTTGGGATTTCAGGCAGAATATTTGACTTGGATGGCACAAGTGTCACTACCAGTTTCACTGAATTCTCAATAAAACCTGAAATATGTGACAGTTAACAAAATGTTACTCTGATAACATGTCACATGAGACGACCAAGTATGCAGTGATCTCAGGGTTGACTTTGAGAAATGTGTTGTGATAGGAATGTTTCTATTAGTACTAACTAAAGACAATAAACCTCTGCTTTTTCGGTCAGGACTAAAATTGATAAAAATGAATAGGTGTCATAAAACACCATTGCCACTCCTGTACAGTGTTTACTTATAAACATTAGTTATGTAGGCACACAGAAGCCTGTTTGGGTATACACACACAAAACATTGCACATCTTGGAAATTTGCATGACCATGTGAACATAGGAACAAGACAGTTGATTTTTTTACTTCTGCTGAAAAATATGTTAAAGAAATGTATATATACATTTCATGCATAGTATATGAAATCTACATATATTTGGAAAACATTACATTATAATTTTGAGCCGCTTTTATTAATTAGAAATCTTTTATTGGCTCTTTTCCCAGTTAAATTTGGTGCAGTTTTAAAGTACACTCGGAAACTCAACCAGCTTTTCTCTCCTATCTTACACAATTATGTTATAGACAGGCTAAAACAAACTGTCCATTCATGCTCATCAAAGAATCAGATTTTTCTTTCCCTATTCTCAGTATATGCAGTTAGGGTGGGCCACAGCAGTAAGAGGTATGATCCTTAAATTCCAGACCTTATCAGTAAACCAGATGAAGTAGTTTTATCCATTCTTTCTATGCACTTTTATAGACCAAATAAAAAAGTACATAAATTTTGTTTTACTGTAGATATAATCATAGCTATAAAAATTTATCACTAGATTCAGTAACATAGCCCAAAATGCTGGGAATAGAGACAGCAATAATATACAACAGGCAACCATTCCTTTCTTTTAACTGTTTATTAGTGCTGTTACTTAAGTACTCATGGTAATTTTATTGGAAATAGACCTTTTAAAATGTCATGCAACATGTTAAAATGAAAGAAAGCAGGAGTTTATATCTTAATTGCAAATATTATCTTGGACATGTTGTGGCATCAGGTTATGAAAGTAATAACCATATATCTCAAAGATTTTTTGAATGAATTCTTAATTGTACACCTAAGAAATAAAATCTTTAGAAACTTTCATGCTAGATACAATGTTTTTCATTATTAAAAGATGATTAACTGCTCAAATGTTGAACAAAGAATAAATTAATTAGAGCTGAGCTACAAATGAGAGATGTTGTAAGTTAGGTTAATGGTTGGACTCAGTGATCTTAAAGGTCTTTTCCAACCAGAATGATTCTATGATTAGAAGTGATGAGAATGTGAAAGTTGTAGAGAATGTTTGATAATGGTTTTAATTATTTTTCTAAGGGACTAATCATTTCTGTTAATGATCAATTTTTGAACACTATTTTCTTGGTTAATTACTGTGATTTATATTAGTGCTATCACACGTGAGATAAACACCAGAAACTAAAGAATCCTTTGTTGTATGACCTGACTTATAAAAATTTTAGAAAGCTTTAGAAGTTTCATGCCTTTGTGCACTACAATAAACTGAGTTTTTGGAGTTGCCTGGAAGAAGCACGTATTTTCACGGACATACCTGTAGCTACTAAGTTCACTAGAGCAAGAAAACTCTCTGACAGTGGAAATGAAAGAGTGTTTTCACCCATTTCATGATAGTGATGAAAGTAAGAGTGAGAAAGTTAATTTATTATTAGGTGCTAGGTGTTGTACATATGCAAACAGAGGCTTTGCTATGGGTCTTGGAATGTTTTGTTTCAATGCTAGCAACTCTGTGTGTGTGTGTATTTTACGAATAAAGCATGTGCTATAATGTTTATGTGATAATAGAACAGCGCTTTTGGTATCTGTTTAAGTACTAAGAATTAGTTTGAATCTTTCAAATACATGAGTTAAAAAAATAAATACATTAGCATTTTGATTCTAAACTGTGTTATTATTTTAACTTATTTCATGTCTATATTTAGATAACTTTACAAGATTTTGTTGTTATTGTTCAAGCTTTTAATCATTGGAATAACTTTTCCCCCCTTCTTACATCCTTCTTTTGTAATTACAAGTAAATAATGCACAAGAGGATGAATGAAGTAGGAACATGAAGGGAAATATAAAAATAACATAAGATATATTTAAAGTAAAAATTCCTTATTCTAAATAAGGATATTTTAAATGATGGAAATCCTTGCATTTGTTCTGTATGTCTTTATTTTCACAAGTTCTCACTTATTCTCATCTAGTGGTCAAAAATACATTGTGATGGACATGGAGACGGAACACCGTCCATTACCTTGTCTCACTTGAAAGGTATTGAATTATAGGGCAGTAGTTTCAAGCTGAGAGGTGACAAAATTTGAGTTATTTGAAGAGGAATAAAAGCATTATTCTGACCAAGTTTATCAGGTGGACTAATACCTCATGGTATTTGACCCGTTCAATGTCTTACTGCAGTATTTTGCAGGTATCTTGGTGGGAGAGATGACAGAAACTTTATGATAAAATGCAAGATCATTTTGAGTATAATGCTGTTAAATGTAACTATGTAGTTTCATATATGTGATTGTGATTCATTCTTCCTTTAAAAGAACTAGTCTGTAATAGAGTATATAATCTGAATAGTCCCAAGTAGATTTATGTATTTTCTCTGCCTGAATCAGATAGGGATTCAGTGGAAAAAAAAATAGAGGGACGCCCAGACATATGTTCGTAACTACACATCCTTACATAGTCAAGAGCAAAATTAGTAGTGCTTACTTCAGTAGTCCTTATCAAACATAATCCCATTAAAATTTTCTTCAAATCGAGTCTCTTTCATGAAATTTTCTAGTTTCATTTAAACTATGCTTTTTCCAACAATAAAATTCGTCACATATGACAGCATCTTTTTAGACCAAAATCCAGACTGAGAATCAGTATTTTAAAAAAAGGATGAGGACAATATCTTCAGATTAAAATATCCCACAGTTTGAAAGAGGGCAGATGATGTTTCACTTCATAAGTAATTATTTTCCCTAAGAAAATCTGAAACACTGAGATTTTTATTGTAAAATTTTAATATGTACATATAGACATATATACATGTATGAAGGAAAAGAGGAAGATAGCAAATTCTTAAGTACTTATGTTTCATTTTATAGTGAGAGAACTATTTGGTAAGCTTTCTTTTGATTCTCAAAGTAATAACTTTAATTTGTAACAGTATTTTCTCTTCTTGACCACTGTA
Organism: Streptopelia decaocto; assembly: GCF_964273445.1. Classification (NCBI taxonomy): domain Eukaryota; kingdom Metazoa; phylum Chordata; class Aves; order Columbiformes; family Columbidae; genus Streptopelia; species Streptopelia decaocto. Next base: position 17,655,201 of record NC_138658.1, on the reverse strand, counting down.
CTGGAAAACAGAACTCATCTTTTTGACCTTACATTATTGCTAGAAATGCTTGTTGATTACTAGAATCAAGTTTAGCACTATCCACCAACATCTAGATATTTATCTTTGTGGTTGATTGAGGATTTCTTTTATCTGTTTTGTTTATTTTACTTTTTACTTCTGTTTTCAGGATTTCACAGTCTCCGGAGAGAAACAATGTCTGCTGTCACAATTGTGAGTACACTGTCTAGTCTGGGGAAGAGGAGAAAGGAAAAAAGAGGGAGAGAGGAAAAGAATAGGCAAGCAAATATATATAAGACAAAGCAAACATTTCCCTGTTGCCATTAACAAGAAAGTAGCTGTGTATTGCACTATAGAAGGAATTATTTTACCTGATATATTGAGGTTGTAGTATAGTGAAATCTAAGAGGGAAAAATGTCAGGACCTGACCACCAGTATGAATCAGTATGGGTGAACCTCCTGCAATCTATGGGATTTGTGAGTAAGTCCCCAGAGTTCCTCAACTGGATGAAAACAAGCCTCACTCCTGATGGAAATCTGAAGATTAGTTTTGGAAAAGTCATTCAGGTTCTAATTCTCTTCTAAGGATCTAAAAGTTAGAGATATACCTGAATAAAATTTTAACTTGTGTAACAACAGATTGATGGTCCTTTATGACTTATCAAATAGGTCTGATGGCTCAGTTAGACCTTATTGTTGTTTTTATACTGCCTAATTATTTTCAGCTTTATGAATTACCAGCAAAACTTAACGGTGTATAAAGAGAGAGAATTCTACAAAAATGTCTCCAGGCAAAAGTGGGATATTTTAATGATGATCATTATAGCAACACACATTATGGGCATCACTGTGACCTTTTTTAGTATATTAAAATTGCTATTGCACTTGTCATCTTGGCTCAGAATCCAAATGCTTTCACCTTTCCTGTGTGCAGGTGGGTTTTAATGAAGTACTAGAACTGTGCAATTTATATGAACAGCTTTATTAAACTTTTTTTTTTTTTTTTAAAAAAAAAAAAAACAACTGCTTTAAAGAGCACATTACAAAAAATTTAGAATTAACTTTGATCAATGTAAAGGAGAACAGAAAATAAAAGATATTTGGTGCTTCAAAGGAAACTTGTTCATTTTACTGTTGTGTGTATGAAGCTGTATTTTGATGGATAAAGAGGAGACAGACATAACAGCCTAAACGCTGCTGCTATATATTCTGGAGTCAACCTCTCAGGCTACATTTGTGCTAACAAGTCCAGGGTCCCCTCCCAGGTATTGAAGCTAATGTGGCATGGAGCTCCCTGCGTCGCTGCCAAACCCAAATGACTATGGGCAAACTGACAGCGGGTATGGAGCCTGTATTATTCAGGTTCCTGAAACAGGGCCAGGAACTGTTTGGGAGAATCCTGGTTGAAAGGAGCCAATTTTATGTTAGCAAATATTCTCACAGTTTCACTGTTTTTTATTTGCTAGTGCACAGCAATAGTCCATGTCCTAGGAATGGTCACTGGCTAGTATGGACATAATCTTCATGCGGTATCCAGGATAGATCAGCTCAAGGTGGTATCCTGATACCTATCTCTCTATAAAGTGCTGTGATTTTGCCAGTTATCAGCCTCATGCATCACTCTTATGTCATCTGTTTAATCTTTATTTAACAGTCTTTTATTTGCACCAGACACTTAGCATCCACTATCTTTTATATTTGTTCTTATTAGATGTACTCTATTTCTTCACCTCATTTTTAGGATCATATCCTGAAATATGTTATGGTACCAATAAATAAAATCTGAAAGACCATGAATATAAATGAAAAGGATCCCACTTAGAGTTAAATTTAGCAGACCACTGCCTGGTCCTATTATTTTGTTCCGTTTAAGTTCATTATTCCATCATTCCATAAATATTCCATTTCCTTTTCCAGCTCTTTTCTCCCCTTTTCTCCCTGATATACTCTGATCATCATACATTGCATATTTGTCTTACAAATTTCTAATACTTTGGCTTCTAATCTTCTATAGACATAATTATTCCATTTCAGTTCTTGTTCTCTTTCTTAATACTGTCTTTGAGTTAATGTTGTTAATTTAGATTTGAATTGTCCATTTCTTTGAGAAGAAAATGAATAATTTTCCTACAAAACTGATGCCTTTCTTCAAAAGATTGTTTTTTGAGGTTGTATTTATTGATGTCTCTAAATGTATATTTTTTTTTAATCAGTTGAGCACTCATTTTATTACTATTTTTTTTCATTAAGCAAAAGTTTGAGATATTCATATGATTTCTGCATAAATAGATCTGAACTCATACCACTGTATTATTTCAATGTATTAGTCTAAAATGTCTTCAGTTTGCTTATGTTAACAGACAACTTTTTTACAATTAACAAATATACTAGAAAAAATCTTTTGCCCAGCAACTCCCAAGCTTCTCATATTATGAACAGCACTCAGCAAGCATCATGCTGATAGCAATGTCATTCTTTGTTCTCTCTGTAAAACTCAGTCCTGAGTTTTTATTGTGGTTTTGTTTGGGTTTTTTTTCTTTTTAGCTTTCAGTAGCTGGGAGCCACACCAAAAGGATCTGATAACACATTGCCTCCAAGTCAGGGTTTAGGGGAGCACTGTCTCAGAGTGTCTTTGCCTTTCATATTGCTGTTTCATGAAATGAGAGAATTATTAATATAAGCTTGTCTTGTTGTGTAAGCTTGTCTAAACCTTTCAATAGCAAGTGAAATCCCCTCTAGAAGTCTTCTTGAACACATAATGAACAACTGTGCTTACCTGTCTTTATTAGGCTGTTTCACCTCCTCCTGCTGTGATGACAACAGGGAGAAATCTGCAAAATCAGTACTGTGTGTCTCAAAGGAAATTAAAACTTTGATTTTGTAAATGATTCATACTACTAAAAAATAACACAGTGCAGTTTTCTTCATACAGTATTCTGTACTCAATGCTCTTACTCTGAAAATCTTGATAGGCAAAACGCTGTTTAATATTTTCCAGAAAACTTTATGTGGCAATTTGAAGTATATCTATACTATCTGGCAGAAAAGGTTAGTACTTTAAACATGTATCAATTTTTTTTTTTTTCTGTTGTTAGAAATGGAAAAGACAATCTGTGTTCCTTTTTAACTCTGAAGGAAGCACAGATGCCTCATTGATAGCTATCAAAAGTAGAACAGGTTGTATTTAACTAGGGATGGGACCAGAAAGAGTAGCAGAATAAGAGATACATAAGGTTGTAAATGAATATAGGTTTTTCTGGAGAAATTAAATGGGGCCTGCTATAACAGTGTAATTATCTTTCCTGACATTTGTATAAAGTTACAGTGAAATAAGGGAATACTTTTTTGAATCCAACAAGCCAGTCCAGAAACTGCCTTTTATTTTGCTTTTGACTTCCATTTTGCTAGTAGGAATAAAAAAATCATCTCTGCCACAAGAAACACCAAAGTCCTAACGCCTTGCTTACAGCAAAGTGTATTGAAACTATTTAAAAATGTTATGTAAAACTCAAATAAAGCATACAGCTGCCCACACTTCTGCTTTCCTTCAATGTGTTATGTTTATTTATGTTTTATTTTCTCTCTTTTGTATTGATTGTCATTTTCTTTTTTAGGTTCCATCATAGTTCAACACATTTTTCAAATCAAGGTTATTGATATATACAGAGAAGATCAATCCTAATAATACTGAATACTGTAGTACATCTCTCAAATTAAACTGTTTCCCTTCAGGACCAGTTTCTGCAAGTAAAACCTTTACTTCATACACCAAGGTAGTGACCCTGTTTAAAATTCTACACATCAGTGGAACAAAAGTAAATGTATGACCTTGTTTTCTTTATTTTCTTACAATTGGGGTTTTGAAATATATTTTCTCTCTTATAAAAGAAATAGGATCCTTTTTGTGATCAGAGAAAGTTATTCTTAGCGGTAGTTGTTCACATTTGTAGCAGTAAATACCATGTACTGTTCTGAGTTACAGAGAAAGCAAGGAATAAAAGAGCCAACTTTTAGTGACCTCCTGCCATTTAAGAAGTGTTACATTTCCTGTTTCCCTCTGGAAGCACATTAACTCCTGTACAGAACTTCTACAGTACATATAAAGGATGCTAGCTCTGAAAAAATTTGTCATTACCACTGAAGGCACTGGTGATATGTAAAACAACCTGGCTGTGTGCATGCTCAAATATATAGTATTTATGAGCAGGGACCAGTAATGTATTTCATCACAGTCATAGCCATTCCTCATACTCACAAAATTAATTGTTTGCAAGGATGCTGGCAGGCCTCTGAGCTCACCACAATTCTCTCTCTGACTTCTGCTTCCCACTCTTAAAATTGTCATGGATCCTTGTTAATTGCTGAGTCCTCATAGTCAAGACAAAGACTAGATGTGAGGCTTTGCCTCAAGAGCCATGAAATGAATGAGCTGAATGGAAATGGAAATTAGTTGGGCCCCTACCAGAAGAAACTCCTTTCAGTGGGACAGGATCTATACTGGCAGGGAGTCAAAGGACACGAACCACCGAAGAAGCCTCCCCTTGAATGGACTTGCATGTTAATAGTTCTCCTGGGAAAGAGCGTACTTAAGGAGGGAAAGCTTTCTCTTTGCCAACAGCTAAACCAAAGACTACTCTCTGAGGTAACCTTAGAACATTTTTCCATATGACTGTTTCTGTTTCATTTTCTCACAAATGAGCACAGGGTGAATCAAGTGAACAGGCAAGTGCCCATTCGATGACCAGACTCTTAAGTGGATGTGTTAACAAAAGGCACATTGGGAGGTGAATCAGCATCTTCCCTGACACCTGAATGAATAGTCAGTACTTATTTCCATGATAGTTGTGTTATTAATTTACAAATGCAACTTTCTTTATGCAAAATATGTACTACTTACTTAGATATAACAAGCTCATCATTTTAAAAAAGGAGCACACTCAGTAGGAAAGAAAAATAGTAGTAATGGGGAGGTGTTCACGTAAGCATGCAAGCACACTTTTTACACAGAAGGTAGCTGTTTCTTTTAAACAGTTTGGTGAACACTGCTCTTAAGAAGTTTTAGATGTGAATTTTAAATGTGTATATATATATATATGTGTGTATATATATATATACACACATCACAAAAGAGTACCAAGGAAGCTATTACAAACCACAGGAGAAATTATTTCTGTCCAAATATTTGGGGGTTCAACTGTCATCCAGTTAAAATGTCCACTTCTGAGCAATACACAGAAAACTCTGACTTCCCCTAATGATCCAGTTCTTTACAAACTCTTTGGATTGATTGCAAAGGAACATTTTTCTTCAAGGGGACTTCACAACACATTGGAAGTTTATTAAGCATACAGTAGCATCAGCTCACTGCATCTCTGACAGAGGTGCATTCAAACAAGAGAACAAGCTAATCAGTTAAGATGAAACACACTAGAGTGAAAATCATCAGCACTTTCTTATCATGGAAATTCCTTCCACTCCCTTCTGATTTCCTGACAGGTTTAAGTCCCTTACCTAATGTTAATTTTAATCACATTTTCCTAGAGCACATACAAAAAAATACGCAGTTCATCAGCTTTATAGAGGACATTGGGAATAGAAAATGTTCACTGTTGTGTGCATGCAAGAACATATAAAATGTAGATCAGCTACAGGTTTCAAAGGTTTCTCTCCACTGTTCCAGTTCAAGTTCTACCCCTGATGTAGTTAGTATGGTTTCCTCTTTACGTTTCCTTATTTTGCTTTACTTTTTGTTAGAGACTCTTCTCCAGAATGTTGCCAATGTTTGGCTTATGAAGTTTTTGCAACATCTCTGTTTCTCATGAACAAAAGAAATTCTTCCCCTTTGGTGTCCTGTAAGCACTACCTGAAGTAGTCATTTGATGGTCAGCTTGATTCCTATTTATTGAGACAGTCTAACTCTTTTACATAGCACAAAACTAATTTTCAGCCTATGTTCTTTTTGTCATTTCCAGATATTAAAAAAAATATATATATGTCTTGCACATTTATAGCAACTCAGATTTCAGTTTCAACTTAATTAATTCATCCTTATAATGAGTAGAATTTTACTGAGTTCTTCCCATCCTGCTGCATCCTTCTGAGTACAGAGAAACTAGAGGGGACCAGACAAATTGGTTCTATCAAACTGAAGAAAGTCTGTAGGCACTGCAAGAAAGGCAACTGTCAGTATCTATCCTTATTGCTTCCAATGTCTGGAAATACCACAGAAAGGACTTCAACGTTCCCAGTGAAATACACACTACCTACTCATCTTTGTGAAAGAAGTAAATCTTCCAAGGAGGATGTGTTATGCATTTTCAAAATTGTGATTGTAAAGGTTTCTTTAAAGGTAACAGTTTCTTTCAAATGCTAAGTAAATTCTTTGGATATATTTTTGAGCAAGTCAGGATTAGATAACAGGGTGATGCATTTCATATTCTTACTGAGAAGTTTAGTAGAAAATGCCAGTGAAGATTTAGACTGATTTCTGAAATCATTCCTCACTGACAACTAGCAGGGAGCTGTCTTTGACAACTCTTTTCATAGGCAAATGCATCTGAATGAAAATCAAATGCCAAGAAATTCAATGCGTTTTCTGTGTGTCATACCCTTTATTTAGATTTTTTTTTTTTTTTAATGTGAAGATGAAGAAGAGGTGAAGTTACTTCTTTTTGTTGGACTCTTTCTACAAAATGTGAGAATGTTGTAGTTGAGAATTAGGATGATGGAAAAATAACATACAAACAGCATAACTGGGCCATTTTTCATGAACATAGAGATCTAGAAGTTAATAAACTTAAGAAGTAATTGATTTTCTGGTTTTCTCAATAGTAGAAAATAAGTCAGACAAACCCCAAGCTTCTTCTTTGTTTTGTTTTGTTTTTTACAGAAAAGGAGAATTTCCCTCACATTTTTTGTATCAAGAGGTTTTTGGTAGAGATCATGCTCCTGGAAGGAGCAGGCAATACTGATTATTACTTTTCAGCTCCATACCTCATATGTCAGTTCTCAGGAAACCAGAAAATTGAGAAAAAAGTATTCCTCTTCTTTTTCTGTCTTTTAGAGAAAATAAATTTAATTATAGCAGTAATTGTCTTTCATTTTTCACTCTACTTTTCTAAAGTGTTTTACAACAGAAGGATACATAAAGCGTTTTAGTAGCTGAGACTCCCAGCATCCCAGAGCAGGGCAGTGCCGAGGCAAGAGTTACAGTCCAGGCCCTTATGGATGTGTTTGGTGCTTTACACATGAGCCTACGTGATGGCAGGCTGAGTTAGAGGGTCTCCTTCATGAGTTGCAGTTCTGTGTTTTGTTCCCTAGAATTCATAGAGCAGATTTCTTATGTACTTTACTAAGCTTCTTCATCTAGTTGCTTGTTTACTTTAATAGAGCTTCGGTTTTCAAATGGCACTTTTTGTCCTTTTTCAGGTGTTAATGATGAGCTAAGTGCTTTACCCCGTCTTTACATGTAATACATGAGAGGTAAAAGGAAAAATAAAGAGGTACTAAGAAGGCTTAGTAGTTTCCAGCTTATTGCAGTTATTTGTAATTAATCAGGAACTGAGGAAAGTTCATAAAAACCTTGTTTATTAATGTCAGTATAAACAGGATGTTAAAGGAAACAGGAATGAATTTGCTTGTTATACTCTATGTCCAAATGAGCAAATCCCACAAAACCACCATGAGAAATTGAGCAAGGAGTGCTGATAAGTATTTACACTAAATCTCTCAGGAATGAGCCTTAATCTTGGCACTCTGAGGGAGGTAAACAGAAAAGTAGCCAGGATTTGCATACCAGTCTGGAAAGAGCTCCAGGTCTTGGGAGTTTTTTGTTCATGTGAAAGTTTCTCAAACAGCTGCTGCCATTTCCTGTCTCACAGGTAATGACTCACCTGCTTACAAGGCTGCTATTCAGGCCTGAGTTTTCTGTTCCCCTCACAGCCTGTGTTGTTTTTCTAAAAACTTATGCAATTGCTTAAAATCATCTCCATCTAGAGGAGCCTACTATTCTGTATAAATGCATTTCAGTCATGCCTTACTCCTTCCATTTTGCGATGCAAATCAATTTTGCCTCAGTTTTTTTCAGCAGGTATCTAATTAGGGCTGAAATATTGACCCTCTTTTTCTCTGGCCTTCCAGGGATTCAAGAGTAAAATGCGAACATTTCATTTTAATAGAATAAAAGTGTTTCTGTGTGCCTGTATGTTAATTGCATACACAGAAGTTTTATTCCCAAAACCAAATATTCACATTATAATTTTTTTGTTTCCTTTCTTTAATAATTCTATAAAGCAGATGATGCAGCTCTTTCAAACAGTAAAAGCAGGTAATGGGTTGGTTAAATATAGAAAGATACATTAATGCATGTCTTAATAGATAAATGTGTATCTAGAGACAAAATTATTTTTTTAGTATTCCTTTATTTTTTTGAACATTTTCATACAGTAAGAAGGGGGTCTGCTCTGTGATTAAACTCTTGGCATCAAACAGATTTAAATACAGATTATTTTTTTCCTATCATGTTTTAATGAACCATACTTCATCTTCCCCAAAGGGTCTGCAAAATGCTTTACAACCAGTTTTGATTAGCTGCTTATTAAAATATAGGTATCTTTTTGAATATATTTTTTTTTAATTTATGTGTGGTTTAGGACTGTTGTTTGTGATGCATCTCACCAACCTAAAAGTACAAAATGCAACTCTCAAATATCACTCAATCACTACAAAACATATGGATGATCTAATGTCCAATCTAAAGTGTCTTTAATTTGTAGTTAAAAAAAGTAGGTCTGCATTTTTTCTTTTTACTGCTGTAATACAGCACTTGACTATTTAGTATGCTATCTGTTCAGCCTGGATGAAATTAAAAATGATTCAAATTACTTCTTTGGGGAAGTCAAGAAGTCAAGTTATTTTTTAATATTATTTTTTCTTCGCTGTATTTTGTACTCCTATTTTTGTGAGCTAAGTAGATAGACTCTAATAATGCCTGTAAATATGAAAAAAGCAGAATAAAAAGTATCTTAAAATGTGTGATTTGGAGAGCAGCTCCACACGTTGTGTTTAACAGGTACCTTCCACTGTGAGCAGATGGCCCCAGCCAGGGCTGATGCACAGACAGAGGAGGAAATAAACCTTTATTGTGGTCTGAAAGTGTGTGATACCAGAGGATGCCCCTGGATCCCTAACTTGCTATATGAAACACTGGGTGGTGTGACCTGGGTACCTGGACCCCCTTCCCTGAGCCCACGGAGCGGAGCTCTTCCCCTACCAGGGCATGTGCTGCCAGGAGGGAACCTCAACATAACAAAAAGGGAAAGAATCTGATTTGAACTATGTTTCTATGAAAATGAAAAGTCAATTACAGTTTTCTGATACAAATGCTGCTTTTGCTTTATGCCTAACAAAGAAGAGACATTGGCCTTCCCAAGTCTTACCTTAAATGAAGTGTACACATCTATATATATCTAAGTGTATTATATTATATATTTCTAAGTAGATTATATATAGACATATGTATAAGATGAAGATACGATTGTAGTTTTATAACTTATGGTTTTAATGGTTCAATAGGGATTTTTTTTTTTTTTTGGGGGGGGGTGGGTGGGTAGGAATTTAAATAAGCATTTTTCAGGTCGGCTTAAAATAAAATCAAGCATGCCATATGTCTTGAAATATTGCAAAGACAGATAATATCCAGAACTCTTCCTTGTATAACTCTCACCGGTTCCTAGAGTTTTTGGTCATATGTTTAACTGGCAATGGCATCTAGTATTATAGATATATACTATATAGTTTCTACATATTTTTAGAACTTTTGAGATGATCGACATACTTTATCAGTAAATGAGGTATTTTCATGAATTCAGTTTGTGTTGGAGTATATTTAGTTACTGTTTAAGGCTTATGTAAAAGAAATTTGGGGTTTACTCCACATATTTCCTTGTAACCCGGGCACGAACTTTCCATTATGGTTGCCACACATACCCCTTTTCGAGATGCATAAGCATATGCCAGTTAGAGACTCTTTATCAAGAACATCCTGTTAATCTTCTTCATTTAATGGAATTTTTTTGATCCTTTTCTTGGTAATCTGGCATGAAGAGGGAACAGATTTATCAGAGCAGCTCCCTGGCAAATTAAGCTCTTAGACATTTAACAATTTGTGAACTGACAGAACATCTTGACAAACTTTGTCCCTTCTAAGTCATATTTCACTTACAAAGTATATGCAAAACTGCTTCCTGGATCCTGTCCCCTCTCAGTGTCTGAATATTTGCCTTGTTCCAGGTTACTAGCTTTCATCTAATGAATTTGAAAAACAGTAGCTGATACAACTCCTTCAAATCCAAACTACTAATAAGGTGAAGTAATTGTTTCACCCAATTTCAGCTGCAAATAATGATGGCACCACACCTTCAGTGAGATCCATATGAATGGGGCCTCTGAGCTACAAGAAACACCCATAAAATCAGCAGCGTTACATGCAGAGTTCTGCTTCATGTACTGCATTTAAATATTAGCCCTATTTTTGATTCTGCTATATGTAAAAACACCCAGTATATTTCTGAGTCAAATACAAACACAACCAAGTCTTTATATACTGAAACACTGCATACCACACTTCAACCTACAGCAAACTAATTGCTCAGAAATACAATTTTAAAAAATAGGCCTTCTTTGGAAATTTAAACATATCCTTCCTTGACTATTAAGGCACAAGCAAGATGGTAGGCAATGTTAATGATTTTCCTGAAAGCAGTAAGGTGGGGTAGGGGAACAGACTCAAAAGCTTCTCTAAATGAGTTATGTGGGAACTGATTTCAAAATAAAATTTAGTGGAACTATACAAGCTGTTACTCCATTGGGAATCTACAGAGCATTTCATTAGAAATGAAAGGTTATAGGCATTCTAGCATTCTCACAATTGACCTTTTACTAGATGACTTTCTAAAGTCTTGTTGAATGCCTCTAAGGATGCAAATGTATTTTCTTCAAAAGGCAGCAACTCTGAACCTTGCATGAAAGCAATCTAATTGAGAGCATTACAGAATTGTTGCGCTCAATCTACTGTATTGAAAAACTCTATATGTGTTTCTTTGTAAAAAGTAGTTTACCTTTTCTAATTCTGACACAGCTTTTTCATCCTTAGCTTTGCCCTTTACATCAATCCTGTTCCTCTTCCTTTCTTTAACTTCTCAGCATGGGTTAAAGGGACTGAAGCTGAGAAAGCAAGAGAAGTTTTCATAAAACATCTGCTTCTGGTATCGATTGCTGGTTGGTGTTATAGATGATGGGTGGGCGAAAGACTCCAGCTGATCTCTTGTTGTTGAGGCAAGAGGAATTAAGAATAAAGGGTTTCTGCAAAGTTGCTATGTGTCCATATATTGGCATCCCAGGATTTGTTAATGCTTTCCGAGAACAGCACCTTATTTTTTAGGTAAGCATTGGAAGTGTTTAATGAGCAACAGTGTCATTTCCTCTTCAAGGGCTGAGAGAAGCTAGAAAAAGATTTTATGTTTTTTCCATTGATACTGACATTTTAGAGGTACTGGGATGGAAAACTAGAAAGAAAAAAAAAAAAAGATAAAAGTTCTAATCTCTGTCTCTTGGCTGAAACTGTTCCACTTCAAGAAAACAAAGGTTAAATATTTATTGTGTGATAAAAACAATAACTTTGTAGCTTTACAGCGCTGAGGAAACAAATCTTCACAGCTCCCAGTTAAGGGTTTTTATTACTGAATTGCTAATAGTACATAGATGGACCTCCCATGATCTCGGAGTTTTGAGTATATTCATAAAGGGCTGGAGTTTTGGTGTGAAACGGAGCATCAACATGATTCTTACTTCAGGCTTGAGAGAATCTTAAAAAAGAGATCAAATCAAATACAAAAAAAAAAAAATTGTCCAATAATAAAAGTCTTCATTTATTCATTTAGCTCTATGTACTCTTGTAGAGTTTTTGCAAGTTTTTTTTTAACATAGGCTTACTTTATGAATAAACTCATTTTATCATCAAAATGGATACACACATCTATTAGATCTTGGCACTGGTACATTCTTGGTTTCACAGCAAAGGTACTAACTCAACATTTGGAAATGTGTCTTTTCTGTGGAGATATTATAAAAAAGCAAATAGGTAAATCAATATCTGTTCTTTATTTTATAATTGAAGAATATTGAATGTATCATAAAACGTCTATACTCATTTAGATTTGTTTTCAACAATGCTTATTACGAAATGTTCTACAGTATTAATATCAATAAAACATTATGAACTTACTAGACAGAAAACAGTCTAATTGGCAGAACTCTGATTAACTTTAACGGTGGCTAACACTATATTACTTAGTCTTAGATAAATATTTTTTGTAAGAATTAATACTTGGCTTTTAAAAATTGTATTAGGAACCAATTCAAGTTTGTGTCACATTATACTTGCAATCTGGGCTCAAGCATGTCACTTATTTCTTAAAAATGTCTCTAAAATAAGAATTTCTTTCTCATCTTGAACTTAGGTCTTTGCTGCTTTTTGTTATGATTTTATTATAAGAACTGGTGTGGGGATAAACAGCCAAAGTGTGATATTTGCTGTAGATTTTCTCAGGGAATATTTTTTTTAAATGAATGTCATGAATCTCTTATATACTATTAGTTTTATAATTTTGGAACACATTGGATATCTAGGAATGATAGCAGTTTTTATTCAAGTGTGATACCTAAATTAGTCAGTAGTCCATGGCTGTTAAAAAATTAATTTTCCAAGATTCTAGAAAACTTTTTCCATGTAACAATAACAGTTTGCCAAGACCTAACTGGGAATGCATTACAAGTTATTTCAAAACACCTAAATCTTGTGTTTGTTTATGATCTGATATGCTGGGTTCAGTGACTACTGTGTTGATTTTTTTTTTTTTTTTAATTTAGTAAATTACATAGTCATTCAACATGATTTAGTTAATATCGACATGCTTTTTGGATGGTATGTTTCATTCAATGCATGATGTATTTGATGCAGCAGGTACTGTGATTTTGATTCAATATATTAAGTATCTGATTAGATAGGTTATGTATCTGGTTCAGAATATGACTGATTTAATAGACTATGCTTTTATTTCTGTGTAAGCTGCAGTAAATTCTCCATTTATTTAATTCAGTATATGATATATTGGCAGTATATGTAGTTGTAGTTAATACATTTATGGGAGTATGTGATTCATCTGCAATATTCCTGAATTTTGAATAAGCTGTATTTCATATATACCCTCGGAGGCTAGAAGGCAACTTTAAACTCATGATACCAAGAGTACTGAGCAACCTCATTTGTGGCAAATGTTACTGAATACAGATCATGGTTTATAAATGTTTCTGTTTGTGAAGCATCTTGAATTCCAAAAGGCCTTCACAGAACCTCAGATTACATGTTCCAAAATTATTGTCTATATAAAAATAATCCAATAGAGACACTTGACAGCAATACTGTAACCTTATTGGAGACATACATGCAGCGCTTCTTTTATAAACCTACGAAAATATAGTGCAGACAATAAGCCAAGTAAAACTCAGAAGATCCAGTCATTCTGCTGTCTGAATTCTGAAATAGTATGACACAAGTCAGTATCTTCATACGGTTTATAAGTGTTCTGGATCAGATGTTTAACAGAAGAGCCAACTAGAAATAGCTAAGACAATTTTATTAAGAATTCAACCCTTAAATTATGGAATGAGAAAGGAAAAAGATCTTATGAAACTTGATGAGAGAGTAAAACAAAAATACAATATTTGGTGCTAAATTTGCATCTTCTCATAGATTCCATCCTGTATATTTGTCAGGGCAGTTTCTAGAATCCTTTTCTTAATTGCTTGATCACTTACATGAGTCTCTACAAGTATTTATAATTTGGTGTTTAAAGAGCCAGATAAATTGAGAAAAATCATAATAGAACTTTCCCAAAAAGAAGAAATTGTAATCACTTTAATAATAATATTCAATCAGATGCAAAGGTGGAAAACTACATAGATCAGTGTTATATTTGCTCAATGAAATTTAAAAAAAAAAATCCTAAAGACAATGGAAAAAATTGTTTCAGTTGCTCAAAACCAGAATTCCATATTTCTTTTTCATTTCCTCAAATACAAATACCTCAAATTCCTTTACACTTGTCAAAAAAAATTTTTTGTAGTTTACTGTCTTTTACTGTGTAGAAGCAAAAAAGCACTTTCAATCTCTCAGGTCGTTTGTAACTTAGGAAGAAATATTTCATCTGTTAAAGATTTGAACTGCTTTCTTTCCTGAAAAAATTAAGTTCCCTTCTGTTACTTGCTGTGCATTACACTATATGCTTTTTTAAAGTAACTTCTGAAAGTAGAAAATGCTATTCTGCCTTTCAAAATGTAAAAAATACCTGTGCCTCAATTTGGTTGGTAGGGTCCTGAAGCAGATTTAGTGTGTCAAGTACATAAGTTTATCTCCATCTGCATTTCATGCCAAGCTAGGAAAAAAAAACAAAAACAAAAACAAAAACAAACAACAGATAGCTAACTGGTGGTGTTTTCAAGTACAGTATAAAATTAACCCTGCTTCACACCTAGTTGATGCATTCTAAACAGAACAGTGACAGATGAACACTACTTTCCATTACTTTGTAGTTATACAATAGAGTGTGATAAAATACTTAAATGCTTGTAATGAAGAAAAGTGTAAAATGGTTGAGATATTGGGCAGCTGGTAGTGAAGAGATTTAATGATAACTGGTGCTTTTAAAAAAAAAAAAAAAGGTGGATGTAGAGGGAAACAGGAGAGAAAACAAAATATAATTCCTGGAAATTAATCATAAAAAGAGTCCAGAATCTCCATTCACTTCATCTAGAGTAGTTGGACTGTTGCAAGAAAATGTTTCATTGTATCTTTCTCATATAAAAGTAACAAAATTTCACATTAAAGAGTCTTCTTGCTTGGCCCATATTTGTGTGTATGTGCACACCACTTATCTGTGGGACAGGTGGACAGAGGTATTGATTCGTTACCTGTCTGAACCTTACCATACTGCCTCTCACATTATGTACAATGTTTTAACACCATCCTAATTCACAGTGCACTTCTCCCACACATGCCTGTATGTAGCTGAAGAAGGGCTGCCAGGGATTTTCACTTATAATGAAATGTTTATATTGTCCTACTCTGTTCCATATATTTCTGTAGAGTATAATGTGGAAAATGCAGGAAATGTACCTTTAGCTAGGTACTTTAGGTAACATCAATTTCATGACTCAGCCTCGAGGAAGCCATGACTGCTGATACAATTTAACCAAACATTAATACTAAAGTTAGGTCTAGTGTAAAAACTTGCCAGTATGGATCTCTCTGTCAGGGATCTCATGAGTTGTCTCCAGCCAATGCAGAGCTGCTGGCAAGTTAAATTCAGAGGTTGCTGAAGAAGAAAACTACAGAACACAGATTCACTTTCTCTGGTAAAACTGTATATCCTTCAGGAGAGCTAGAATACCTGTTCATAAAATAATAATTCAGCTGATAGATGCTAGCTCCACAGGAAAAGTACCAGTTTTCTAACTTAGTGGTTTACATCCAAAAACTGCTGTCAAATATTAAGAAATGTGCCAAAGATCATCTTGGAGTCAACAAGCAGAAATGGGCACCATCAGGTAATAATTTTAGATACATTTCAGGGATATTTGGGATGATTAGCTCACTATTAATCCTTTAGCCTTACATGAGAAGAAATTCATCTTAGTAACATTTTGCTAATACTGTGTTTCAGAATTGTAATATTGATTATTAGTTGCAGCTGTAGACATGACCTAATTTGAATCAAAAGCACAATTGCATTTTTACTGTCATACATCATCCCAATATAATCAATTATGTACTTTGATTATTTTATTACGAAGCTAGAAACAAGCCTTGTTTAGCATTTTAGTTCAGTAACTTCCATTACGGGTACAGTGCTTTAAATTCCTTGAGGTCCCAAGAATTCTTGCAAACACTTCAGCAGTAAGTCAGTTTATTGTGGTATAGGTTTGCACAGGATTCTGTTTTGGCAAGTAAAACTGATTTGTGTTTCATTCTGAGTTGCACTGTAGAAGTACTCTGACTCCATTGTTCATTGCTAGAGATTTGAATAATATCTTATGACTAGGCAGATTCTGTTGGACACTGAATGCAAAAACAATAGCTTCTTTTACTGTTCATATCATGATCACATAGCAGTTCTTTCCTTATCTGATTTAAAATTAAGATGCATTTTGAAGATAAGCAAAAATCAGATGTCATGTAATATTTATTTGAAGATATCCATTTTTAAATATACCTTAGTGATTTTTCATGACAGATAATTTGAGAAATCCAAGCTTCTGATAACTTCATTAAAAGAAATATCTGAATTTTAATTCAGTTTAAATAATGCATTTGCTGAACTAAAATGTACTTGGAGTTTTTTCTGTTTAATATCTTAACGTCTAATATGAAAGCCTATTTGAACTCAATCAGAAATCCCAGAAGCTGCTTTCTTATTAGCCTGTTGGTTCACTTACATTTTTCAACAGCTACCCTGAAAGTTCACACACAAAAAAAACATATTACATGAAGTCCGCGCTACCTCTTGAAGATTTAGAGAAGTCTAAAGTGGATTCTATATGCCTATTCAAATTCCACATACCTATTCAAATAAATGGTAAATTAGTAACTTTCAAAGAATTAGCATAGTGTGCTTAAAATTATAATCAGCATAATTCAGAATTCTGTCAACTGGTTTTATTTTATCAGTCTGGTAAATTAAGCAGGCGTATTTTGTTAGTATTTTTTCAAAGTTATGAGTTGCTATATTTCAACAATGATGTAGGTGCAGATTTTAGTTATTACTTGCCATTAATAATGACAGTTTTTAATGTTTAGCCTCTCAAGGCCATGATCCCTTCTGACTTTGTAGAGCTATGGATATAATGTCATTGAAAATCCAAGTACTTACATAGATGACTGCAATTAATGTTAAAGGGAATTGGAGATTTATATGTGCCACTGCCATTATCACTAATGGAAATTTCACATGTAAATTGCCATGCATGGAAATAATATGCTTCTTAGTACACTTTATCTAAAAGTCATCTGTGCAAGCAGTCAATTTAAATCATAAATTCAGTCCTCTTACACCATGGCAAATATTTCTTTTTAAAAAAATCAGGTTATCAATTCTAATGTTAAGAACTGTCTTTATACTATTTAAATTCTTTAAAATTAAGGGCTACAGTATGCCTGACTGTGACATGCAGCTTCCATTGATTTCCTGAGATCACAGGCACTTTAAACACAACATTGAGAACTCACAACTCTACCACAACTTTTTGGTGTACTTGCTCACAGCAGACTGGTTTCCATTGAGTGGCAGGCATCAAGAATGGCTGAGCTTCAAAAGCTAATCAATGACTCCTTGGCACCAAAATGAGCTCTTGAAGTGGTATATGGCTAGGGCATTTCTGAAAGATCTTCTTGAAAAAAAAAATCACACCAATCGATTGATGGTATGAGGTAGTGAGATCTTACCAGGGGACATTATCCTCTTTCCTCTGGAAGTAACATAGGAAATGAAAGGTAAAGAAATCAGGTTGTAATGTGCAATGTTCTCTAATGTCTCAGAAAATTGCAACTGCCCTTCCATCTGCGAGGAGTGTGCAATCCCAGAACAACAGGGATAAAAGTTGGATCACCCACCTCTCACTATTTTTAATACAGAAATGTAAGTCAACTGATATAGGCTACTACTTTGTCACAGTTGTTTTGATAAGATAAAAAAGATGCTATTGTGTATGCACAGTGTAAAAGGTTGTCTGAGATACAGATGTTGTGGTTTGACAATGTAAAGCAGGAGTGAAATAATTCCAGAAATCAAGTCCAAGTCTGACAAATTTCATTGCAAGGACAAATAAAGTGATCAAAAAGCAAACTAAGCCAACAGAGCTGTCTGAAGCTACTTGGGTTGCTAAACTTAAGACTGAACTCAACATGGCTATCAAAAGTAGTAGAGACATAGCTACTGAGAAGAAAGAGATAGGATAATGAACTTGGAGCCAGATGTCTGAAAAGTCTTAAAAGGAAGAATCCAACATTAATGGACAGTCCTGGTTTGCTGTCCTCCTCCCAGAACCTTTCCAATAGTTTATGCAATGCTGGCTAACCACCAGAAACAGTCCTTGGAGCCCTGACTAGAGCTCAGTTTCCTGCAGAGTAAATACCCTGCTGACTGTCATGTATATCTGCCTTTTTGCTTCCTTTCTGCAAAGTGAAAACACTTCACTGAAGAAGTGTGCAGCCCAAATCGGTGCAATGGTGTGTGAGCTGGAACAGGCTAAGTTTGATAACCAACATTGTTTTGGGGTTATTGTATTTAAAAATGATGGTATTTAATGCTATTGTTTGATCGGTTCCCTCTGTCTCAAAGGTAGATATCAAAGTCAAGAAGCAAGGTTTTGCCAGGAGTCTCAAATGTGTTTACACCTTGTAGTAGAATGCAGTGCAGAGATAATTGCACTAGAACTGAAGGGACCACGCCAAGTAGTATTTTGCATTTGGAGTAATTACCTCAGATATGTGAGGCTTCTGGCTCACATGCAGTATCAGAAAACAATTTCCACTGGATAAAATTTATGCAATATAATGATATGTATATTCTTATGATGAAAAATTGATAGAAGTATTTTATACATTTTTATAACGTTGGCATTGATGTTTTTATTATTATTATTTTATTAGAGTTCTTCATGCGAATCCAAGATTCTAGATAATTTTGTAGGTTTGTTTGTTTGGTTGGTTTTTTAAGCTTAAAGACTAAATAACAAAGATTTATTTTTGTTCTAGTCTTGCTTCTGGACTTTATATATAATATATACATATGGAAAAGCCATTAAGCACTCCAGTAATTTACAGGGTCAATGTAACAACTTGTTTAACTTTTAGTGATATTACCTCTGCAGAACTGACTATGCACTTAAGTTATGCCATGAGAAAGGAGCACACAGTTAATTTTTTATACATTTGTACATTGTTCTTGTACAATTCTGTCACTTCCCCACTTCTCTCTCTGGAGTTCATCTTGCTTCTGATTCCCTCTCGCACTTTCACTGCAGTACAGCTTTTGAAACCATGAATGAGCTTCTTTCGAGTGTATTTAAAGAACCTTACAATTCTGTACAACTATATGGTTACTTTCATAGTTTTCCTTTCTTTACCTCTGTCACAGATAAGCATTTAAAAAATTTTGTTCTGGCCAAGATTATTATTTTACTTTTGACTGCTTCTAGTGCATGATTTCTCTTATGTTCCTGCAATAGTGAGGTCTGTGATTTCCAGAGTTTTTTTTTCTTGTTGTTTTATTGGGATTTTAATAGGCTACAGTTTCCTCTGTTTTCTTTATACAGTAGCATGCACCACTTTGAAATGTAAACCATTATGAGAGACTAACCTAAATGTTCATTTTATTTCCAAGGCTAAAAAGGAGTGATATTAGGATATTAAGGACTTAGTATTAAATAACACATTTTCAGTGTTTCAGTGTATAGTGTAGACAAAACCTGATGCGTTTTCGTGCGCTAAACTGCTTGAGGTAAAGCCCAACAGAATAGGATTTACTTCATCCATTAAACAAGTTTATGAAGACATTATCTTTTATCTACACTGGGTGTGTTACCTAATGAGCTCAAATCAGTCTTCCTCGGTTTAAATAATTCCATAACGGAGGTTTAGACATAACTATATCCTTTTCCTTTCTGCTTTTTAGGAGTTTGTGCCTTTGTATGTCCAGAAACTGCTTAAAATACTAACTCTCCCACTGTACTAGGCTTAGGTGATACAATTAATGGTCATGTACCTGCTCCAGATCAACATCCTGAGAATAGTAGTAAAGTCAAATATTATGATCAAGGTGTCCCATTTCCTAACAATATAAAAACAATATTTGCTTGATTTACATAATGCAAAATTCTCTATTTAACTTTGTTTCCCTTGATAAGAATTTCAATTGCGTTTTGATATTGTATTTCATATAACTCTTATATTGGCATAGGTTTTTGACATATCTCACATTTAGATAAGGCCATACTCTTAGTAAAGTTCCTTTAAAGTGAAAAATGCCATTGCAGTTTCACTGTTTGTTAACTACACCCAAGTCTTAGTGCCATGAAGGGCTCCTACTTTACATCTACAGCAAATTATTTGAAAGGTGCTTTTTATTCCTCTTCTTTTGTCCTAATTAGTTTTTCTGTCTTTTTATCTAGAAAAGACACGAAGAAATTACAACTTTCTATGCAAATTTACTTTAGCCTAGTGAAACTGTTTAGTTAGGCAAATGGTATCTTCAAAGTTAGTTATAATCAGCTGATAATTTCAACTTTTTCATTTATTTCAAGTGTTGCATATGCGATCTTCCTAGATGCTTTATGATGAAGTTTTTTTGAAATTATATTGCACTAAATTACTACTTAGAAGTTATACATGTTAGTTTATAAGTCTAACCTTTCTTCTAGTCTCATGTATTGAAGGTACAATGAAAGAACATAAACCTGGTATGATGATGAAAGCAAGAAATAAGAAATTGTAAAATGCCATGAACTGCATTCTTAATTCTCTTCTGACATCAAAATCTGAGAGATTAACTCAAAAAGTAGCTTTAACTCAATTTCCTTCTCAGCAAAAGTAGCTATATAATAAGTTTTGAGTTTATTTGTTTTACACTGTTCTGAATCCCTCTTCATGACAATTTTATCAAAGGTTATGTTGAAAATGAAAGAATTTCGTTTATTTTTTGGGGGGAAGAGGAGACAGAAATATATCCTTTAGTGTGTCCTGTGCTTTTCCATAGCAAAATGCATTTATTTTGACAACAAAACTTGTCTTTCAGGTGTAGAAGAAGATAGGTGACTGAAAACAACAAAAACCTTTCAATAAAGTAAGCCATTTGGAATTTTGGAGACCCAAAGTATTTCTTGCCCAATGGACTTAGCTTTTATTGAGGACAGTCATAAATAACTTTAAAATATTCCAGTGTGATAGGATTGAACTGCAGATTAGGTCATTATGGAATTATAGTTCCCTTGCTTAATGATTTTACAAAATTGCCTGGCAATCCAACAAAGAAAAGGAGCACAACGTGGTGAATGCAAGCTAATTAAACCAATAATTGCTTCTTGTTGTGTTCCCAGATAATGTGCCCCTGATAATTTTAAACGAAGTCTTGAAGCTGACTTCTTGGATGAAATGCTGTGCTAGTTAAAGCTTCACTAACTCTCTGTGTGCTTAGAAACTGGCCTACTTCTCAAGGTCCCTTGCATTGCTCAGGCAAATACTGTCACGACACACAAAACATACAGGAATAGCTTTCCTGTATGTCAGGTAATGGGGCCCTGAATTTCTGTGTTTTCCCTCTTTGCAATATTGTGACTAGATGGTCTGATTTCCCTGCACAATTCTGAAATTAGAGGCTGTAAATTAAGTCTTTCATGTTCAAAGTACTGCTTCCTTTTTAATTTTTTTTAAGACTTAAGAAAAGATGCAAACTTCTACATATCTCAGGAATACTAGTATAAATCTAGAGTAACTCTATTGAGATTTATGAGGATTTTTTTCAGTTATATCTATGTCAAATGCAAGTATGTGGCTGTTGACTGGTAGCTATGCTTAGAACTTGGGAAAGATTTCATGAAGTCTCCAAGAATTGCAAGATGATCTTCAAAAAGATATGAGGTATGATTGGAAACTTAAAATGTTGAATTTGGAGGAGTCTTTATTTAGAGGAAGGGTCTTTATCAGTTAATCAGGTAAAAGGACGTCTTCAGACTAATTTGAAGTATAAATTCTGCTACAGATATATATTCTTATCATGCTGTCTCACCTCTGCAAATAAATACATGTGTTTTTTATTTATTAAGCAATATGTATTTTAGGTCACATGTAGTCTGACAGAAAACCTGTTTTAATATGACTAACAATTTTATGAAACTGTAGGACTATTAGATATTATATGATCTTGGGTAAATATATTTCTTTTCTCCATTGGTGCTTAAGGATTTTTACTGAAATATTGGACTGTAGTCTAATAAGTTTCCAGATTTTTTTTCTATTCTGAATTATCTTTGCATTGTCTGAATAGAATGACATAAATGAAAAAACAGGTAGGTTTTCAAAAGGGTTGTTGAACCATTATCATTGGGTCCTTCAAAGTTAGACAAAATGTAAGTTAGTCTTTTAGGAGCTGTGAATGTATTCTGTCTCAGCATAAGAAGAAGGTATGATATATTAGACTAGTCTGAGAAGTGTAATGCATATTTTTGGAGGTGTGGTTGTATTTTAACTATCCAAAAATATTTATTTAGGAAACTAGAAATACAAAATAAAAACATAGATGTGATTTTCAAAGTTTATTTTCTAGTTCTGAGAAGTTATTTAAAATCACAACTTCTGGAATTATGAATAGAAACAGATTTGTCAGTCATTCCCAGTAGCTACCATATAATTGAATGCATATATGATGTGTCCACTGCAATCTGATGTAATCTCTTAAAACCAAAAATTAGAGTCTGTTAGATCACAAGATCTAAAATTCCCATTGGTATCACAAAATAGTAGAAGTGAAACCTGGCAGCAGAACTTGCCAATAGTCACTTTTGTATTAATTCTTACAATACATGTTCACGACTGAAATCTGTAACTACATTGCTCAGAAAATACCTCCCAGAATTTGTAGTCTTGTAAATTGGTAAGCATACACTTAGGAATTGTGAAACTGCATTTTTTTGTTGGCTTTTTAATGAGAGATAGGTCCAATATATCTTAGTTGGCAGCAACTGGGCAATGAACAGCAATATTGCTAGTAAAGGTTTTATTTCTATTTGCTCTGTGTCTTGTTAAGCTTTACTGATATAAAACCATCTGTTTAAAAAGCTGTAAAAAATAGACTGCCAACACACATAAAAGCTCAGCACAACAAAATAGTCTTAATATCTACTGGCAATGCAATGTAAAAATGGCTGAGGATGGAGGAATGGATGGAGAGGAAGACAAAATTATGTAGGGACAAACCTTAATTTCCAAGTGAACGGCTGAACTGTTTACGATTGATCGTAATAGTTTCCTTTTTCTTTAGTGAATATATTGAGTTGTCTTGAAATAGTTTTAAATATTACATACAAGTTTATTTTTTAGTCTTATTGGACTATACACGACCTAAATATAATGCAAGCCAGAAGTAATTTAAACTGAAAATACAAATGTAAGGGCGTACATGTAACAGCAATAATGTCATTCACACCAGGACACTGAAAACCTCAGGGTTTAATTGGGTCAGCCATCAAGTAACTGACTGCTACCATTATCTCAGAAACAAATTGGAAAAAATTACAATTTGTCAACAAAAAGATTTTAGAATGTATTTGTCCTCAATAAGTTCTGAAGTAATATTGGCAAAATGGATGAGGTACTTTGAAGTTATATGCATTACTTTATGTGAATACGTTATTTAAATCTCTTATTTAAAATTGAAAAATTGTTGGAACTAGCTGTAAATTTTTTCATAAGACCTAGTTGTGTTTCAAAAAATGAGAAATGGATAAGCAAGTGTTACATTATAGCTACAAGATCTTAATGACAAATGCATCTTAATAATGCAATAATTATATAAAGCTGACATAGAACTGTGCATAGCAGTTAACTTTTTCCTCCTGGATAAATATACTATTTTTTTTTTCCACATGAAAAGATGATTTACTAATAAACTGAATTATTCACAGTGATTGTTAGATCGTAGAGTAATCTATAAATAGTAAAGATCCCAATTCTGACAAAGTACAAATCTAGATTTTGCTATCCTCGCTATGGACTCCCCAACACGTAATATGTAAGTTTTTTGAGATCTGGGTAAAATGTGCATTCTGATTATTCATAAATATTATGCTATATTATATTGCATAAAATATTTTCTGTCAGGTCATATGTTGTCTATAATTAAAATACTGGGAACACTTGTGTACAAAATAGTTTTAAAAAATAGAGATGCTTTTTATCAATAAAATCAATAATTGATCAATTATGATGAATTGTTAAATAGACTTTTATTTGTTGTCTCTAGGCATCACAGTTCCACTGCTGTTGGTTAAAAAGGAAAGCATATCAATTAAGGGAAGAAACAAGAGAAGCAGTAAACTAAAAGAAGTTAAATCGTCATACAAATCACTGTCAGAAAATGCAGAAAAATCATTGTCAAACCTAGGTATTATGAGGTAGAAAATTTTACTTTTGATTGATACTTGTGATTAAAAGAGTTTAAAATTAAGAAAAGATCTCCAATAAAGAACATATTTTCAATACAGTGTGGTATGGGAGGGAGAATATAACAGCAAAAATAATTTGTAAACAGTTCCTAGAAATGAAAATATACCTGCACACAGCTTTGAACTATAATTATTATATTATTGTATCCACCTGTATCCATACATCATGAAGCAACAGAGGTTTTCAGAGGAAAAGAGCTACATGACTGATTCAGCCCGGAAAATATGTTTTGTAATAAAAAGATCGAACTATTTCATCTTTCTGTGAGAAAATGAAGTGACTTGACAGCCTATAACTACCTTTCTCAGATTTCTGACTGTAGCTTTCTTATTATTCAGATAGAAAAGACAGAATAAAATCTGGAGTCAGACTACAAGTGAAGTGACAAAAATTGCGGTAATTAGTATTAAACATTTGGACACTTATTTATAGGCAACAGAATTTGAATATTTGTGTGACTCTTTACAGATAGAGACCTTAATCGTGTTTAATTTTAACTTTGAAGGCTGTATACTTTAAATACATATGCTTAAAATGTTTGATGGTGTATTTAATACCTTTAAAATATGGCTTACTGATTTTTTACTCGTTCCACTTACAAAATAACTATTTTTTAAAAATTACCATCTTAAAATCAGTGGATATACCCACACTTACTTTTTCGCAAGGCTTTAATATTTATTTGTATTTATTTTTAATGGCTAAGTAACAGATGGTTAGATTTAAAGCACTGTTCCCCCTGGGTATTTAAAATAGGCAAAGATATGAGAAGAAATGAAAGGGAAAAGGGAAAAACAGATGTTGAGAAGCTGCTGCTGAGACATCGGAGGATAAGCAGATGTCTTCCAGCTTCACCAGTCAGTTCTGCAAAGGTGTTGACCATTTGTGAGAGATTATATAGTGACATTTGTTTCTCTGAACATGGATGAAATATTTGTCTAGGCTTTGAATTGAAAGGAAATAGGCTAACTGGCTCTTTTTCACTTGATCTTGAAACTACATAAAAAAACCTGCCACTTGCAGTTCCAATTATCGCTCGTATTTATAAACAAAACTTTTTGCATGTTTCTTTGGAAACTGTTTCTTCTCAAAATTCCCAGCAATACTTTAGGCTTTTAAGAGTATTTTTAACCATCTCATAATTGATAAATAGCACATACCAGCAAATACATTTGACATTTTTTCTATACTAGACGAATGAAAATACTTGATGGAGTGACAGTTAACACAGCTTAATGTGTTAGCTGCCATGAATTCATGCTTAGGATATGACTGGCTTAGATAGTTACTTATTTACATCACTTACATACATATCTGGTGGTAAGACAAATCTCTAAGTTATTTAAATAATATAGTATAAAAAGTTATACTGAATCTTCAATGGACTTTTCTGTGTGGGCACAGTCTGATGTTATTGCAGCTATGCAGCCTCAGGATGACAAATGACCTCTTCCTCCTAAAATGTGGCCAGAGTTGTCATACTATCATATAGCAGACTGGCTAATGTTTCAGATCTCATCTGATGAAAAATCACCTAAAACTCAGGCTTTGTAATTCTCGGTGTTAAATTTCAGAAGTTCTTCCTGTGATTCTAGTCTTTTCCATGAGTTGCCTTTCAAAGCCATACTCCATGCCTATGTAGAAAGCTCCCAGTTTCAGGTGTTCTTTGAGAAGGTACTGGTGTTTGCAAGGGAAGTGATCAGTTTTTCATTTGTCATCATAGTTTCAATAAGAATATTTTTCCTAGAATCTTGAACTGTGTCTTGAACCCCAAGGCACTGTACACGTGAAGGAAAGAAAATATTTTACAGCTGCCTCTTTGTTTTTTCCCCAATGAGACCTCATTATTTCAAGTTTTTTTCGTACTATGAAAGCATAAGGTAGGAAGAGTGCAAGGTCTTATTTTTTGGTGGTGTCAGTAGTAGTATATCTGTTCTTCAAATCAAGGAATTTTTTTAAAGATAAGGCAAACTAGGGTTGTTTTGTTTGGTTTTGTTTTTTACTTAGACAGACTCATGACATTTTTACCTATATGATTTCTTAGAGCATTTGGAAATTCATGAGGAAAGTCTTTGCTAGTTTAATCCCTAGAAATTATTCAGTAATTCTTTCTCTGCTCCAAGGTTCATCAAAGCTCTGCTAAAATATTTTCTTCCCAAACTTTTAATGTAATAGCAATTACACTAGTAATAAATTAGTATAACAAGGCATTGTATTACTTTTCAATTATTCTCTCAGGAGTACCATTTGACACAAACAAAGTCTCAGAATCTGTCCCATAATTAGCAGTTCAACATTTTCTGAAGTGAAGAGATATAAAATGAATCATTAATTATTATGCATCTATCTATTCTCATAACCTGCTAAGCTCCAGATTTACAATCTGCTTCTTCCCATTTATTTTCTCTACAAATCAAACCAATTTTATTTTTTTTTTTTTTAAGCAGATAATCCACATTTGGAATACATAGTTTTCTTAGTATTTTCTGCCTAAGAATTAATATGGCTAGGAAGTTGATGGATTTTCATGATTCCAGATATTAAGATCAATTCTGAAGCCTCTCTAAGACTGCAGTTTACAGCAGGTTTAAAATCCTACAGGGTGTGGGATCTGAGCCTCTATCTGGCTTGAATAGTGGAGGAAAGATTTATAATTACATTTATTTTTTGCCCCATATCAAATGAATCAAAGACAAATAGGAGGGGGAGGAGGGAAAAAAAAAAAAAAAAAACAACACAAAAAAACCCCACCAGTCTCCCCTTCCTCCCCCAAAAAAAAACAAACAAACAAACAAACAACCCAAACAACAAACAGCGAGAGTTAAAATGGAATTACTGTAAAGAATACACCGTAAATGAATGCTTTGCATACAAATATAGTCCTTCTTTTTTGCACTTTGCATATTTTATGTACAAATATAGAATACTCATCACTTGGGTCTTCTGGTCATCTGGTATCTATCTGTGAATCTTGTTTATTTTGATGTAATTTTCATCTGTTCATTGGTTGTAATAAAGTAGGCCTTCTGTGAGGTCTGTTGTGATTTGTGTGATTCAAAGGTGAATGTACTTTAAAACAACAAAAATAAAGTAAATATTTCTCAGACAATTCCTCTGTACAAAATGTTAGAAATCTTAGAATGATAAGACAGATATAGTCTCCCTTGCTTAAAATCTGTTAATTTTTCTCAATATTTTTTTCTGAATAAAAATTCTGAACAACCTACACTTTTCTTGCAACATCCATTAATAAGTGTTTTTCTAAGTGCTGAGGAACTGCGATCCACTTTATTCAGCTCTTTTAGATAGTGAACAGTCACTGATATATTTTTGCTAGGAAAGCTTTAGGTCAGAGCTGAACATGACCATTCAGCTACATCCTTTTCTGACCCTCTAAATGTCAAGTTTAGGACACACTCTAGGGCTTTGCCATTCAGCATATGCTACGCGTACAGAACAAAACTACAGTAATTTTTTTATAACTTCTCTGAACTGCCATAAAACATGGATTCTGACTTCTGGCCATTCCTGCACCATATATCTGTGGTTAAAGCAACTGCTGCAGTAGTATTTGCAGTTTTCCATTCCATCAGCTCCAAGGATGTAATGTCCTTCTGGTCTGTACTGAACAAGATCTTTAAGCTAAACAAGCGATGCTTACACAACTCAAGTCTAAAAATGTTTTGTTGGTAGTTATCAAATCAATAAAAATGCATAAATTCAACTTTTCTTTGAAGTGTTTGCACTTTGAGATGCCACCAAAAACATTGCCCACTAAAACACGTCTTAATATAAAGAAAAAAAAATAAAAAATAAAAAAAATCCACAAATATTCAACACATACAGTAACAACAGATTGCTATACTTTTGTTAAATAGGGTCTAGATGATAGGGTAGGCATTACAGGTTCTTCCAAAATGATTGTGAGGCTGAATATATTTTCATGGAAGTGGTGATAGCAAACTGAAGACAAACATTCTCCAAAGCACAGAAAATTGATAGAATTCACCCTTTGAAGGTTCATCTCTTTTTATCTGTTTCTGTGAAGATAGGGCATCAAATCTTAACATAGATTTAGGAAAACCTGAAATGAAACATTGCATTAAAAACAGCAAGACAGTGTTTGCCATTGGTTGAATAGACCTTCTACTTCATTTTTGTCAAAGATCATACAGTGTAGAATTTGGTTTGCTTAAGTCTGATATATATTGCTCTGGAGGTCTCTCTTTCATGTGATTGATGGTTGGACTCTTACAATAGCTAACAATACGCTCTCAGTTTTCAAGTTTCCTTAAGCCCCTAAACAAATAAATATATTATTTTCTGATGATATCTGATAAGCAGTTTTCAATTTTTATCCATTTGACTACAAAGTTAATGAGCACCCTTCAAAAGCAGTTCATAACTCCGCTTTGACACTGGAGTCTTTAACTTCTCTGATACTAAATACATTTTTTTTCCCTCCACAGAAAACTTTGAAAAATCTCTCTGTTCAGTCAATGGTATTTGTCTTTCTGCGTGCTTCCTTCTTGCTAACATCCAGTTTTTATTGCTGATGAGATAATGGTTGCAGTCCAAGGATAAGAACATCTATAATCACATTACCATTCATCTCTTAATAAGTCCTAGTTATACAAACACTCACTTGAGCAGATAAGTTGGAAGCTCACTTGGTGATGCCATATGCCTTAACTGCTTTCTTCTCACCTCCTGATACCTTGAATCGGTAAAAGAATCTGGAACACTTTATCCAATGTCATCATAGTAGCTAAAGGAAACAATAACACCAACCCCTGCTAACTTTTTTGTTACTTGCCTAATATTACACTATTTGTGAAAGGTTTCACTATCTAGTATTGAACACTTGGCTCTTTACAATATTTACTCCACTGTAGGATGTACACTTCAATACAACTTCAAGTATTTTCCTGTATTTCTCCATCTTCTGTAGGTATTTTTGTTTATAATCGTTGACATGCCTTGCTTAAATACAGTAATTTCCATTTTATTAGTGCATTTTTTTTTATTTGATATGGTCATTCCAGTGTAAAAATGTCAGTCATAACTTTTTATTTCAGTTACATTTCCATTATAACTAAGACATCACAGAAGCTGAGCCCTTTTTGAAGATAAAAGCTGGCTGAAGCTCAGTTTTAGATGCTCTTTGATTGAGACATATTTACCAGATTATTATCTGTGTTTATAATATTGCAGTTCAGATAAATCAATTGTATTTATGCTTTTAGATTATCAAATAGTTCCTGAAACCAGGATTATAGGCTTCTTCTGGAAAAAATACTTTGTATTCATAGGTAGTTTTATCCATACCATTGTCAAGGTCTATTGATATTAAATATAGTAGACTTCATGGAGCACTTTGCATCTGTTCAGGAGTACAAACTGACACAGAATGTGTTATGGCATCTCTGCAGGAGCACAGCATAGTAACTCTGCGCTTTACACTGGCTTCTGTGGTATTTGAAGAGTCTTTCCTGTTTCAAAAGATTCATGTTGTAGTTAAAACCCAAATAAGAGCTCAGTGGAAGTGCTTACATGGAATTCTTCTGGTTTAAAAAGGGAAGAAGCCATTTTCAAAACTTGTATCATGAGAACATCTTTTCCTTAATCCTAGATACAATGAGTTTGGATGTATGGTATGAACCCCATGAATTCTGTCTGCAAGGAGGATGATTTGGGTCTGGTTTGGTTGTTTTTTTTTTTTTTTCTTTTTTGTTCTTGTTGCTGTTGTTGGTTTTGGGTTGTTTCTTTTGTTTGTTTGTTTGTTAGTTTGTTTTGGGTTTGGTTGGTTGGTTGGTTTTGGAGTATTTCATTTTTTTCTTTTGTTGTTGTTTGTTCGTTTGGTGTTTTTTCTTGTTGTATTTTTTTTTCAAGAAAATACTACTATTGTATTGAGGTTTCAGAACAAAAAAAACCAAAAGGATTGTCACTGTAGTCCTACCATATGCTACAACGTAGTAGTGTACAGTTGTAGTTTCATCATAGATTTTTATTTATTGGTTTGTTCATTGGTTGGTGCACTTGAGGGTTTCTTGAGTTACTTATAAGTAGAATAACCCCATGCATCCATACAGGCTGGCGCCAGACTGGCTGAGTAGCAGATTGCCGAAAGGATCTTGGGGATGGATGCTGCATTGGATATGAGCTAATAGTAAGTTCTCGTTTCAGTTAGGCAAGCTGAGCTATACACAGTTAGGAGATTCACGGCCAGGAGATCATCAGAAATTATTTCCCCTTTCTACTTAGTATTGCTGCTTAGGTTCAACTGAAATACTGGGGCCTACTTTGGGAAGCACATCAAGAATTTGGGTAGTGTCCAGCAGAAAGCTACACCTCCTATGAAGGAAGAAGCAGCAAGGGGCAATGGAACAGCAGCCAGTGGCTCCTGGAAGGGCACTTACAAGGATGGTGAGAACCAAACTCTACCTGCTAGCGACAGATGGTAAAATTGGGAGCAACAACCACAGGCTATGGCCTGGGATGTTCAGAGCAGACATTAGGAATAAAACTCTTCACTTACGGGATAGTGCAGTGCAGGAGAGGGTTACCCAGAAGAGTTGTAATATCTCGATCCCTGAAGATTTTCATGGCTTGGGTGGACAAAACCAAGGCTGACCTAAGTTGTTGTCGATCAGAGCATGAGTTTTCACTTCCAACACTACTATATTCAACCAGTTATATACACCTAGTATTATAATTTCTGTCAGGGTACTTAATAAGTTTGTGTCTTTTAGAAATAAAAGCTAGTTATTGATTTTTAGAACATGAACATTTTTCCAATTTTATATTCAGGTGTCCAAAGAGAAATAGCATTTGTCTGTGAACTTTCATCACTGTAATGCCACAGAATCTAATGCCACAAACAAACAAACAAAAATCCAAAGCCTTTTATTCTTGCAAGGAACTGGTCTTCTAAGATTCTGACAGCTAAATGTTTTCCATTTCTACGGAGTAAAATCTTGTGCCAAAAACATTATGTTCTCTGGAGAGAGACAAGCGTATCCTTAGCTTTGAACTTATTATACGATAAAGAAAAGTAAGTAGAAAACAGTTGCAATTAAAAACAATTTCAGGGTTTTTTTAATTTTCAGTTTTTGAAACTTATGTAAGTACTGTTTACATAGACTATTACTTTTTAAAAAACTTTTTGTGTCACTATTAGGAAAAATTCTCTTGAACACAAATATGATGTGATTACCTCTTTACTGACACCAACCTATCAAAGAAAAGTCTTCTCAACATTTATGTTTCTCCATTTTCCTGGTGTCAGTATCAAGATGAATGTTCTATCATATCATTTTTTGGCCTGCAAAGTGTTGATATTGTTTTGACTGTAAGGACACAGAAAGGTGGTTGGCTCAACATTTAATTAAGATGCACCTTCATGCTCAGATGAATTTTACAAGTGTATTATTTGAAAATTATTCAAATTCCTTTCCGCCTCTCTGATGCATTTTTCTTCTTAAATGACCAATTATATCTTATTATTAGTATGGAACAGTAGATGCATCTATTGTAATTCATCTCTCTTTCTGGTTTGCAGAAGCTGAGAGGCCCTAAATCTGACATTTGCTCACAGTCGCTGTGTCAGCTCTGTTACGCTGATGTCATAAATAGGTCTAATTCACAGAAGTCAAAGGTACTGCAAAAATGGAAAGTTCTTCTTGATTCACAATTGGCAGGAGAGGACTATAATCCACATAGAATATAAAAAGAATGAAGATGAAAAAATGTGCTGTGGGATAGCAATTTTGTGGTATTATCTTGTACTGTAACTTTGCGTACAAGCACAGAGAAAAGGGTGAAACAGTAATTCTTTTTCCTCATGCTGTTGAAGACTTCAGCACTGTTCAGCCCAGGTCCTGTTATGAGACTAAATATTTCTTTCTAATAGAAAAAGAAACATGGGAAAAACATGTGAGACAAGTCCTAGAACAGCTTATGAACTCCAGATTCACCTGTCATGCATGCTTTACAATGCAACCTTATGCAGAAGTAACTAAAGTTCAGGCAACCTGAACTTAGATTCCTGAAAACAGAATCAGGAGGCAAAACTAAGGCTTTTGTGGGGACTGAAATTAATGTTCATGTAGTCTGAATAGGTTTGATGTGGGCAGGATAATTCAGTGCACCAGCATGGTTCTTCCCAAGGACTCTGATCTGTAACTACAGCCTCAGCTGATAAAAGACAACAGGGACAGAAGTATACTTGGCTTCCACCTCTTCTTCACTTCTCAGTTTAGATGTGAACTCTTATTGACTTTGGTGTACTTTTCTCTACTCTTGTGGGAAAAATAGAGGTTTTCTCACAGTGAGGTCGATAGCATGTCTCTCTAGAGACCCCCAAATTACACTCCTTCCTTATTTCTTGCTTGATCCCTTCACAGGGGACCATTCCCCCTCAAAAATAACTTTTTCCCCCCTACAATTCATCCTTTTAAAGTTGCTCAATTTTAATACAGTTATAATAATTGCATTTTCATGTTTTACAAGATGGTAGGTGCACACTGACAATTTATCATGTAGCACATGCAGCATTTGTTATGAATCATTTCAGTGCAGAAACTTCTCTACAATAGTTCTGATGCCTTACAATAAGCCAGATAATTATTTCTCATGTGTAATACTGATATAGTCTTGCACATACCTAATATATAACTGTGTCACTACACTGAGATGATTTTGTTCCAACTTTTACACTGATCTTTTGAACTTTCTTTATATTTCAATCAGTTTAGCTGTAACACTGGAGTGTGATTTTGATGCAGTGGTTCTGATCAGGACCCATGGTAGTCTATGTGTACATCTTTTCAGTTTCTACTATTTGGATTAAAAACTACTATATCAATTTTTTTGTGATCCACTGACCTCTACAGTTGCTAACATCTAACACAAGAACAAAGAGAAGCCTCTTGTCAGGAGAATATTTACATAATGCCGCAGTGACAAAGGACAGACAGTGAAAGACTGCCTGTGCTTCAAGTAATCATGAACTGGTTTAGTTTTGTCCTTCCTTGTCTATTGTTTTCAATACAGCAACAAAAGTTGGAATAGCTTTTTAAGATATACTTTGGGGAATATGTCCAAAACTGTAAAGAGAATTCTATGTTTGGAATGCTTTTACTCTTCACAAGCTTTATTCTATGCATTTTTTATTTCTCTTTGTTCTTTGCAAAAGTACTTAACTCCCATACCATCTATTTTTTTTTCACTATTCATTCCTACATAGTTATATCACTAATGTTGTGTAAACATAGCACACAGTCTTCAGTCATTTTTTCAACATCTACTGGTGCCCTATAGGTTCATTTTTAACTCCACCTAGTTAGAAAACACACATTTATAAATATAAGATTAATTCATTGGCAAAGAGACTATTTTCATATAAGCTAGCAAAACAGAAGTCTGATTACTTATATAATTAGACAACTAATTTTTATGCTATATTTTAAATCCTATCCTAAATAGTCATATATAGTCATTGTAAAGAAAAATTTCATATATGCTACCAAATATGGAGGTTTAGGTCCCATTTGCTAAAAATTAAAAGTCATTTTAAGTATTGTAGCCAAGGATCCGGCTTATGAGATTTACCATTTATAAGTTCTACAGAAAAAGACATTTTATAGTTTTTTGCAGATTATATCATTCACAGCAATTACTTATAAAGGTAAAAGAAAGATCTCTGTCCTATTATTTTGTCTGTAAAAGTCCAAGCTAAGACTTCATCTGTTTAGTTGATAAATAGATAAGTGCAACGTCAGCCACAAATTCCATTGCAAAATTATTATATAGGACTGTTAGATCCTGTCTTTTCTTTCCCCTTCTTGAGTTCCTTTTATTCCATAGTAACATTGAGAAAAGTAAGAAATTCCTTTTTGCTGGAGTATTGCAGCATTTGTTTTTATTCTGCATTGGAACAGAAGCAGCAAACTTTACAGGGAGGAGAAGAACATAAAAAAAAAAAAAAAAGGTCCAGTGTCTGGCAATTCAATATATTAAATGACACATTCTTTTGAAATAGGATGAGAAGTGACCTTATTATAATGTATAAATATGGTATTAGAAAGACAAAGACACTGAGAGGTTCCAAGAAGCTGTTTAATCTGCCAGAGACAAACACAACAAAGGCCATGGCTGCAAGATGATATAAACAACAAAGAAAGCAAGAAATGCAGAAGCAGTCTGCCATCTTATTATAGAACTCTTCTCCTATACCATTTCATAGGTAGGAAAATGACCTGTTCATCAGAGATGGAGTTTGGGGATTAAATGGAATGACTATCTGCAAATAGGGAAGTCGGCTTGTATAAGACCTAGCGGTTCCTACACACAATGAAAAGGAAAATTAAAGGGATGTTTTTGGAAGTTAAAGTCACCAAAAAAAATGAGGGAAAATATCACTTCACTTTTTCCCATTTTTAATTCAAAAGCATATATAATTCTGGAAGAAACGCGGGAGAGAAATATCTCATATTTTACTCAATACACAGGCAGGAATTTAAAGGATGTCAGATTTGTTACCCTTTTAGACCTTAAAAGAGATGTACAATGTAGGCTAATTGGAGAAAGTGCAAAAGAGAGGAACAAAAGAGATCAGAGCTCCAGGTAACATGACCTACAGAATTTAGTTAGTTAAGTTCTTTAATATAAAGAAAAATGAGAGGGTAGGAGGGGACTAAGTGAATGATTATCAGTTTCCAAAATAGTAAAAGACGCTTTTTTTTTTTTTTTTTTTTTTTTGAAAGCTGTTCTGAGTAGTGGAATAATACAATCTCTGTGTCCATCACGAGTCAAACAAGAACTTTTAGATAGAAATATCCAGCTTAGACTTCAAAAAACAAACAAAACAGCCACCAAGCTCTCTAAAGTCACATACAGGGAAACTTTGGGATTTCTGGTGGAGCTCTCACCACCAACAGAGGTGATTCTCCCTTTAGATAGGAGAAGGTGCAAGCTATACTGATGTCCCTTGCAGCTCTGATTCCACAAACGTGGGGAAAAGCACTGGCTATTTGCACTTATCAAGAAATTAATTGTGTGTTTATGAGGAAAGAAACAGTAAATTATTTCAAAATAATAATTTAATAATCGTCATTTTCTGAAACTCCTTTTTTTTCTTTCCAGTTCTAGTCACAGCCTCATGATGTCATTAGCACCACTACCTTCCAAAGAGAAAATGTCTGAAAAGGTAAAAGGCAAAGCTATAGTTTTAAGGGAGAAGATGTTCAGCTGGTCATCTTTTCCATTAAGTTTTTCTTTCTTCATCTTTTACAATGACAATAAAATAATTTTTTATTCAGTTATACCAAACTTTTGAAGTTTAATGATCCTATTAACTCTAAGATGAAATCCACAATGTATTCTTCGTTATTACTTTGCCAAAGTAAATGGAAATGGTACTTTAAAATTTAATGCAGAATCTGCTTAATGATCTACACCATTTTTGTGACTGGTTAATCCTCAAATAGTAACATGTATAATATATCAAATAGCCAGAAGGGAAGCCAATAACAACAAAACACAATAAGTCAGAATCCTTGATTTCATAATTAGCTGATTTGTTTAACTACAGCTGAGTTGAGTTCACTGAGCTGAGAATGCAATGACTTGCCTTGGTGCAGCATTAGCAGCTCAGAATGAAAGACCTCTTTTTCTTTCTCTAGAATTTGAGAGAAAACATGATAAAATATTTCATCATTTTCTGTTTTAGCTGACTTGTTCTGGAGAAGAACCTTTGTTTATGCAGGAACCTTGTGTTTGCAGGGAGAAACACCAGGGACATGGATGCTTATGTCCTTCACAGAGATTCCTGAACGTGGTCTGGATTGCTTGATGGATTTTCATTTTGAAAGTAGTAATATTTTTCATCTTTTACATGCTGTCGGACATTTTATCATTTATTCTTTATATCTTATATAAACAGTGTTTCCACAGAATCACAGAAGTCCCTTACATATGTAAAAAATAACCATTTGTTTCTTCGCATACTTAGCAGGTATATGTTCAATGTTTGAAGCAGTCAACCAGATCAAGCTTTCTTGGAAAATGAGTATGTGAACAATGCATTTTACTGAGCATTGATAGACCACAGAAGCTCATCTCACATGTTCCATGTAGAAAATTTGTTGTCCACGTAAGAATCACTTGTGATTGATATGCATTATTGATTACTTACTGAATGATAAAGTCTCAAAATGTGATATCAAAGCTTATTAAGATACTGTAACGCTAGTGGATTATACATGTGGATATTTGCTGATGACTTGGGACAACCAAGGATTGCTGGAGGTTGATTATTAATGAAATTCATGTGCAAATATATTTATTGGATTGTCAAAGATAAGTGCATACTTAAAATACATGTAATTAGAGATTACTTTAATAAAGCTTATAAACTTCAAATAAAATCAGGCAAATAAAAGTTTATATAGTTTAAATAGAATCAGGCAAATTTAAAGTAACTCTGAAAGCACTAACTTCACATTTCTTAGCTCTAAACATCTACAACTACAGTTGCATCTAACAAGTTTGGATTCTGTGCTAGGGTAAAAGGATTCTATTAAATGCAGAATATTTTAATGAAACATTAGTAATCATAAAGTAAAAAGAAAGTGTTAAAAAAGGGAAAAGATAAATTACTGTTAAAAGCCAATTTGGAGAAAGTGTCAAGAAATTGATGTGTTGTATTGTGTGCTGAAATTTTGCAATAATTTGAGTCAAAGTAAATGCTGTTGGTGCCTTTGGTAGGGGACAGCTATTTTGAATTCCAGCCAAATGTATCGAACTATAATTATGCTCTGTCTTGGTATAGAAAACGTGCTTTGAATATCATATGTTTACCGTAACATCCATGTAAGAAAAGGTACTGTGTCATATTTCTCTTTGAAGAAACTTCCTTTTCTATGTCATGGTAATGTGACCTAAAATACACAGTATTGTTGCTGTTTTCTGGATGGTAGCAGTATCTACTGCATACATGTTTTTAAACCCAGAAGAAAAATGTTAAAATACTGAGTGGATTACGAAAGGAGCAAATAACATGAAAATGAAGAATTGGCTGGATTATTTAAATATTTTTTCTAGCAGTAGATTATGAGATATTTCTAAATGTTTAGAATTTTTTTTACTTTAAAAATTTAATAATTTGGCCTTGGATTATAGCTATATTATGTTTAGAACTACATTCAACCTTGAAATATACATCTTCATATCTTTCATATGGTTTGATATAAGCTTAATTAAAAAAAAAAAAAAAATAAAAAGTCCTAAGAACTTAAAGTTCTCTCCTCTAAAAATTTGATTCACAATTCTTTTTAAAATAGCATATCGTGTTTTCTTATAGATTTTCCAGTAAGTACTTTCCTAGGATCTTCATTCATTTTTATTCTATATGTTACCTTAATTAGTAAATGCTTCATAACATTATTTAAAATTTGTTTCAAACTGTCAGCCTCTTTCCTATTTACAGTATTGTCTTAACTTTATATCTGTTTATCTGGAGTTCTGTTGGCATTCTATACCTTACAAATGTGTCTTTCTTGAATGTTAAGTAAGATTATTTAATGGTAGCATTGGTGATAGTAGGCCAAGGATGCGTGTATGACAGGTGACGTTTTTACCCTGGACATTACCATAGAAATAAGTTGTTACAAAGTGTAGTTTCCAATTTACCATGTCTACAGAATACATAGGTAACTGTTTTGGCAGTGCTCACTTCATATTGCAACACAACAAAGTATCATCCTCCCATTAAGGTCGGAGCTTTGCTACAGTGTTATCATCCTTGTATCCTCTCTACCTTGCCATTTGTTGAAAAATATGATAATTGGTGTTTGTGTTTCAGCCCAGAAAAATATTTCCGGTTTGATGTATGATTGTCTCATAAAGTCATTTTGAGCTTATTAGCCATGGAAAAAAAAAAAATGGCTCCACCATTCTAAAATAAGTAGCCCTTTTGTCTTTCTAAACTATTTTAATTTTACACATATTCCATACTACTTCAAAAAATCATTGCACATTCACAGGAATGTTCTTGTATATTTGTATGCAGCAAGACAAAAAGGCATGATGAATATAACTAGAAATATTTGATTAAATTATCTTATTGAAAAATACTATCTTGTTAAGTTCCCACAGGATTTTTTTTTTTTTTTTTATTTTGTTTTTATTAAACTCTGTGAAGAGGTTTTTTCAAGTTATGGATGGAATCACTAGTTGAAACCAAGAAAGAAAAATCTATTTGCATGTAAAGAGAACACTGAATCACTATGCTTTTAAGCTTGTTTTTTATATTATTTCAAAATGGTGATTTATAGTGTTTTGTCTCCATGTTATTTTAATAGCTACATTTTTAATAAATAAAATCAATAATATGATAATAAAATGGTATTGTGATCTAGTTGTGCTGAACCCATTACAACCAATTTCATAACATTTTTTATAAATTTTATTAATTTTTAATGCATAATTTTTCAACACAGTCTTATTTGAATTAAAGTTGTGGCATAAAGATCTATTGTAGTACATGAGAAACAAAAATATGCAGAAAGTAAAAATATTATTTTGGGTCAATGTTATTGTTTTACAAGGTTGACCATAGCAATTCAGTTTAACGGTTGCACTTCGGAGGAGGCTTTTTATTTTTTTGTCTCCGCAAAACAACAAAAGTTCCTAGATTCAGGAATGGAGGGATTTCTCCATTCCCTTTGTTAATTTAAACAATAGATTTGTATCTGTGATCATGTTGTGATTTTGTTCCTTTTATGTGAAAAGGTGTTGGGTTTTTTTTTAATGTAAAAATAATATAAATCCTTAGCTAGGACTTTCTGTATTAATGATTATCATAGTGTATTTTATTTATCTTTCAGCTGTGCATATATTATTCCAGGCATTGGTAACAATGTCCTGGTCTGTAATAATTCATAGTTCTTTG
The DNA here is from genome assembly GCF_964273445.1 of Streptopelia decaocto. Classification (NCBI taxonomy): domain Eukaryota; kingdom Metazoa; phylum Chordata; class Aves; order Columbiformes; family Columbidae; genus Streptopelia; species Streptopelia decaocto. The sequence continues at coordinate 17,615,916 of NC_138658.1, read as the reverse complement.
CCTTCCTCCTGAAAATATGCACCTTAGTGATGTGCTTACACACCCTGTTAGTCCTTTTGAAGGCATTGGAGTGTGCTATCTGCATAAAGATGCACTTGCTTGCAAAATTAAAGCCCTAGCCCGCAAACATTTAGATCCTCAAATCCATGTAAGTGCAAAAAATAACATGTTAGTAGAACATCTGATTTAAATGCTAAATTTAGTTTGCTTTGAAAAAATAGTAGTGCAATCAAAAATTAAGCTGGAGAATAGATTTTATAATAAGCCCAGTAAAATCTGAAAATTGGTTGATGAAATGTGTATTTGGTAGTGAGAATCAGACCACCTGCCTTTGAGATCATTATGTGTTTTGCAGAAACTTAGGATTCACAAGACCTCTATGCTTTGTATTTTCATTGATACATCAACAATGTCTATAAATCTCTAGTTCACCTAGCAATATTAAACTAGTGAGAGAAAATGGAAAGGCTTGGACAGTTTTTCTGTGCATTGATTTTTTTTTTTCCACTTCAACTTGTATTACTGTGAATACATTTTAAGGTTTTTCCCATGGTTAACCTTGTAGAAGGGTATGAGAAACACTCAGTATCAGTATCAGATAATTTGACCGCAGAATTCTTTTTGTGGGTTCAGTTGAGGATGCATCTAAAATATTGGTAAATTAAAGGTTAATCCCTCAGCAGAAGTGTTTCTTCACTGCCTGCAGGTGGGAGATGAATATGCTAATTGGGCCAGCCTGACTTTCCAGTGATTTGCAGGTGAAAATGTAACTGGTGATAATTAAAGGCTAATTACCTTTAGCCAGCATGTAGGAACCAGGTGCTCGAAAGCAAAAGAGAAAGTTTTTGTTTTGTGCTGGTAAGACCTTCCTGGGGGCAGGGACTATATTTCATTGTATTTTCTCTGGCCTTTAATTTTTTTGTTTTGGTAGAGGACAGATTAGGCACCATGTCACTTCTCTGGGAAGTAAACAACTCTGCATCAGGAGGGGGTAAATCTAAGCCTTTTGGTGACTGCTTGATGTGTTTTTCCATGCTCTGTATCTTTTATGATGGTTTTGCAATTAAAAAAAAAATACATATTCTGTTTAGACAGGTATATATAATTAAATACTGGTTGATCCTATTTATCATGATAATTAATCACTTTGAATAGTAGATGATGAATCCATAAACTCATTTCCTTAACGAGCTTCCTTTTTTCTTGCAAGGTACTGGGGCTACAGTCTCATGAACCAAGACAGGTGACTACAATAAACATTTAGGCTCTACGATTGCTCATTCCATCTGTACTTAGGCTCTAGGTTATTTTGTAGTACCTGAGTATCTAATGTTCCTTTTCTTGAGCAAGTGTGAAGGGCTGAAACCTTAAAGCACTAACCAAGTAAGTGCTTGATTTTTTTTAAAATGTGGCTTTATTTGGCTGTGCTATCTTTTTTACCTGGTAGATATGTTCTGATTACACCAGCTTTAACGCTGAGGGTACAGAGAGGTGAAAGACCGTTGACATTAGTATTTAATTTTTAAGCAACAGTTCAGAGGTTAATATGTTCCTGTGGGACTGAAAATGTGAGAATTGCCCCAGGTTAGGAAAATCAACTTTGAACTGGAATGAGGAGAGGAACATCTCTATCTCATTTTCTGCATTAGTATCTTAAAGTATAATCCCTCAGCAGATTATCTCAGAATTTTTTTTCACTAATTTATGTTTAGAAAACGATTATCCCCAAATGTGGCACTTCTTGTAACTCTTCAAGTTAAAAATTATTTTAGAAGACTAGAGGTGTGTTTGTCTGTATTTGTGTGGCAGTCGCACAACCACCCCATGAGGTCCGCAGCCTTCAACAGGGCAGCTGATGGCTCTTTAGCACCTTTTGTCCCTGCTGTGCCTGCCCTGAGGGACCCACCTCGGTCGGTGCCCACAGTCACATCCCCCCATCCTAGGGTATGGTGGCTCCTCAGGTCACCTTCCCCCGGCTGGGGGGGCAAGAGGGGTGGGACCTTGGGTCAACAGCCAAAGTCCTCAGTCAATGAGGTGCTCAGGCCCGGAGAAACTTCTGGACCACGCCTGTGATGCCCACAGCTCCCTCCGACCAGGCTATAAAATGGGGCCTGCACTCAACACATACTTTTGGCTGGTCTTCTTGGAGCAGTGGGGATGTGGTTGAAGCCCTTCCCTCAGATCAGGGACACCATCTAAGGAGTATTCCTGGGATTGAGCCCCGACCTGTTCCTTCGTGAGTTATTATTTTTTCTGGATGTATTCTTGAGCGAGCCCTTGTCCCCCCTCCTTGTTCCTCCCTCCCTGCGTACCTTTGGGCGAGAGAGGCCTCTTCTTTCTGTGAGTGGGGCCTGCACCCTGTGTATCCTCATTATTCTTATGTGGTCATACAGTAATAATATTCTCAACTAGTATCTGAGCCCGTGTTTCGTAATGTCTGAATGCTGAATAGTTTTGGAGAAACACGATTTCTAGTTGACTTTCTTTGCTAAACAGTTCTGGCTAGAGTAAAGTCTGTTTGAATCTTGTTGTCTGCCTAAATCGACTTCTGGTATGCCTCTGTGACAAAGTGTATGTATATAAAATGTATGCATTCCCTTATGTATCTGATTGAGTGGACCTGTAGGCTGCCCAGTTACCAGCTGGAGATCTGAGGGGCGTTCTTCAGAGGTGAAGTTCATTTCCAGCAAGTTCGTCTTCTTGCAAAAGTGGGGAGACCTTTAGGGGTGAGGAGAAGCTTTGGCAGCACAACTCTGGGCAGGCAGGCAGGCCAACCTTCTCAGTTTTGTGTTAAAAATGTCAACGGAATTGATGTGTCCTTTTGAACTTATTTGATTCTACTGTGTCAGCATCTTTTTCAGAAAAAAAAAAAAAAGTTCTACTAGTGCATTTTTTTTTATTAGATCTAATTGTAATTCTGATTTCCGTTAGAAAGAGATTGTATGTTCTCATAGCCCTACTTCTAGATGAAGGGAATTACAATGAGTCTTTCATTTTTATGGCCAAGTATGTAAATAGAATGGTGGAATCCAATACTGTATAATTACATCGATCACTAAGTCTGTGGTTTTGTTCCTGTAAGTCTCTCCTGAAATATTACACAGTAAGGAGGACTAAAACAGTACTTTTTAAAAGCAGTAACATAAACAATAGCAACAATAGTTTATATGCAATTATTAAAGAATTGAAACATTCAGATTCCCTGCACATCAGTTCAAATGGACCTCACAGCCTGGAAAGAGGAAATCAAATTACCTTTTTCATATTGAAAATACCTTACTTTATAAACTGCAATTGCTGTATTTAGTAGAGCAAATTATGAAAAAGGGCATTTTGTGAAAATTCAGCACTGTGGTAATACTACAGCAGCTTAGGAACTTCCGTGTAAAATCTATCTTGTCCTAAAGATATTATTCTCTTTTATTAGTTTGTTCCATTATCCCCTTTTTGGTGACTTTATCTCTGGAAACGCTTATGAGAAGAAAAAGATTGTTTATTTCTCACTAGTGTTCTCTTTAGTAAATAATGAGCCAAGTAGCCTTTTATCCAAATTTTCTCAAAGCTGCTCTGTATGAGAAGGCATGAGATGCGAAACCATAAGATGGTTTGGTAGTGAATTCCCCAAAGCAGGAACTCGGCCACAATCCTCAGTTTCTGTGCCGTGCCTTTGCACCCATTGAACTGATATTAAAGGAAGGATGTCTTACAAATGTTTTTACACTTTCTTCTTTTCCTTGTAGCCGTAAAAATAAATAAATAAATAAGATCCTGTTGATTGTTTTACTCCATAATGGGCTGACTCAGATATCTGTTTCAGGAACATACCTGCATGGCTTAAACAGTCTTTTGCATTTAATTGTATTATAGCTTGCTTTTTTTTTAAATAGTATATCTCTCCTTCCCACCCCCGTTTTCCTTGGGGAATATTCATCTTTGATGTGTGGATGAAGAACAGATAATCAGGAAAATTGAAAAAGTTTAAAATAATTTTAAGAAATTTTTTTTTTTCCAGTTCAATCTGTTTATTCCTACTACAGTGCACTTAACAAAATTCAAATATATTTCTGTAGCATGGAACAGTGTTACAGAAATATAGTTAGTAACAATATAGAATCTAATAAATAGCTGTTTTATCAGCTGTTTGATTTTATTCAGAAAATCTCATGGGCAGAAAGATTTCCTATTCCTCTAATATGCAGGCTTGTCCTTGAATTCACAGATACTGAAAAACGAGTGTATCACACATCAGTAAGTTCCTTATGTCCTTGTTTTCCAACAGTGATAACTTAATTTTCTCAGTGAAGTGCTGGAAAATGCAACATTTCACAAAACAAATTATAATGGAGAAATAGAAAGCAATAGAGAGTATATTTTCTTTTTTCTTCTTTACAGAAAGGTTTTTATTATTATTGCTGTTTAAAAAAAAAGGCACTGAAATTTGAAGAGTTTTTTTGGGTTTGTTTTTTATCCTCAGGGTAGGAAGGCAAGGGAGAAACAAACTTTGATAGTTTAGTAGGTGTCTCATGGAGCTCAATAGAATGGGTTAAAACCAGCAAGATGGGGCTAAAAGAAGGGAAGAACTGTTCTGTAATACTACTTTTTAAAAATTCTTTGATAAATGTTTGGTAAAATCTTTCAGACCAATTTAGTACCATGAATGCAATTGTGAAATAAGCCCTGCAGGCAACTCAGTCTGCACTGCTCTTGCATTCTCTGTTGTGTCTACAGAGGCTGGAATAAATCAGCCAAACATGATTGGTTTGTCAGAGAGAGGTTGAAGATGCATGTAGGTAATGTGACTGGATCTAGATGCAATTTTGAAAGCTGGTGTGGGTTGTACATTTACCATTATGTAGGTGTAGGAAGTAGAGAGATATACACCTTGTTTTTTAGAAATAAAGGCAGGGGACAAAAATGTAATGTAGCCTCAAAATACAAGGCTCTTCTCCATAGGTTGTGGCTCCTGCAAGGGGTCTCCATAGACCAAATCTCCCTTCAGGGCACATCCACCTGCTCTGGCATATGGTCCTCCATGGGCTCTAGGAGGATCTCTGCTCTTCTGTGGATCTCCATGGGCTGCAGGGGAGTCTCTGCTCTGGTGCCTGGAGCACTTTCTGCCCTTCTGACCTGGGTGTCTGCAGGGCTGTTTCTCTCACATTTCTCTCACATTTTTTCTCTCTCTCAGGTGTAATACGGCGTTTTTTACCCTTTCTTTAAATATGTTACCACAGAGCTGCATCATGGACGGACTCAGCTTTTGGGCAGATATGAGTCTTTTTTGCAGCCAGCTGGCACTGGGTCCGGCTGCCATGGAGGCAGCTCCAGGTCTCTTCTTACAGAGGTCATCTCTGCAGCACCCACAACTATCAAAACCTGATCAAGTGAATCCAGCACAGTAGTTTATGAGCATGCTAAAGAAAAAAAAAAAAAGAAAAAAAAAAAAAAGCAAGCATCTTTGAAAGATTAATTTTTCTGTTTAAGAGGTGTATGAAATAGATTTTATTTTACTTGTGTCATGACCCATACTCAGAAGACAGTTGACCTTCCAGGGACCAGCTTTTCTCCATGCGGTGGTGTTTGATGGGTGATTGGACTGGTTTGCTGCCATGTGACATTCATTTACATGGCTGACCAGGTATCTTGGGGAAAATCTGGGCAGCTCATGCAGTTTCAAGCAGAGCAGGATGGATTTATTAGTGGCACAAAATTGAAAAGAACATTTGGTGAATTATACCTTCACTGAAACAAAGAGTATCATGCTTACGTATCCTTACAGTGAATAGAAAACTTAATGTATGCAAAAGATAGAGGACTGGCTGGGGAGAGGGGAACTGCTTCAGATTTGCTCACAGTATCCTGAAATAATAATTAATTCATTAAAGGCAATTTGCTCAAAAACAATACAGCTTTCATTAATAAAATTCACTGGCTATGAACACATAGGAGTAAAAAATATAGTTGAAAGTTGTTTATGCTGCTTTTAACCTGGAAAACTTTAAACAGAAACCTAAAGAACTTTTCTGTGTTAGAAACAGGGTGTTTGTTCTGTTTTTAATGTGTACTGCTTTATTAATGCTGCTATTGTTTTGGCTTTCAACAATGTAAAGATGTTCTGGTTGTCTTCTATTTGCCCATGTGCACCTTTGTATATACAGAAGGGCTTTTTCTTCCTTTCATGGCAAGGCAGTAGTGTAGAGACCCAAACCTGAGTGGAGCTGGATAGCTATGCTATAAAACCACTAAGCCGTGCACAACCTGATAAGTGAGTGGAGGAACACAATGTTCCTTGGACATGGAAAGATTTAAAAATGTCAGCTTTCTAAGGTCTCAGGAGATCTTTATATAAGCAGGATGCTCAAATAGCTCCCCAACTCTATCTGCAGCTTCTTTGCCCTCTGGCCATGACCCCAAAGTGTGTGAGCATGCCTGCACTGCAGGTGTGGCCCCATCGGAGCCCAGCTGAAACCCACTGCTTGCCTGTGGGCATATTTTGACATGATATTACAAGGTCGGGTTGGTGTGTTTGAAGTAAAGCAGTAACCCTGTTGTTCATGTTCACAAAATTCAGGGCTACCTAGTGAATGCTGACACTGATCTATCTTGTGTTTACCTCATCAGCTGCTTTAGATGCTAATACTCAGGCTCATAAACTCCCTTGGTGTTATAGAGAGGTCAACACCCACCAAGAGTGGCTGTTGGTGTCTTTTACACTTTTCAGAAGGTTATTTTTGTTCCCCTGCATTACAGGATCTCCATTCCTTATGCATGTTGCCAAAGGAGTTTATACAGCTCTGCTGTAAACTCAGTATTCAGTTTCAGCTCTAACAGGAAAAAAAGGTACTTAAAAAAACAAACAACAACAACAAAACCCAAAACAAACAATCCCTCCCATCCCCACACACACTCCCCCAAAACACAATGCACCACAAACAAGCAACTCCATCCCATATGTTTACAGAATTAATTTAGGCAACAGAAAAGGGAGAGGGGAAACTGTTTCTACTGATGTAGTTACACGTTTCCAAATTTTTTCACCTATGAAGGTGCTATCTGTGGCAAAAGGATGAAAATGTTTTAAGTTACTTTTAGCACTATAGCACCTCAGAAAGTTGTGAGCATCAGAAAGTGATATTAACTTTTCTACACATAAGAAATATTTATTGCTGACTGATTCAAATGAAATAACCTTTTTCTTCTAAGACCTAAGAAGCCATTGTGCCACCCATTTAAGTATTTCTCAGTAATTTCTCCTTGGGAGAAGGTGAAAAATTCTAAATATTTATTTCAGCATTACATTCTGATTAGAAGTCTACTTAATTTTGACCATTAAAGGCAATATATTTTCACAACTGCAAATACTACTAAACACACCCTTTTAATTCACTAGCATTTTTTGTAAATGTAAATACCACCACTTTCAGCGTTAAAGTATTTAGTACACTTCAGTAATTTGTTATTGCTTCTTAAATGTGTGGTAGAGGTCCTGAAGTAATTAACAGAAAGAGTTTGGGTTTCTTTTTTTGTTTGTTGTGTTTTTTTTGTTTTGTTTCTGTAAATAAGAGCATAAGCCATGGTTTCATTAAAAGACACCACTAAACATGCGTGCATGGCAATAACATGGCCATGAAAGCAAAAACAGTTTTACCTTCAGCTGCAGCTCTGATCTTTAGTGACCTTGGTATGTTACAATCCAGTGCGAAGTGTACTGGGGCCAAACCTGGTATGTTGTACAAATGCAGATCACTTGTACATATTGGTCTTTCTGGGGTGACTGTGCCTTGATGACTTTATTTAGTACTGGTAGATACCAGAGCTGACAAAGATTCATAGCAACGTACTCTGTTTAATGCTCACTAGGTGGAATAGTGCAGCATATATAACCTCTAAGTCATTTGTACGTTATTGTCTATTTCTTTAGGAAAACCATCTGAAACATTAAGCAAAGAAAGGATGCAGTATAGCATGGAATAAGAGACCACGCAATGAACTTCTTTCCACAGCCTATAAGGTCACCATGCATACATGGAGTCAAATTATCAGAAACCATATGAAAGGGGTATGAGAAGCATAGTTTAATTTACACTAATTGCATCTTCTTGGCTACAATCCCTAGTTTCCTAAATGGCTGCCATTCTTGAAATACTTTTGCTAGCCTGCTGTGCCTAAACCCTTTAGTTTCAGTAGGTGGTTTCTGTGGGATGGCTGAGGCTCCATACACTATGTGGCTACTCCCATGATCGATTTCATGGGAGTTACATCTTTACAAACTTCTGATATGGCTCACAGTATTCCTGAACATGGTTCTTCATTTATTTTCAAAGTTGCACCAATTATATATTTTCATTGGGAAGAGAATGTGGATTTAGAACTAAGATAAAGCTTTCTTAAAAGTCAGTCTGTTTTCCTGTATCTGATGATCACTATAAAATACATGGAAATTCATGTCGTTTGATGAATGCTTTCACTCTTTGAAAAAAATGCTGTTTCTGAATAAATATTTTATCAGAATCATCTCTGCTTGCTTAGTAGCAAAACAAGCTCTCAAGTTTAAATAACATTTTGAACCAAAAAAATTTAGGAAAGAAATAGAACAATTTTATTTTAGCTGAACATGACTCTCCATTTGAAATATTAGTAATTCCTCTAACATTTTCTGGCAGTGCTTAAACAGTAGACCAATATGTTCCTTGCTTGTCCCTTCATTAGTAGAGCTTATCTTTCTGCACAAAAAGTGTTTGGAGAAGTATATTAATTGTCAAGTAAGTGCATGACGTAAGTCTTTGGGTTTTTTCCAGATTGAAGTAGAGCTGGAATTAGTATCCTTGAAGAGGAGACAGTTATGTTAACAGCAGCCTAATGCTGATATTTTCATAGATTGTTTTCTGTCAAGATCTGGGATTTCTGTGTGTATCTTCTTTTATTTATGAAGATTGGTTGCCTTCAGATACAGAAAGTGTCTGGCATTGTTTTTTTGAAGAGCTAGGGAGCTCACAAATAGACAAATTATCTGAGGCATTTCATTATTCCTATTCACATCACTTTCTCAGCTGATAGCAGCTTTAACAAGCTGCTTTTCATCAAAATGGGGGTTGTGTCTAACATAGTGGGATGCAGAAGCCCGGAGTCCTCAGAGGTGCAGGTCTGACCACTGGCTGGCTTTCCCTCTGCCACACCGCAAACATCAGCTCTACTGCTCAGCTGTTTGCAAAAGGTTCAGAAGGGAGCAACCTTCACAAGAGTGAGAGGTTCCCCGAGATGGGTATAAGTGTATTTGGTGTTTAGCAATTATCAGGTGTCACATAGTCTCAGAATGATGAGCACCGAGTGCACTGACATGGTCTGTGAGCAATTATATCAGTGCTGGTTTTGGTATCACTTCCCATCCTGAAGTCTGAGTGTCAAGAATATCAGGGCTTTTTGTCATTATGTTTTGCTGTTGGTTTTGAGAATGACTTATTTATACTAGGTGAAAGTTTAGCAGTAACTGTTTCTTTGGTAGCCCATAACATCCAAGACAACTTCAGTTTTTTCAGTTTAATTAGTATTTAATTGTTCATATTAAGTTAATATTATGTTCATAGAAGTAATAACTTTCCCTCTTAATTCAAATGAAGTTGTGAAGAAGCAGAGTTATATGTGCAAACCTCAATGAGGACACTTTTTATTACACATAAGCAGAGCTAATTACCAAAATCTTTAATGAAGCAATTATTATTAATAATACTGGCACTTTTAATAAGGAAACTGAGCTTTGAATTGGTTATACAACCTAGACTTGTGGATGCATATGTGGGTACATGGGATTTTTTCTGTATTAATTTAAATATGTTTAGTTTTTTGTTTGGATATGTTGTGTTTAGCTGGCAGGAGGTTGTGATTTTTGTTAGGGTTGTTTGTTTGTTTGTTTGTGGTTTTTTGTTGGTTTTTAAACAAATATGTTGAAGACAGATTATAATGTCTCATGTTTACTAGCTCTATATTGCTTTTTATTACTGTTGTGTTAGTCTGTAATTCCAGTATAACCATCAAGCCTCTAAACCTCAGAGGCAGCAGAGGTTTCTGTCACAGCTGTGTGGTGAGAAAGGTGGGCATCTTAATTCCAGGATACTAGCCTGGATAAGGATTTGGGCATAAAATGTTGAGAGACAAAGTAGTTGTTCACCTGCAGAGGGGATCCAGCTATTACATCAAGTATTCTGAGCTAGGGTTGCTCTTGCAGTTTTCTCAGTTTGAATTGGCAAGAAAACTTGAGATTTCCTTTCTGATGAGTCTGAAATGTACCAGTCTGGGATATGAACTAATTATGATCTAATCACAGAATTGTATTCCTCTATTTAGAAAATTTATTTTGTGTAGCGTATTCCTCTACAGTTTCTAAAAATCAAGAAAAACTGTCTGAAGTACTGTAGCTTCTGAATTTCTCTCTAAATGCAGTGATTCTGATCAGGTCACTTATTTCCTTGTTCTTTAGATACTTCCTGTCCTTTTGGTTCTTTCTTACTTGAGACAGTTCTCATGCTGCTGATTCATCTGTGTTATTTCTGACTGACCTCACAAAGTGCTTTTTCTTTAGCTGGCCAATTTTTTTGTCAGTTCCAGTAAGAATATCTGAATAGTTTATATATGAATTAACTTTGGCTCTTTGTGTCTAGAGTCATTCATTACAGTTTTCAGTGCCTGTGAACAGTCATAAAAGCATGTAACATTAATGCAAATTTAAATTTAGTTGACTAGGTAATAAATCACTCTGTTTCATTTTTTTTCTCCTCCTTTTATCTTTTACATCTCTCTTGTGTTTTTTTATACAGCAGACATACATTTTATTTCCTGTTACTGCTCCTACCTGATGCAGTGTTAGCAAAGCTCTTGACGTTTGTTTTCATATTAATAACCTCTTTTCTGGTAATCAAAACACTTGATCAGAGACAGGTGTTTATTATTATTGTCACTGATATATAGAAGGGCCCTTTTAAGATTTTTCTGGTTGCATTTTTTTCACCTTCAAAACAGATGGCTCTGCCTCTGTTTGCAGCTTTGCCTCTGTGTGTAGTCCAACATTTTGCATTTGGGAACACTCCCTTGAAAACCCATCTGCCAGCCCTGAGGGACAGGTCACAGCTGCCTTGGTACCGTTTTGTTCATCCTGCTGAAATGGGATGAGGAAGCCATATTTCAGTTTCCCCCTTTCCCTCTCCCATGGGGGTGGGAAGTATTTATCTTGGATTAAGAATGAACCCTTCCCTGAAGGCAATCTGTTAGAACTGCACCAATGATGTACCGTACTTGCGTCAAATACTGCAACTGGGAAAATATTTTGCAAAGGGCTGCGCTGGCTGGTTGCTGCCACCCAGCTTGAGTGATGGCCATGGTGTAGCACCATGGCTTGTCAGTCAGAGAGGCTGGGGGGAAGGGTCTGTCAGCTGCTCTGATGTAACTGGTCATGGGAAGGAACAGCCCAGCTGTGTTCAGGGTCTCACTCTTCATGCACATCATGAGCTCTTTGCAGCAGGGAACTCCTTCTAAACATTTCTACAGCAGTGGCTACACTTTAACCTGATTTATTTTTGATGGACACTATTTCAATGAACATGTTAATCAAGTGACATTGAGCCTCTTGTACATCATCCTTGGATAGGCCTTGTTTACGGAAGTAATACTGTTTACTTCATCCTCTTCTAGACCATAGGTAGTTGTAGAAGACAGTGGACATCTCTGACAAGCTCCTTAGAGCTTGTCCTTCTGCTGCTGGTCACTTGAGTCAAACAAATAACATTTCTAGCAGCTTTTATACAGAAGTGTTTCATTATGTTGTCAGGCATGAAAATTGTATTGCCGCTATGTACAAATGTTTTTAGAAGAAGTGACAGCTTTTTGATTTATGTGTCTTTAAGATTCTAGCTGAAGCTGGTGATGATATGTAGCACCAAAGAGGAGAAAAGCTGTTTCACTGTGAGAACTTAAGAAGGAAAAGTATTCTTTATTGCTTCTCACTATCTGAATTAAGCTTTCTGTTGGGCAATATGAGAGACATTTTAAGACGACATAGAATGAAAGCTCTTTTTCAGGACCATCCAAATATGACTCACCCTATTTAAGAGGAATGTTCCAGCTGTACTTACAGGTTAGTCTTAGCTTCCTTGAACATGTAAGTGGTGGTGAAAGGACTTGATATGAAGTGAGTGGCTTTGGGATCTAAATTTTTCCCAGGAAAGTTCCTTCTTCGGGGGTGGGAAGGCAGTCGGGGGGGAGAAACTTTTTATGCTAGTTATTGTAGAGTGTTTTCTGATATCTCCAGGGCTGACTAGAAGGACAGAGGAATAATAATAATAAAAGATAAAGAAAAAATGATTGATGTAAAAGCCTGAGGGTCTTTAAAGTGTGAATTAGGATATACACTCACTATTTTAAATTATGAATCTGTTTCATCAACACTTTTCTGATGGTCTAAATTATCTTCTTTCTGTGTAACTTGTTTTGTAACTAAAACATATTCATAAGTGTTCCTGCTCATAAATTTATCTCTTGGGATGATTAAAATATACCAGAGTGTTTTTTTGTCTTTTATGTACTTTGGTTTAATTTCAAATGTGTGCAATCTATAAGGAAAAGGAAGTTAGAAATTTATTTTTCTAGTAGCAAGGAAAGGCAGGTATCAAACGAAAGTAATGTTGTTTTGCATTTTTTCTCTGCCACAGTTTTGGTATTTAAATATGAAGTATCAAATACTGAAACTTATTTTGGAAGGTTCTTTGTGAAAGCTTTTTAATCACAGAACACATTATTTCCTTAAAAAAGATGGAACAACATGTTATCTTTTCTATCAGTATTTGTTGGTGAAATAAAATCCGAGTAACCTGGGCTGCCAAAAAAACAACCAAACAACAACAAACCCACAAACAACCAAACAACCACAAACCCACAAACAACCAAAACACCCAACAAACACAAAACAAACTAAAAACCAAAAACAAACAAAAAAGCTCCACAACAAAGCAACAAAAAACAACAAAAAAACCCCAACACCACTAAAAACAACACAAAACCTACTCAGTAAGTAGAGTCATGGCTGCACTTCACTTCAAACTCAAAACTTCTGTATTCTAAAACAACTGTGAAACTGTTGGCTTATGAAGTGAGACTTTTTTCTTCCTTAATGCAAGATGCATGCAAGTAAACAGCAGATGTTAAGACTTTCAGATACTTAAGACATCAAAGTTGTCTTCCAGCACCATATATGGGAGATTTAAATAGATATCTCATTTTAAAGTCAGCAGGAGATATCTGAGAAACATATTGCTGAGAAAGAAATAAGAAATTTGCCCAGTACAATCCAGTCAATATATTATTGTATGCTAACAATTTGTGAAGAGTAAGATTGATATTTGAGAGCTTTTCAGCAGCAGTTATCTGGTCAGTACCTGAATCTGAACAGTGTTGTTTCTTCACAATAATTTATTTAAATGAACTGTATTAGGTGTGAAAAGCATATATACATATCCTGACCAAAGCATTAAGATTTCAGCATAGTGAATAGACCTTTCTTTCCCCGTAAGACAATATTCGCCTCCAGTTTCTTGATTTGTCTCATAACTTATTCCTGGACTGACAATATAAAAATAAATAAATTCAATAAAGAGCTCCAGTCTTGTTAGAAAGAATACAAGTGGAAGAATATCTACCCTGTCCCCTGGTATTTTTTTTTTTCTATAAGGTTAATTACCTGTGCTGTTTAAAGTTTGCTGTGAATTAGAGTACAGCTTATCGAAAGAATGCAGATCTCAGCTGCTTGCATCTCCTTTGTTGTTCCTTAATGTATTTTTTTCCTAAGCTGTATTTAAAGAGTGGACCAGGAGGGCAGAAACAAACACACATTTATTTCTGTCTTAGAACCTACCATTTGATCTTTTATTTTCTTTTAGTGTTGTATAGAGTCAGTTAAAACTCTTGCCGTTTAGAAGTGTGTCCCATTGATCTTTTGGAACTGCGCTAGTTTGGACCTTCAGTTCTCAGCCAGAGTTTGGCACCATGCTGATCGTTTCTGTGCTGTGTAATGGATTTGTCACAGCGGTATTTATAAAGAATCTTTTCTTGAAAATAAAAGGACATCTTCACCCTACCTCCCCTCCCTAAAAAGGGGGCTAAAGTGAAGGGGAAAAAAAAAAAAAAAAAAAAAAGGCTTAAAAAAGACACTGCTAAACTCTGTGGGAAGAAGAGAAGTAGGAAATAGAGTGTGAAGAAAATTTGTTAAATCCAGTGCTTATGTAACAGCAACAGCTTCACTAAATGGCATTATAGGACAAGATAAAGAGAAGCCTGACAATTTGTGCTATCTTTCAAAATTAAAAAGTTTAAGGAAAAGGATAGATCCAATACTTTGAAATACTTAATAAATATGTAAGGTTCTGAAGACTTACAGGTTCTACAGGCATGTTATTACCCATTTTTTCCCAAACATGATCTCCTTTCCCTAAAAATACAGTTTTACAGTGATTCTGGATTACTGAATATAACATGTATGTATGTTGATAAATTAATGCTGCATTTTTAAAAAGTTGCATCACACAGAGGAATTTCTGGTTTAATGCCTAGTTTCTAGCTTTAATGTAAGAATATATATCTCTTTTCCTTTATAGTGTCACTATTTTTAGAAGCACATGGAAAATTATAATTGTAAATAAGCATTATATAATTAAAATATAAATCAGCATTAAAAAATTAAAATTAGTTTTCCTTTGAATGCTTTCATTTCTACACTATTGCAAAATAATGGATTAATTTCCATTCACTCCTTTTAAATACCTTTGAGCAAAAGCAATGATTTCACTGCTCAAAATCCTAACTTCCTGCAGCAATTTTTTTCTTGTTATTATTTAATTATGGGTTTAGTGTGAACTATGGTATCTTATCCTTAAACTTTATTTCCAGAGGAAAAAAAATACAAAACCTTTCCAAATCTTTTAGTGTATGCATTTTTTTTATTTGACTCACTAAAAAAGATCATTAGTAAACAGAGATTAAAGCATGCTATTAGTTTCTGAAGTTCTAACCTCTTGCTAAAGAAATATTTCAAGTCAACTCTATAAAAGCTCAGTCAAGCTAACTCTAATATAGCCAAAACTGGACTTAATTTTGAAAGACTTCATGACCACAGGACCTTTTGTGTTCAGTTTTGATCCTCATGAAACCATTACATCACAAACAGGCACTGCAGAGTGACACAGGTGAGCCCATTTATCTCTGAAACAGCACATCTGGGCTGCTGTGCCCAGAAAAGAAAAGGAAGAACTGGGGAGGTCTTGGGGTGACTTCTTTGAGTTGTAGTCAGGCAAGACTTGGAGGAAGCTGAACAGCATACATACACATTCCTCAAAGCCTATACATACCTTGCTTGTGGTACTGCCACTTCTATTGTCGTGCTCTGAGCAAACATTCACACAAAGGACTTGAGTCTTGTTTATCTGGACTACTACTCAATTGTTTATGTACATGAGCAATCAGGTTTCTGAGGTTCCTCAGCCATAAAATGCTTATAATGTAGAGGGTCCCAGAGAGATGTGCTCTTTTTTTTTTTTCTTTGCCTTAAGTAAGTGTCTTGGCATTTAACAGCATAATTTTCAATATAGTTTTATATTCTTTTGTGCATCCTCATGGAGGGTATACTTTGGTCCTCTGGAGGGAGATGTGTCCAGAGACAACCTCCCCTACAGAAGGGACTGATCTTTCCAGTCAGGTTCACTGCATGGATTTTTAGAACAGGGAGAAGTCCAATAAAATAAATACTGATATCATATCAAGATGCCTTTGAGATTTCTTATTCAGATAGTTCAGTGTAACTCTGCTGCTGTCTTAGCCAGGATGAACTTCCAAAGGTATACAGCACTTTTCAACTATTAATCACTTCAGTTCTTTGTAAACTGTTATCTACATTATGGAAGAAATTTTATTTCCTAGATAGCCCATCTCTCAAGCAATCCAAAGTGATGGATGCTTCATGCTGCTGATGAGCACTGCAACATAGAAGTCGTATTTCCACAGTGTGATCCCACTTACAGTGAATGTGTGAATAAAATAATACATTCTTATTTCTGATAGTTTTATGGTTTTGCATAAATGATCATAAAATATTCTTATGGACTTGTAATTATAAAGACAAGTTTATATCATACTGATTGCAATCAAGCTTGTTTGAAATATTAGTCTTCATAACTCTATTTCAGTACTATTTGGTGAAACAGTAACTGATTCCAAAGTTACAGTATTGATAGCATATGCTGTATTTACAGAAAATTGTTTTTATCCCATTATGAAAAACCTGTAAGCAACGTTTGATTAGTGATTTTTTTTTTAATTTTTTTTATTTTTTTTTAAATCCTGTACTTTGGAAGAAAACTTTTCTCCTAATGGTTGTATGTGGTATCTGATGATTTAAACAGTGCACTATATTAATAGTTTCAGCAATTCTTCCTTTCCTAATACTTTTCCGGTTGTGCTCTTCCTCAGAGGTGATAAGAAATAACTGGTAGACACAGGCCAAATAGGATTTGAAGTGTCACAGTCTGTCATATAATGTGGTGAGACTGTTGTGATGCTTTACTTACATTAGGTCATTACATGATGCATATTTTAGGCTCCCATCCTTCCTTTCACTGTGCTGATGAACACAGAAAACAACACTTACAAAGGAGCGGACTGGAGGCCAGGAAGGTCTGGGGCTATGAAGGGTTCTGTGAAGATTCAGAACATAGCTGGAAGTAGAAATTTTACTTACTAGTGCACAGGATTTCATTAAAGAAATGAATAAGTTATCAAATCCTAGCAAGACCTAATGGATTCAAACCAAAAAGGAATGTTTTTGGTATTAAAATGTAGTTATAAATAGGGAATAGTTGAATGATGGAATGGTTACACACTCAGTAATGTAAGGATATTTTTTCCTTGTTTGTTTATATTACCCTGTTGTTGTGAAACTTTTGTCAACCTGTTAGTGGGAAATGAAAAAGTACCCAGACAATGTTTTTGAACAACAAGATATGCCATTAGTAGCAGACAGACACAGGCAGATTCTGCATTTTACTATACAAAAAATAAATCTAGTCATTTAGGAGAAAGAATAATGAAGTTAAATGTCTGTTCCCAGTAAATGTACTGTAATTTGCCTGGCACTATCTTACTGGTAAGTAACAAACCTGCTGCTCTGTCAGAAGCACAGTTGTAATCTTTGCTGGCACATTTGGGGAATATTTAGCAGGTTGTTAACAGGCAGAGGAACAGGGGACAATGGGCATAATTTGAAACCAGGAGTGTTTTAAGTGGTAGCTATCTTTTGCTTAAAAATGGGGTTCACACAAAATAAGAGAAATGTTTTCCCCATGAGGACAGGCAGGCTGTGATTGTGCAGTCCCCATCCACAGGGTTTGTCACAGTTGCCCAGATAAAGACCTGAGCAGCATGGACTGGCCTCCGAGCTGAGCCTGCTGAGAGCACTCAGTGGCACTAGAGACCTCTTGGGGTCCCTTCCTACCTGAATTATCCCATGGTTTTGTGAAGAGTCCGTTCAGCTCTGTCACAAACAGTTTCTAAGGGTTGTTAATAAAATAGGAAGAGATCAATGCAAAGTTACAAAACCAAATTAAGGGATTTGAACACTTTTTCTTCAAAATAGATATTAAATATAAAATTTTGTGTTTCATTTATAAATAGAGAATTTAAATGGTAATTTGATCAAAGTATGTCTTATTACATGGGAAGGTAAACTTTAATGTCTTCTGCAGTCCAGCAAACAGAAATATAAGATTGGAGGCTAGAAGCAGATGATAGATATATTCAAATCAGATATTAGATATTCCTAAAAGCAAAATAAAATCAAAATAAGGTCATTTAGCTGGAAAGCTAACTTAAGTATTTTGTCTGATTGGCCATCACTGGTTAATTTTAAAATCAGGTTTAGATGCTAGTCCAATTCAAATGGAACTAATTCTGAAATGTCATGTGACTTGTGTTATGCAAGAAGATGAATTAGATGAGTACATTGAATACCTCCTGTCCTCAAGTTTATGGAAATTAAAAATAATTCAGTCCAACCTGGCTGTGATGCTAACTAACACAGCAGTTTCTTTGGTTTGGAATAATTTTGAAAAATCAGATCACTTTCTTGCTCTAAGGAATAAGGTTATTTAAACAAAGTGGGGTGTCCATCTATGCTGAGTTTTAATGCTAAAATGCATAGTGTTGCACTGCAGTGGCACGGGCACACACAGACCAAGAATCCGGCTATAAATATGTAGAACAAAGGAGGGGTGGAAAAACAGATTTCTCTATTTTGAGAGTGGGAGCTAAACAGAATCAAATAACTATGAGGGACACTCAATTCCTTTCCTTCCTCAATTTAGGCTACATTTTGTTCTATCCTTGGAACCATTAATGATCACAATCAATAGTAAGCTGATGGATTCAGAACTTTAATGTGTTCTCAAGGAAAAATAATTACTACCTAATTTATCTGGAAATACCAGAGCATATTGAATTTTTCAGTAAGTTGTAGACATTGTGTTGTCAGAGCATTTTGCTTGGAAACAGAGTGAAATGGTTTATGTCAACTTCAAGTAGAATTTTGGCCAGCCATCTGAATCATCGAAACTAAACTTCACTTTAAATACTAAATTGTTCAGTTTAACAATCTAGAAGCAGTACAACAAACTGCTTCAAAACTTTTATAACACTTCTAAGAAAAAGGTAATTCCATCATCTGACAGTCTTGAGACATGCGAGGCAACGATGCATAGAACTGCATTCAGGTCCTGCTCACTAGACTATAGTAACGTGCCGACAGGATATGTATGTCAGCCAGCACTTTGATCTGATAGAGATAACTGCATCCTTTAACTGATCAGGTGTAGGTCTGTGTTGAAATGGCTATACTGCTTCTGGGTGACCCAGGCAGGTGGTGCTGTGCCATGAGGGTAACTGCTGCCAGCTTGGTTTCATGCAATGATGCATGTGCACATATTTTCATGACTTCGTCTGTAGAGGAGGGGGAAAAAAAATGTTTTCAGGAAGCACTCTGAGCTTTGGAACCCAGATTTGGAGATTTTTGAAAGTTGAAGAAACAAGCATTTCTAAGAATTTTAAAGAAATTCCAATGTTTGCTTCAAAATACAGATAGAATTAAAAATGCCAAATAAACAGGTGACATGGGTTTCAGTGGCTGCTTTCTTCTCCTTTTTTGTGTCTTTGTGTATCCATTTTACTAACAGCACATTCATGTCTTAAAGTACCACCCACAGCTTATAAAAGAGAATGAGTTTTACAGGCCTGAAGGAATGAGAGAAGTAGGTGTGGATGAGAGAGAAACAAGGGCAGGGTGCTGCTTGTGTTGCCTCACTGCGTTAAAACCCACATCACAGAGCTTTTACCGTGTTTGTTTGGTGCAGCTCTTCTCCTTCGCCATGGTGTTCCACTTTCATGGCTATGGAACCATCAAATACAAGCTCTGAGTAATTGCATAAATGTTAAACAAGCAAGGTAGGGGGCACTGGGTTAATTATTTATCCTATATCACTCTGGAAAAGGAAAACAACATAAACAACTTTTATTTGTCTAAATGAGACTGCTACTCTTACATAAGGTGATACAGCCTCTGTTATTGATAGGGCTGAGTGGGGTGTAGTATCACATGAAAATGAAAAGCTGTAACAGTGAAAGAAATTGCATGAATCTCATTATCATGAATATAGCACTACAGCAGCACTTAATAATGTTCATATTTTCTGAAAGGAAGATGAACATTTTATCTCATCTGTTTTTCAGTCTTTTTTTTTTTTTTTTTTTTTTTTCCACAAACTAGTTAGAAAAGTGAGTTTGTGACCCTTGCCTCTCAAAGGAAAAAATTTAGAGAATATTAGATTCAAACCAGACATACTGCTCTGGCTTCCATTCAGCCCATATACTCTGGTTTCCCTTCTTCACCTGAAATCATTCTAGGCGTACCTATTATGACTTACATTGTAACAGAAATGGAAGAGTTCAGATGTGTTTATTTCAATATTTTTAGAAGTCATAATTTACTTCAATGGCTCTGAAATTTGGAGCTCCCATGGGAGAGCTGGACAGATTGGTGTTCCAGTGTTTTGATTAGATGATCAGGAAGGTCCTGATAAAGTAACAAAATCCCTCCTTCACATTTTTTATTGACTTGTTGCCGTATATATTTTCCTGTAGCCGACTGAAGTATACTCATGTAGCCATGCTGTGGGAGTGGGGCAGAACTTGCAGCGTGATCTGCGCAGCCGGGAGCCAGTGGCATCCTATGCAGCCTGGCCAAAAATCTGAGCCTGCCTCAGATGGTCTCTTGTACGGGGGCTTACCCAGTTCCTGCCTGATACCTACTACCTTCAGAGGGGAATCAATGCTTAAAAGGGCTTTCTAAAAAAGGATAAGTAGTCTCAGTAGGTGTGAGCCTAGCCTAAAACCATATGGGCAGACAGGGTAGCCAAGGAACTTTGTAGCCTGCTAGTTTTCATATGGTGCGAGTGGCTCAAGGGGATGTACAGCAGCTGTTGAGCCTCATCCTTCTGTATCTCCCCACCAGCAGGCATCAAATCACTTCCAAATACTGACAGGAATCCTGAAAGGGAAAAGGGATAACAAGCATCTGCCTGAGGCCCAGGTTTTCAGTCTGGGGAAATATAATCTAGGTGCACAGGAAAACTTGGAAGACATTCTGTTTTAACAAAAAAACCACAAGCGGTGTGTTTGCACATGAAGACATTTGGAAGGACTGAAGGATGATTAAGAGGGAAGTAGCAGGGAAAACGTAGTTTGGGTTGCTAGAGAGGAGGAAGGATGGAGAGAGCTGAGTAACAGAGGAGAGGAGACAGAAGAAGATGCTGAGCACTGCAAGTAGTGGAAGAAGTTATAGGTAGTTATCTGAGGCCCATCTTCTCCCATTTTTGCTCTGGAATATGTGTAGTCTGTTCATCTGGTGTGTTTATGCCTCTGTTGCTGCTCTTTGGAATGAGAGGATAATGGCATTTTTGAAAAGGAGAATCCCTCTGCCCAGGCCCCAAGTGTGGAGTTAGTGGTGAGGCTGGTCAGGGAAACAAGGAGAATTGGGGAAGAGGGGGCAAAACAAAGCACTTTCCATTGAGTTGTGTAGGAGAATATGAAAGGAGGTTTGTAGCCTTTTTTTTTGGTGCTAATCATTATCTTTCTTAATCGCATCTTCTGATAAATCTTTCTGCAACTTGTTCTCAACCCCACCTTGCTAGTTTCAATTTACACCTTCTGGGTTTCTTGTATCAAAGCTAGTACCCACAAAAGATTTTTCCTTTGTTAGCTGCATCAGAACAGATTTCAGTTCTTCAAAGATGGATGTCTCAGTTCCTTTCTTTCAAAATAAACTCTTGTGTTAGAAACCTTTAAATGTAGCAGAAGGTTTGTTCAAAGTTCCTGGTTTTTAATGCAGTGCTAGGGAAGAAAAAAGGCTCAAAACTACTCTTTGTATGACTGATTGTTAATTACCCCAGCTGAAATAAAGTAATCCATAAATATACATGCTAATTTCAATGTTGAATGTACTCTTGCGTTCAGACTCAATTTTCAACATGCAGACCATTAAAGGAGAAAAGTCTAAAGCTGTATTTAGCATGACCTATTGTCAATGACAACAATGAAATAAAAGTCTGCAGTAGGTGTATTATATACTTTGGAGGTTAATAATTACTCAGTACTCATTCTGTAAATTAATTGATAAAGATCGTGGGGTTTTGGGGTCGGATTTTTTTTTTTTTTTGGTGGATTCCTAGCTTATAGGGTCCTTTCTCTACACCCATTCTGAACACGTAATACCCAGCATTTTCAATACCATCAGGGTGGTAAGCATATAAAATGGAGTACCATAACATGAGTAATTCATATTTGTGAGTAAATTCAGGTCCCAAAATTGCATTTGTGAGTTTATAAGCCATTTTCCTTTAAAAATAAGGACTTCCATGAAAAGCCTTCATTACTTGCTCTGTTCTGGAAACTCCAAGAATAAGCTAAATGCTTTCTATTGACAAAGTATGTAAAGTTATGTTAGGATGAAGCCCTACTGAGACCTAATCTATCCAGACTCCTTTTGGTGTTGTGTGAAGAATCACAGCATACTTGCAGATAAGTAGGATCCTACTGTGATTTTCTAGGACTCTGAAATTCTTATTAGTGGAATGTACAGAAGCAGTGGTTGATTCTGGCTGAGAATATGGCAGATGCTATCCATAATTGCAGTGTGTCCCTTTTATCAATGCAGTTTCATTGTCTATAAAACAAGATAGCTTAAGTAATGCTCTGAATTTGAGACCTTACCCTCTAATGAAATGTACTTATCCAGAAATATTTCTGATTGCTACATTTTTTTTTTCTTATCTAATTCTTTTGCAACTGCTGCAATAATACTGTGTGAGGTTCAAGAAAATTAGTTTTCTGGAATTCTGTATTTGAGAAATCCACAACTTGGTATGCCCAAGTGAGGTAGAGGAAGACAAAAGTAACTAAACCTTTGACAAGGGTCACATTCGTATTATATAGGGAAAAAAAAAAAGCATCAGTAGATGAATGCTGTCTTCTCCCAGTCCTATTGATCAGTAGTAGAAAAAATTAGTGTTTAGAAAAAAATCAGCTTAAGAAAAATATCTGAGAGTTTTTTTGAAATACCTTTTTTCCTGGTTTTGAAATCCCATAGATATACAAGGCAAATAGTGGGAAACTGACCTTTTCAGAGTTCTTGTCACACTGTGGAAACTATTTGGTACCCACCAGTTTTATTGTTAGTTTTCTTACAAGACTTACCTAATTTTCTCAACGTGATTTTTGTATGTGAGGAAAGGCAGGGAAAAGGTGTTTGCCTCTGCAATCCCACTCATGTTATCATCTGTAACCCAAATTTCTCAGTTGACAACTTTTTTTGGCATCCTTACTAGCTTTTACCCTGCATCATGGATAAGAAGCTATAACACCACCTATCAATAAATTTTGCCATATTTTTCTTGTATTTTTCCTGGGTTTAGATTTTTTCTCTGGCCTGAAATATTCTGTGTTGGAGATAATCCAAGTATGCTACAACATTTCAGAAATGAAGTCTAGCAGAAATGTAAACTTAATAAGGGGAAAAAAAAAAACATTGAATATCTCTTAGTAAAAAATATATCTTGTTCAGTGATGCTCTCCATCCTCTACATTGATTGAAACAAGATTCATAATAAATTTGGAACTATACTTAAGTGATTGATGTCAACCTGATTTGTAAATGAAAAAGGCATACACCGAGACAATAAAATCAGCCTTAAGTTACCTTTTTCTATATTTTAAGTGCCTCAGACTTAAATGTTCTCTAGCACAGGTTATATCTTTCTCTTACATGTAAAAAGTACAAAATTATGCCTCCTTTTTGTAATATGTAATTCCTTGGTTTTGTGTAACTTTTCTAGATGCAACTCTTTGATCTAGTTTTACCTTGTCTTACACTTGTATGATCTCATTAAAGTTGCACAGGTTGAAGTTAGAGCAGATGATATCTGCCATCCTATAATATTTTCTGAGCTGGTACTTGATAGAGTGCCACTCTAATCACTACATTTCCTCTGACTAGTTAACAAGGAGTGATCTTCTAAGTCGTCTTTCAGTAACAATGCATTCATCCTGGGGTAGCTGTCTGAGCCTCTCTGCCTACCCATTTGTGAAATGGTGATGAGCCTTAACTGCCTTCTCTCACAGAGGCTTAAACAGTCATGGTTTATACAATTTAAACTATCATGTAGTGCTTTGAAAACTGAAGACAGTTTCTAAGTATTAGTGGAAGGGGTCTGTTTCAGCCTGTAAGAGCAGTGGGTGACTGCACAGGGAATAAACTAACCTGCCTTGCTCTCTGTTCAGTGTTAAATCGGATGGGAGTTTTGTTATGTATTTTGGACCACATGAAGAAGTAATATGTCACTACATATATATAATAGACATCTGATTATGCTCATGTGTCTCAAAGCCACACTTCTATGGTGGCAGGTAGCACATTCTGGCAATGAATATTCAAAATTTAGAGATAAAAACTATATAAAAAATATACTTTTATTTATCTACTTAAGTTGCCTTGCTGGCTTTAGGAAAAACTGATAAAAGTTGCAAAGCCAGTTCCATAGAATCTCACTGGATTCTGAATGAAGCTCCTGCTAATTTACAGGTGAAATCTCCACCTGCCCCAGAGACTATATCGCCTAGCACAGAAAAAGCAAAGGGTGAATACATACTTTGAGGAAAACTGTTCAAAGAAGCTACTATTGGAAGACAACAACGACATAAAAATTCACTAGTGGTGGGTAACATTTATCAAATGGCTTATGCAACAACAGGAGATTAGAGCTAAGGTAAAAACTGGTTCCTAAGGAACAAGTGATACCCTGGTGGCAAAGTATGTGACTTGGCAATAAGCATCTTCCAGTATTATTTGAATCTTGCTCTCAGCTGAGCGCAGAATCACAGCAACAATGATCATTTTGATGTCAAAATGCAATCTCTTACTTCTTTACATTTTTCAGTAAGCTGATGTTTGTTATAAAGCGAAATATGAGGAAATTAGTATTTGTTTGGTTAGTATGGTAAGTAGTTAAATATATGTGGCTACTTGCGTAACAAGGAATGGAAATTGGTAGTGAGGAAGAAAATGTTTAGAGAATAAGAAGCTTAATAGCTACCTGTGTAGCAAGTACTGGGCTGAATGTAAAGGTTTCTCTTTAACCTGACCAGGGCAGGAGACCTGCAACACAGGCTGTAGCTGCAATGATAGCATAAATATAGAGAATACATTGACAAATTTCAGAAACGGTATTGAGTTGTTATCCCTCAATTGTGTATGTTGGCGATATAATATGTATGAAGTTTCCTTTTTAAAGTAAGCACTGTTTAGTGAGAAACCAGTAACAGTATTTCCTAAAACATTTCTTTCTTTCAGTTGCTAACCTAAAAAGGGAATGCGACAATTTAAATGCAATTCTGTGAGAACAAAGTACAGCCAGAATAAGAAATTGTAAGTCAAGTTTCATCCTAGTGTGAATTAAAATAGCTGAATTATAAACCACTCAAAAAGCAGTCTGACGATGGGAATAGGCACAGAATTTTAAGCAAAATGGTGCTGCTAGATTGATACGGAACTGCTACAATTGTGACAGAGAATATACTCCAGCTTTCATTCAGCAGAATAACATTTATCTGAAGTCTGATACTTACAAATGCGTCAGCCACAAAAACCTAGAACAGTGTTATATCTGTTGGCCTTTGCAAGTGAGTGGCTCAGATTTTGGCAATTTTTGCATGCCTACAGACCCGCCTGTGGGACCTCAATTCAGTAATACTCAAAGCTTACATAAAGAGTTTGCTTAAGCAGAGGCATGATCAAAGTCCTCCCCAAATACATGTGTTTTCCATAGATCAAATTTCAGCTCTTGTTTTGGATCTGGAACATTCTAAATGTGATTTAAGCCTATAAATAACCACAGGAGGTTTTTGCCATTGATTTGAGTGGTCTTCTGATAAGACTCTGTGTGCATCAACACATTCCATGCAGCATATAAAATTCATTTTAGCTTAAAGTTTATGCATAATTTAAACTGAAAAACACCTTGGTAACTGGCTTGTTGTTTAGTTTTATCTCCTTTTCTCCCCACCCTCATCTGTGGTCTGTGCCTGTTTTTCAGATTTTTTTTCTAGGGATTTTCATTTTTCTCTAGTGTATAATACTATTGTTGTTGCTGGTTTTAACATTCTCCTTAATCTATTTTCCCCCCTCTTGTCTCTTAAATGACTGTGTCTTCTTTTTAGCATTAAACTAATTATTTTTTTTTTTCTTTATCTTCTAATAAACAGTTCCTCCCTACTTATCTCTCACATGTGTTTAACCCAGCATGGCTAGCTCTCCTTTTTACCTTTCCATCTCCTGTCATATTCCACCTGTCTTCCGTGAGTCTGCAGTTCTAGATCCCTATCTTCTTCTCAAAGAAGTCCTATTAATCTTCTCTTAAATACCTACTTTCAAGTTTCCTTCACTTTTTCACATAAGGATCACATTTAACTCAATTGTTACTTCAGCCCTCTTGAAAATAAAATGTCTCATATACTTGCAAAAACTCAAAGTTTGTAACTCTCTTACCTCAAAATATTAGCTTAATTCCTTCTAAATTCCACCCCCCAATTTCTTCTCCTCTGAACATACCTCTTTTCCTTTACTCCAATATATAGTTTAACAGTTTGTTTAAGGACCTGCTTTCCATTGGGATATAAATCCTTAATGTAGAAGTTTAATAAAAGGCTGATTTTTATTAGAATATATATAATCTAATATTTAATTCTCTAGTTGTATTCATGCAAACATTACACAAAGCTTAGTGTGAATCAGGATTCTGTTCTGAAACAATCTCCAATAGTTCAATATTTTTCATTGAAATGCAAAGGATTTATATAGAATGTAAATTCTGAAGAAACATTCAGAATAAAATATGTAGTTATTTGATTTATTTTTTTTTAACCTTAGTTTAACACTAAGTGTAATCACCCTGGAAAGATGCAGCTTCTTAAACATGATGAACCCATAGTTATGAGAGTCCAGTGAGCCCTTGAGAATGAAGTTTTATGATAAACAATTGTGATGTTAGACAAGAATAATTAACAATGAAAAAAAATCAATGAAATAACTAGCTAAACTCATGTTATCATGACAGGAAGGAAGAGCTAGGGTAGTCTGAGACAAATAATACAGTTATCTAGATATAAATCTGTCTAGACGTATGTTTTAAAAATACACAATGCTACTTATTGTTTGCATGCTATAGAAACATTAACACCTGACTTATGAGGTGAAAGTCAGTAGTAATCACAAAAAAATGCTTTACAAATTTCCAAACTGTGTTTTCTTAATCAAGTTTATGTATGTGTTATTACACATAATGCCCAGAAACACCCAGGTGACACTGCAAAGCTCCATAGTGTCAGCACTTTCAAAACAATTTGGTGGGCAGATTTGAGCAGACTTCATTAGGGACTGAGGCCCTGTTTCTCAAAGGTGATTAAATACATAAGTCCCACTGAAATCAGTTTACCTACATATAAATTTTAAATGGTTACAAAAATGCATTTTGATATAAAATTCATTTTATATGTTTGCTCACCACTGGCAAGTATAGCAAGGTTAAACTCTGTTACCGTAAACTATTTAAAGTTGTTTTAAATATGTGATGTCAGTATCAAAAAAAAACCCAAACAAAAAACCACAACCAACCAAACAAAAAAAACCCACAAAAAACCAATAGCAACAACAACAAAACACTTAAGGAGACCTGTTATTTTTATAGAGAACTTATGATACTTCATTAAACAATAGAGAGGGTGACAGAACACTGGAACAGGCTGCCCAGGGAGGTTGTGGAGTCTCCTTCTCTGGAGACATTCAAAACCTGCCTGCATGCCTTCCTGTGTAACCTCATCTGGGTGTTCCTGCTCTGGCGGGGGGATTGGACTGGATGATCTTTCGAGGTTCCTTTCCAATCCCCAACATTCTGTGATTCTGTAGCAATAGTCAGCAATAGTTAACTTAGCAATAGTTACAGTTACTTGGCACTTTCAAAAAAACTTGCCATTATTTTATCAAAAAACAACCCTAGTCAGAACTGTCAAGTAATTTAGCTGAGAAACAATCAAATCAGCAGGAAAACATTAAAACACAATTATTTTTAGAATTATTCCTGACTTCCTTAATCACTTGGTTAATTTGCACTTTTCTGAGTACACTTGTTGAAATGGACTTTTAATATTTACTAGTGAGTATTAACAGAAACAGCCTGTATTTCTGTGTTATAAGTTTTCTTTCCATCATGGAAATCAACACCTTATATATTGAACAACTCATATGAAAAAGCAAATGAAAAGTGAAGAGAATGTGAACTGCAGCAAATAGTCATAATAGTGTGTAGAATCATTTTGATCAGAAGAGACCCTCAAGGTCATAAAGTCCAGTCAGAAGTTTGCTTGTTTTCTCTCCTTGTACTTCAAGCATAGAAGTAGCAGTTAGTGCAATTGCTCGATGCTCCATCCTGCTTTTAATTCTTTGTAGAAACAAAGAAAAAAGAAAACCTTCCACCGTAAGGGTTATTATTTTTGTCTGCTTGGTTTGCTGTCTTTTAAGCCAGTATTTGTTCGTGCAAAGACCTTTTCTGTGATACTGAGGATGTTTACTTTGCTTGAAAGTCTTTGGCGAGGGGTTCCCCAAAGTCTTCTGGAGCAGTATATCAATGAGGTGACCCTGATGCATGGGCTCCAAGACATTTTTGAGGCAGGGCTTCCCTTTACAAAAAAAACATACTGGCTCTTTCTATCTGCACTATATGTATTAAAGTGAAATTCCTAACAGGAATCCATAATGGGAATGTTTGCTGTTCAGTATATAGATAAACAACATAGAAATTGATTAAGGGGTAAGATGACAATGTTGTTGATGATAAAAGGTACTTTAAGGCTGTAAATACAACAGGACATTGTGAGGAAGCCTGACCTAAAAAAAAAAAAAAAAGGCAGGTAAAATTAAAGTCACCATAAGTATTAAATCACACACATGAGAAAAATAATGGTAACACATGGTAACACTGCATACAAAACAATGGATTTTGAGGCAAGTGTAATGACTTAGGAACAAAGTCAAGACAGGTACAAGGGGTGGGATTCCTTGTACCTTTCTGTGTTTACATCCATGAGGCTCCAAACTGCAGTCTTTGTGAGGTGACTGGTTTTGGCCTGCTCTTTTTTAGTGGAGCACCTAAAAAAGTATATAATTATCTTGTACATATTGAAATTGTTTTATGTTTTTTTATTGCTTGAAGAGTCTTTGCTTTTCAGTCTGACATGTTTCTGCTACGAGTACTCGAGACTGGTGATTTCTATATGGAAAACATCAATGATCATTCAAAAAGATAAAAAACCCAAACCAAACCTAATAAATAGAGTTAGAAAAGATTCCTGAAAGCAAACTTGTATCTCTTCCTTTGTAGTAGTTAATATGTTTAATAAACTGAAACAGAAAGGAAAAACAAAAAGAAGACAATCACAGAAAAAAAGATACTTGAATCATGACCACAATGTTCTGGATGATTAATGTCTTCTAACTTCTTGATAGCTGTTATAAAATATTTTAAAACATTGACTACATATGAAAGAGTTGAAAGGCTGCATAGTCCTTTTTGAAGTTGAATAGTCTGTAGTAAAAGATATTCTGTTTTCTGTTTGCTTGGGAACTGACATCAATACAGAAACTTTGCAGAAGAACAGAACAGGATTTGGGAGGATTCTGGATACATTTTTACTGTTATTCTTAATAGCAAAGAATCCACAAGGAAAATAAACTTCAGAACACCTAATTAACTTCGAATTTCAATACCTTAAGAGATCTTACTGAGAAGCTTAAGAGCAGAAATGTAATAAGAGCTTTATGATCTCTTCATCTTTTTGATCTTTATTCCCATTAATGCTTTTTGGATCATCAAGAGAAAAACGCTTGGCTTCTCATTTTCAACTCCTCCTTCAACACAAATGCTAGCACAGTGGATATTGCCCTCTCAAAAATATGCTTTTGGGCACTGCTAATGGGGTCATGCTGTTTTGGGGGTTACCTCTCATTTCTGACTCATCCCTGCCTGCTTGTAAGAGGAATCTGGACCTGCTGCTGGGGAGAGCTTTGCTGCCAGAGCAGGGAGTGGGCATCTCACCCACCTTTAGCAGCAAGGAGCCTTCGCACAGGGGTGCAGGTCCCACACACACTATCTAGAGTGTAAACTTAGTTTTGCATCTGTCAACTAAGTGTCCAAACAGCAGATGGGAAGGTAGGGGAATGAAGTTGAGAAATAAATATTAAAATCACAGAGCTTAGTATTAAGCAAGGCTTAATGAGGGCTTGGAGTTACACTACTGGAAACAGTTTCAAAGAAGTCTTGTCAGCAGGGAGTGATTCAGCTCCCCAAATACTGCCATCTAAAAGCTTAATCGTCCAGCTTAAGCTAATCACCTTATGTTTTCAGTTACCTGGCTCATTGAATAATTTGGGCAAATATCCCCCAGCTGTCATAATGAATTCAAGAGCTAACAAACTAGGTAAGAAGAGAGCTATTGATAAGTGTGACAGATAAGGCTGTGTTTTAAGCTTTATTTCTCTTTGAAGCTGTTTTCTAGTAGACCAGAAGGCAAAGTCCCCCACTTTGCTACTGCCCCAGGGATCTTTGTACTCAGTATCATAACGCACAAACTGCATTATCTCCATAGTTGTGAAAATCTATATCCAGCCTCTCAGATTTTATCCTCTTCTCTTTTTGGTGATGTAGGAGGAAAGATTGAATTAATACAGAGAAAAATGTAAAACAAATTATTATTATTATTTTTTTAAATATATGCCACTTCTCCTTTCCTGAATACAACACAGAGATAAAAGCCTGTAAAATGATATTGCATTACTAACTGTGCCTAGTATCTATTCCATTTTGTCATGCAACGATAAAAAGATTTTCAAATTATGATGAACAAAGCCGTATTTTTTTGTTTCCTATTTAGTAACATCCGTCAGTGTTCATTACGACCCCAAAGACATGAGCATGGACATTCAGTCGTTGTACTAGTAACTTAAGATGAAGAATACTAAGGACAAAACAACTTATGAGTTGATAATCTATTCAAGAGAAGGATGACTGTTAGTAGTAGAATAACCTTGTTACTTTTATAGTTAGTAGTGGCTTAAAATTCTACGTTATTGGTTAGTTACAACATGTGATTTATTTGCAAAGATAACTGGGTATTGCGGTCCATTCGAAAGAATGTGTTTCAGGAAGGAAAGAAGAGTTCAATACAGCTTGTTTCCTAATCTAAGGAGCTGTATAATGTGAATAATTTAAAAACTGAAAATAAATATTTAAAAAAAAAAAAATCACTC
Organism: Streptopelia decaocto; assembly: GCF_964273445.1. Taxonomy (NCBI): domain Eukaryota; kingdom Metazoa; phylum Chordata; class Aves; order Columbiformes; family Columbidae; genus Streptopelia; species Streptopelia decaocto. The sequence continues at coordinate 17,584,931 of NC_138658.1, read as the reverse complement.
TTATTCAGTGTTGTGGTGCCTACCAGATAACAATTCATCCCAGACTCGAAACAAAATACATTTGAAGTACATTCTTATGAATATCTCAGAATAGATAGTTTTAAACTAAAGCAGGTTTCTATCATTATGGATACCTGATATTTTTGGTGAGCCAAGTAGCCTTACTTACTTGCCTAAGAACATGCTAAGAACACCATAGTTCTGATTATTGCAAATAAAGCTTTACTTGAACTAAACATTTTTACTCTCTAGAGAATTCCTTGTGCCCTCTATGTATGCATTAGAAATGAAAGTATTATGATGTTTACTTGCTGTTTTTACTGAAATCTAGATTACTCATTAAAACATGACATAGAATAATTGTCTTCAACACTCCTAAATCTTGAGTCTTCGCTTGAATTTCAAAGACTACAACAGAGATAAGTAGTTAATTTAATTTTTCTAGCTGATTGCTGTGCTTGTTACTTGAATAAACTGTAAAATAATATCAGTTTGGTTTTTTTGGGGGAGAATAAGCTAAAACATTATGAAATACTACACAGTTACATGAATTTCTGCAGGTGGATCTCCTTTGCACATACTTTTAAATCAGTGTTGAAAAAAATACATGGATATAATAAATGGTGAAATCCTCTACATAAATTTTAAAGGTAATTCTATAGTCTTGCCATTTTCTGTTTGGTTTTTTTGTTTGTTTGTTTGGTTTGGTTTGTTTTTTTGTGGGTGGTGGTAGTGTTGTTGTTTGTTTGCTTGTTTGTTTTGTTTTATTTTAATTAATTTCCTACTTTTCCCATTGTTTTTGCCGTTCCTGAAACATACTTACTTCTGCATTTGAATCTAAGAGGATTATAAGGCCATTTCATTTTAGGGTAAAAGGGTGTGACTGTTGTAAAATTTTACAGAAAGGAAAAGAGGACATTTGTAATTTGTGTTTCTCAGTGAAATGCTGCAATCATGAATCTTGTTCATTTGTAGAATTTTAGATAGTACTATTAACTGTAAGGAGGTTTAGCTACATTCCATGTGGGAAAAACAAATATGCAAAACAATAATTAAAAAAACTCAATGCAAGCAGATATAATAAGTTGGGAAAAGGCATATCTTTCCTATAAGTCTCTATTCTGCTAATTTCTCCTTATACCCTAACTCCTGTTCTCAATCAGGAAGCATGAAGATGCATGCTTAATTCTGCTGTTTTTATGAAATCTAAGCATGTTTCTGAATGAACTTAACTAGCTAAATCCATAGATTTCCATGACACTTCAGAACTTTTTCTTAAAACACATACTTGTGAGCTTTGCTAAATATCGATTTTCTTTTTTTTGTATATGATTATGTTCTTTAGATTTCATATGGAAGATAGAGAGAATAGGTCATATTGCTGACATGTAATTACTGAAATGCACAGTAAAATAGGCAAATTCTTTGATCAATAAGGCTCTTTATCATTATACAGTCTGTTATAGCCACATGCTCATTAGGAAAGTCAGGAATTCAAGTATTTTATGAGAGCTTCATTGGTACAAAGTATTTGTTTCAAGCACTAGTATCTCTAGTTATCATTCTGATGCAGTTCAGCAGTGTTGAAAATTAATGCCAGTCACAAGATTTCCTTTGAACTTTCAACAAAGCAGAGCTGGAGCAGAGTATATTGCTGCCTTCTGAACTTCAGAACAGCTTAGACACCCTCTTTGCATACTGTAAAGCACAGGTCTTTGACTCTAGCATGGATAATGGCAGGAAGCTTGAAAATCAATTACCTTTAAATACTGCACAAGGAAATTCTTTTGATTTCTCATCAAAAGCACCTGGGATATGTGGTGTTTACTTGTAATTTAAACGATATGCAAATCTTGTTAAAGGTACCAAAATGAAAATATATTGCTTGTTGCCTGTTTTGTAGAGCCCCTATTAGCTACCAGGCTTGGTGATTTTGTTGCCTATGCCAGGGCTGGCTCTTGGGCTGTACAGAAATTGAATACGTCAAGATGGCTAGCTTATGGCTAGCTTATGAACTGTGCTTAGACTCACAATGCTCAAAGATGTCATAAATTTTTCAAAAACCACATGCTTGGATTTTAAATACCAGCAGAAACCAGGGGAAATACCATTCAAGGCTGGAAACTTTCACTTTTAATGTCTCATGAATAGTACGCATCTATAAGACAAATTAAAAGTTCCTGGCACCAAAGGCCTTCCAAACCAGCAAGGGAAACCAGAGGCTTTTGAGCCTGAAGCTAAAGTGGAGATTTTTCCTGCCCACCCACCAATGCCGCTTTCCAGCAGGGATGAATCTATGCCTGGCTCTCTGCCTTCAAAGTGAAAACCACACAAAGTGTTCTATCAGGAAAACACTGACATCTGTCCATTTTCAAAAGTATTTGAAGAAGAATTGTGTAAAATCAGGAATTAATTTACACTATAAACTTGGGGAAATGAATCTTACCTTTATCAAAATAATTATCCTAGTGCTTGTTCTGGAAAGGGTGGTAGGATTTTCTTTAAAACATCTTGGTTTGTGCTTTGTTAAGTTTTTCCGTTATATAAAAAGACTTCAAATAATTTGTTTTTCTAGTTGAATAATCTAGACTTCCTTTTTCTGAAAATCAAATTTGAACCTTTTTTACATTCTGCAAATATTCACATAATATTGCTTAGAGTATATCTGGGCTACTAGAGAAAATTTTAGTGCTCATAGTAAAGACTGAAACAGAAAGATGGATGTTTTTATGTGCTTAATTCAAACATGTCATTTGTTCAATAATTTAGAAGAGGTTTTATGTAGGGAAAAATAAATATTATTTACCCTCCTGTAACAGTTTTTTTACAGCCATCATCCTTATAGAAAGTGGCTGAGCTCCAGGAATCAATATTTATTTCCAGCATATTTAAGCTTCTTATGTAACCAGAACATTAAGTTTACAGAGCTAGGGAAAATATCTGATTTTAAGACTGTGACAAGTGTTTAGTGTGATATAAAAGTATTTATGGTGTTTATATTATCCACCGAGGAATATATTGTATGAGAACAGTTGTGAAGGGTGAATCTAACACCTTCTAGAAAAAGACACTCTATTCTCTAGTTCCCTAGTAGCCTGCCATAGAAAATGTCAGTGAATTAAGTCCATCACCATCATTTCAACAACTTCTGCAGAAGTTCATTAAAATATCAGATTTATTATCTAACTTCTGAACTCCAATACTAATACTTTTTCACTGTCTGAAGTTACAGAACTAGAATAGGGTAGAAATAATGGAGAAGAAACTGGATGCTTATGGTTTTGATTACTTGGAATGGACTTTTCTAAATCTTACCTGGTTTTGTTAAATTATGCTCATACTTAAGGGAAGAGTAAGTTCACTGAAATTTGTTTCCTTAAAGTTGACTGAAAACTGAGACTCCAACAGTTTTTACAGCTCTGGGGTATAATATTCCTTCAGAGCTGAAGTTGGTGATGTAATTTCATGTGTTGAAATTGTATTTTCTGAATAACACCTAACTTTCAGATAAGTGTAATTTCACTTAAAATAGTACCTGATAGTCAAGCTCTGATTGTAAGTTTTTCCCATGTTATTGATATTCTTTTATGCAGTTTTGTTCAGAATTGACCTTTCTCTTTTAGTTCTTAGGTTAGCATGAAATAGATATTTTACAGATATGACTTGAACATATAAGTCAAGCATGTCATTAGAACTTGACCCTATCTTGCTCAGTACAGTCCTTTTGTTCTTTCATTTCCTACTATATCAAAGCTACATCACGTTTCATAAATGTGTTGAAGTATTGTTCTGGTTCTTGATCTTCAGTTCTTTTGTCCTGAAGCTCACAATTTTTCCCAGTAATTCCTGCCTAACCTCTGGCTTTTCTCTTCTTTCCCCCCTGTTAAAAAGAAATCAAGAAAACAAAGGCAACAAAGATGATTAAGGGAGTGGAGCATCTCCCTTATGAGGAAAGGTTGAGGGAGCTGGGGCTCTTTAGCTTGGAGGAGACTGAGGGGTGACCTCATTAATGTTTACAAATGTCTCTCCCCCCCCCCCCTCTCTCTCTCTCTCCCCGCCTCTCTCTCTCTCTCTCCCCCCCTCTCTCTCTCTCTCTCCCCCCCCCTCTCTCTCTCTCTGCCCCCCCCTCTCTCTCTCTCCCCCCCCCCCCCCTCTCTCTCTCTCTCCCCCCCCTCTCTCTCCCCCCCTCTCTCTCTCCCCCCCTCTCTCTCTCCCCCCCTCTCTCTCTCCCCCCCTCTCTCTCTCCCCCCCTCTCTCTCTCCCCCCCTCTCTCTCTCCCCCCCTCTCTCTCTCCACCCCTCTCTCTCTCCACCCCTCTCTCTCTCTACCCACCTCTCTCTCTCTCTCTCCCCACCTCTCTCTCTCTCTCTCCCCACCTCTCTCTCTCTCTCTCCCCCCCTCTCTCTCTCTCTCCCCCCCTCTCTCTCTCTCTCTCCCTCCCCCCTCTCTCTCTCTCCCCCTCTCTCTCTCTCTCTCTCCCCCCCTCTCTCTCTCTCTCCCCCCCTCTCTCTCTCTCTCCCCCCCTCTCTCTCTCTCTCCCCCCCTCTCTCTCTCTCTCTCCCTCCCCCCTCTCTCTCTCTCCCCCTCTCTCTCTCTCTCTCCCCCCCTCTCTCTCTCTCTCTCCCACCTCTCTGTCTCTCCCCCTCTCTCTCTCCCCCTCTCTTCTTTATACATAATCATTATATATTTATTAATATGGCTAAAATCAATGCAATCTAAAGTCTAGTTGAGTAAGCTCCTTAGATTTTTTGTTTCCCTACCCTTGTGAAACTTTTAGAAATCTGTTGCTGATACTCTTCTACGTGGTGCAGCCCTCCTAGAATCTGTCTTCCAAAAGTTATTTTGTAATGAAATATTCTTCTTAATACCCTTTCTCACTCTTAAAACACAAAGTTGTGGGTTTTTTATGTGTGTCTAATGAACTGTAAAATTAGAGCTTTGATTTGAACCGTATCAAATTCTATCCATAGTTTAAGTTGATATGTATTATTAAATGTATACATTTCTATGCAGTTTACAGTCTATAAAACAGTCAAGAAGGGTCATTCAAAAGATACAGTAAATTGAGTGCATCTGGAGTGCTGCCTGTTTTCTCTCTGTTTACTATCCTCCTAAATTTTAGATTAAATGAGTAAGGTTCTTCCACTTCCAAATGTAATTACTCACTTGATCTTATCAGGTGTTCCTCAAAGGATTTAATGGAAAAAGGGAGGAAAAATTTAAGGGGAGAATTTCAAGGGGAGAAAAAAAATAAAGTGCTTTATATGGCAGAAGACTGCAGGATTCTATTGTTTTTCTTTTTCCTGACAATGTGATTTCAGTCACCATAATAAGTTAGTAACATACAGATTTTTTTTTTTTTTTAATAAATGTAGGCTTCTTTAAATTAAGACAGTATTTTGTAAACAGATAATTTTTCCTTTATTTATGTTAATTTGGATCTTAGTTCAAGGCTGAGGCACTCATAATATCAGTTAAAAAAGAAAAACTAAAAAAAGGAAAGATAATACAGGTCAATAATAAAGGTCACCCTTTTTCAGCAAAGCTGTATTTTAGATGTGCATAAACACATAAATGAGTGAAACAGCAGGCTGGATGGCTCATAATAAAATATCACTGTGTCAAGTTTTAGGAAAGTGAAATATGGTTAAAAATTAAGAGGCCCTCTTGTTTTTCCTAAATCTGATTTTTACAGGATGCTCATGTTAGTCTGAGTCATATTACATATTGTTCACTTCTCATTTCTTAATCTCTACAAAAGAAAACATTTTAGCAGAAGGGAGGCTGTCCCAATTTAAAATCAAATTCTGAGCTGCACCAGTCAGTGATGTGGAGGTGAATTTTGAATTACAAACTGGTCGTGTAGGCATCTCATGTTTGAAAGTAAGCCCTCAATTTTCCTTGAGACAGCATGAGGTTTCTCCGTCCCTCTAAAATCTCTAGGTTTTGCAGAGAGATGTTCCCTGTGGGCTAACAATTTCTGTGTGGATTTTCTGTCAATCCCTACAGAATTGTTAGGTTTATAATGTTTCCCAGCATCTTCCTACAGTAGCAGTCTTCTACAGCATTTCTTTCAATAAACAGTACAGAATCAGGGAAGCAATGATCTTTATAATGAGAAATGTTACCTAATAATAATAATGATGGCTGTTATAATATTCAAATCACATTTTCATTGTGTGCAAGAGATATATCAAAAGTATATAATCAAGAGCTCTCTTTCTTTCAGGTTTTATACTCTCATTTGCATTGATATTAATTTAATTAACACCAAAATTAAGGATAGCATTACTATCATGGGAGTAATGGATGTTACAAGGATAACTAGACATTTAAGGAAATCAGCAAGACAAAACTAAGGCAAATATCAATAAAACTAAATATGTGGTTAAAACCTGAAAAAATTATTTTGATCATGCTCTACTAAGAAATCAGTAACCATAGGGATCAACCTAGGCAGCTTAACTACCTATAATTAATTAATTAATAATTCTATTTCCATATAAGACACAACAGAACTAGGTGGTACTTCTGCAAACATATAAAATGAAGGAGATGCCTGCTACTTTTTGAAGTACTTGTAGTTTGAAACATGTTCTGAAAAAGACAAAGTTTCAGATATTGTGGGCTTTTGAGATCAAATTCATATTTTGTATGAATTCTTAATGCATATTAGGAATAAAACAACCAGCTACTTACCTAAAAAATTATTTGGATGGAATTTATTAGAAATGCTATGTGGTGAAAGGTTCTGTGCAAAGTCTGCAAAGAGCCGCGTATATTAAAGATGATGTGGCCGTGAGGATGTCACCACACAGGGGCAGTGAACAGGCAGGCAGGGCTGCCCAGAAGCCCACCCTCCCTCCAGCCTGCACCTCCTGGCAAAGTACTGCTGAGTGAAACACAGGAGTTTGCATGTCAGCTGCCAGGTGTGGAGAAGAGCCCTCGATAGCAGAAATGGGAGGTATTCAGCTAGTGGTCAAGGGCTTTGATGGCCTTCAAAAAATGAGACGTAATATTTTCACCAGTATTCTAGCCTGAGGTTGTATTCAACATAAATTAATTCAGGTAATTATTATGTATTTTCCCTGTCTGTGCTTTAATATTGTTGAAGCATTTTCCCTTGCTTCCTGCATTCTTCAATGCAGAAAAAGGGACAGACAGGTAGGTTGAAAAGCCAGACAGCTTGCTCAGCTCCCTCAACATCTCTTGCTAGTTCTCCTGACAACAAAAAGTCAGTGCCCAGAGTAGCTTTTTGGTTTGACTTCTGTATTTGAAGGACCAGGTTGGAGGAGTAATGAACGGACAACTTGATTAAATCTCCTGCTTCTAACAATGCACTGTGAAAATAATGATGATTTACTTTTTGTCATTTTGTCATACTTTTTTATTTTATTTTATTATTTTTTTTTAACTCACTTTACAGACGTACAATGTGACTGGGATTTTTCAGAAACATTGTTGATATAACTCTTCTTTCATTACATTCATGGGATTTCAGCAGAAACTGATACAGGCTCAGTTTTTCTATTTGTAAATTAAGCACTTGATTCAGTGAAGGGCAGCCTGCATGAAAACTATTTCCACCATTTTTTAAGTCATCTTCTAAGTACAACAGCATTTTGAGATTTTACTACCATAGTGTTATTATACAGAATGATGTCATTTCCAGGTTATACTGAGAATGTTCTTACACTTCTGTGCATCATATTTTATTTTACTGGTGTATGCTTTTAAAATGCAATTATTTCAAAGAAACAACTGCTTTTTACACAAAATTTGCTCTTCTAGATCATTGTATAACCTTGCATTGCTCTGGAAAAGGTTACCTGTATGTACATTCACTTGTCATCATGGCAAGTTTCTGAAGTAATTCAGTATTACTGCTTTATTTACACACTTAATTCTCATTATCTCTCTGATTTCAGAGGTGACCATTTTTGAAGACAGCAGATTTCAGCTTTATATAAATCAATCAGTTTAGATATATTTTAAAAAATGAACAATGCTAAGTTAAATGTAGTTTTCTCACTCCGATATGTGGTGTAATGACACAGAAAGATTATACTGGTGATCTTGTCATCAGCCAATTATTTATATATAATCCAAATTTATCACTTATAGTTAAGAATTAATAACTAGTCTTATAAAATATAAATTATATATTCTTCTTAATTGCATGTATTTCTCTTTATATACATATCTTCACTTGCATAGAAATATAGCACACTGGTTCTAGTTTTTTACTTGCAATTATCTGTTCAAGCAGAAAAATTCAGTCAGCCAATGTCGTTATTTGAGGGTGAAAATAAAAATTAAAATGAAAGAAAACTCACTGCAAGCAGAAATTGTAACAGAAATACTGAATTTTAATTAATTGATGATAATTACTATTCCAAATACTAGATAATGTCACTCAGAATATCAAAATGCATTCGTTTGTATAATGGACTTTTGCAGTCTCTTCTTTCTAGTTTTATTATACAAATTTCAAATTTCCTTTCATGTTATTGTTAAGTCTACATGAAAAAGAAATTAGAAATTCCCTTTCCTTTTTTCTTTCTTGTAGGAATAGCACATTTTAACATAACCACTGAATTAATTTCTTCCAGTATAAATTTGTAACTGTTTTGCATTTTGTCTTCCTCCTTTAAGCCATAAGCTTTAACTTAAAAGGAGTACGTTTTTACCTTTTTGATTACATTTTAAAATATTTGTTCTTAAATGTGCTTATATATCTGTATAAATAACAAACAGGATTCTCAAGAGACTGTGCAAGGCCACGTAATTGAGTGACTGGAAACATGAGATTTGTAGTACACTGGAAGTGAGTAGAAAACCTTAGGAAATGCTTTGATATTGCGTATCATTATTTATTTAATTGATACAAAGCTTACTTTTTTTTTTCTCTGTGTTTCCTGTAGCTTTCTCCCTATCCCCAAGCACCTGTTATTTGATAACTTGTCATTTTATTTAGCTTTTTTTGTTTATTAATTTTGGGGAAAAAAAGTCATTGCAATTAGAAAAGATCTCTTGGGAGAAAAAGCAAAACCCTGCCAATACAGAATTGTAACATAGAATAGAGTCCCTTGTGTTTTATTCATTTCATTTTAATTGTTTTGAGGAAGATAGAGCACATTGTAGAATAATCTCAGGAGAAAAAAAGTGAAAATACCCTATCTCACTTAGAGTAAGTCATTCTTCAAATTCAGACTACTTTGTCCTTTTCTCAATTTGATCTTATTATTTCCAGATATATCCCATTTGTATTCTTAAATAATTACTCTTGCCCCTTGGTGTTTACCTTCTCATTGCTTCTGACAAATATATCTCCTCCCTTTCCCCCCACTTAATTGTTGGTTAGTCAAGCTGTACATACTTAATCTTTCTAAGATTTCCTTATGTGTCATTTCTTCCAACCCATTAATCCTTTTTTCCCCTCTTTGCTCTGAATTCCTTTCAGTATGTCAAAGAATAAAAGATGGAGCTGATTGAACTTGTCAAGTGTTTTCCAGTTCAAATTTGAAGGGACAGTCTGATCTTTGTTGGCTTGTAAAGACAGCACAGCTCTATCCCTTGTTCATGCTAAGGTCTAGTTTCTAAACTCCAGCAATGCTAAAATATGTTACTAGGGATGCCAATTTCATTGCTGCTACTGTAAAACAGTCTCAGAAGACTAAGGCTTTGGTTGGTGTTTTATGAACTGAATTTAAAAATAGTCCACACTTAAAAATTCACATTTAGGTAGTCTCTAAATACATATGTAAAAAATGAGGAGGAAAAATAAGAACAGTCTATTCAAGAGGTTAATGAAATCTTTATATATATAAAAAAAGCGCTCATTTGAAAAAAAGAACATGAATAAAATGTCCTGGATGTACCTCCTCAAATATACTTGCTTGTCTGTGGATTTTAGCTTCTGAGATGACTTAATTCTGAATATTTTCTTTCTCTCTCTCTAAAATTTTGCTAGAACTCTACTTTAATTTCCATTTGACTCTCTTTGCTCACTAACTCCTTAAGCTTTCTACTTCTGACAGATTACAAGGGTATCGTTAAGTAATGCAAGTTCATGCCTTATTAGTAGACAATCCTATTGACCTTCATTTTCCCATGCCCTATCTTGCATCACATTTTAATGTTGGCAGTCTCATTTTTCCTTTGTTTGGGCTTTCAGGTCTTCACTTACAAAACAAGCACAGCAAACCATAAGAGCTTTGGTGCCCTGATCTCACTTTAGAACAGTGGCTTTCCAAGGCAGGCTGAAGGGTAATGGTCATCATTGGTTTTGTTCCTCTGTTATTTATATTTGCATGCTAGTGTTTTAATAAAAAGGAATCTTTTCTGTCTGAAAAGACTGTAAAGTGTAAATGCATAAGTGGTTTGTGCTCTTGTGGTCATTAACTCTGCTGAGTCAAGACATGAGAATTGTTTTTAAGTCTCACCATTCTTCAGTCTTATCACCTGGTCCATTTTGTGACTTCCATTTTGAAGTCCCTCTGTGGAACTAATATAGTCATACACATATTAACCCACAAGAGTAATACTCGATTGATAGTGGTTAGCTCAAGGTTCTCATTCGATTTTTCTCCTTCTGTGCACAAGTCACTTTCAACTGGTCTTAATATGCATGATTTGATTGACCCCCAACCAGTAACATGTAAAGCTCTGAAAGAAAGAAGATCTAGTAAAAATACTAATCACTCTCTAAATCTCTGTAAAACAAACTGGGATGAAAAAGACATAGCAAATGTAACACCAGTGAATTTATTTTCTAGGCAAACTACCTATTGTACTGCCCTTTCATTTCAAGCCAATGAAGGAAGCAAAGGCATCATCTGTCATGGGGGTGGAAAGCTGCCAGCTATTTCAAAACCTCATCTTTCAGCTTCAGTGGGGAAAACTGAAATTAACACTGCTGATCTGAAGGAAGGTAAAAAGATCATATGAGTTCAAGATGTGAATCTTTATATAGACATTCACCTAAAAATATGAAAGAGGAGAAAAGCAGAACTCTTCAGGTGGGTAAGTCTCAGGAGTTCTAATACGTGAGAAGCTGCATCATAATTGTAAAGCATGAGGAAAAAGTAATTCCACACACTATACTGAAATCTCCCTTTTCTATAGAAGAATCACTTGCATGAGAAGAATTTTAGTGGAGACACCTATTTTACTTCTTTTCGAACCTCCTTTCAGCCAGCCAATATAAACTAGATATAATGTTTGCATTTCCGGGTTGAAGAAATTGCCTGAAGTATTTTTTACAAGCAGTAAATAACCATGAGCCATTACTGATTGTTTAGTCAATACCCACAAATTTCCCACTTTTATATGGCACTTCTATTCAAAGATACTTATTTCTGTAAATATGTTTAAAACCCCATAGGAAAGCACACTATTTCATAATAGTCTTGTATCTTTTTAATACTATCTATAAAATGATTTTGATTAAATGTAAGCTTTACATACCTGAATACTTGTGAAAATCTGCTTTGTACTTAAGCTAATCTTATTCTTCTAGAGTTTCCAGCAAGTATTCCCCGTTCATTCTAGTCATCTGAAAATAGATGTCCTGCAGTATGGAGCTGCTGACTGGGCATGGGCTTTCACACACTGTATGTACCATCCCCTGGGTTGCTGACAACTACTTGAGGATTGAGGCCCATAAAATAGCAAATGCCTGCTCCCAACTGAACATGCATTGCTTTCTGTGCAGCAGAAAAGTCTTAGCTGTTTTGTTTTGCTGTGATATGTATTTGAATAGTCACATCCGTACTACATGGAATCAGATTTTTCTCATAATACTGGCACTTGTCAACAGTGTAACAAAAATTTCTTGTAGAGGATTGTGTTGTAAGCTTGAACAGGCTTTACAAGAAACAAAGAAAAAAGTATTACAGTGAGGAATGACTTGAGGTGATTTTAATATATCCAGCCCCTCTTTCAGATGGGAACTTTTTTTCTCCTATGTCAAGTAATTACTGAACTAATGAATTCCATTATAAGGCAGACAAATTCATTGTCAGTAAATTTCTATGAGGTCTAGCCTTTTTGTAAAAATTGGCTATTGACAGCATGAGGACATCTGATGTGACAGAATAGGCTTACAATGATGCAACATATGCTTTAATATTACTGTTTACTAGAGATAACAATTAATAAATAAGTTTTTTATTCCATTTCTAAATATATCTTCCTACAAAAAAAAGTAATGTAGGTAATATCAAGTAATCCAAATATCTCCTGGATCTTCACTCTAGAGAATGCTGTAGTTTTAAAGATCTCAAAGATCTTTCCCAAGGTTGATATAATCTGAAAAGCTTGTCTGACTGTGTTTTTTGTCTAATATCAACAATATTAAATGAATTTTTGATTTTTGTCCTGAATTATTGAATACATTGTTGAGTTTCACTGATAATAAGTAAACAAGAAATAGCTTTTTTTTTTTTTTCTTCAGTGAGATGATTTGTTTTTACCAGCACTTCAGTGGAAGGTGCAAATTATTTTCTCTCTACCATACTCCTTTAACAATTGTGTTTAACTTTGTCCACAAAATAACAGATTGGTATCAGGTATAAAACGTTAATCTGTGCTGTGCCAATAAATATCTGCGGTTTTAGATATTGAAGATGTGGCTCCAGCTGGAACGTTTGCAGAAAGAGGCCCTGAAATGAAAACCACAGAAAGGCAAGTAGGATCTTTCAGCTTTTTCGGATTTTGTGCATCTGCAGCAGGCAGGATCTAAAAACGTGTTTCTGGACATACAGGAGGAAAGACACAAGATGTGGTTTAATTAGCATCAGAAATTATCAAGTCCTCTGAAAATTTTCTGTGACTAGCTTGTATGGATAAAGTTATAATTCTTCCCATGCCTATGAGGCACTCCGGTGTACAGCTTGGTACCTGTGCAGCTTTGTAGAAAGTAAAAATTGAAAAAAGAACATTTCTCTAAGCCAGCCCATCATTAGTAGAAATAGAAAATCCCGGTCACAGGAAGGCAAGTAAGTTATTACAAAACAAACAAACAAACAACAACCACAAAAAAACAGCAAGGACTATGTGGCTCTTTGCTATTCCTAGAGATAAGAACATGGTAACGTGTCCAAACATGACAGAAGCATCAGAGTTTAGAGTTTGGTTTATACACATTTGCTGATAAGGAGTGACCAAAAAGGAGAAATTAAGCAAGCAGTATCATCAATAGATCTCATCAGTCTGCAGATACACACAGTGTTCTCTCCCCTTGTACCTCATGTTGGGAAGAGGAACCCTAAGATGAGGTCTTCTCCCTAACTCTCCTGTCCATTTTGCCTTTGTGCATGATATAGCTCATCTTTTGAACTAAGGATGACGGTGGTTGTGGCTTCTGCAATAGGCCTTTTTCTCTAGAGAAGTGATGGAAATAGTTATGTTTCTGTAGCTCTTTGAATGTTATTTGGCACGTGGGGCTAGAGAGATCCAGAGGAGCATGGTGTCTAGTGGCTGGGAGAATAACAAAAAAAAAAAAAGAGGTGTTTTCAGCATGAGGTGAAAAAAAAAAGAAAGAGTTTGGCCTGGGGCAAATTGAGATTTAAAGGAAGTTTCTATCTATACAGCAGGCTTGTGTGCAAGGAGAGATGGGATATTGACCCTAGTTGTACTTTAATTGGTTAAGAAAGCAGGGAAAAGCAAAAGGGGCGGTACCAGGAAACCACAGAAGAGGGAAAAGAAGGTAGATTGATGTTACTGTGTTGTCTTTGGTGTCTCCCATAGGTTAGAATTCAGACCACTAGACCTAAATATCAGAATAGTTCTTGAGATGGTAATTGGTACAGTGTTGTATTGTACAGCTCGGGAGTTTTCAGAAGGACCAGGGTCAACCTAAAACTTACTTGAGGGGCTACAAATATAGTTCTGAACCACTGGATTAAAAGAAGTCAAAATCAACAGCTTGTGAATCCAGCACTTCTGTTCATTTTGAGTAGTTTAGTTGTTGAATGTTGCTCTTAGATTTTTTTTTTTTTTCTCATTATGGAAAGGAAAAAGAATCAAACAAATTAATTAAAATTTGATCTATCCCTTATCTATTTCTCCCTAACTGAGCATAGCTGTCTTTAACAAGTAAATGATCCTTCCTACCCTTGTAGCTGTTGTGAGTTGTTTTAGATTAATCATTTTATACGGAATTACTGCTTAAGTGACAAAATAACATACTTACATCTTCTTTTCTTAGGACATAAATGTGTCTTTCACTTACAAAATTACATTATCATGTTGGAAAATCTGGGAAAAATGTCAGCCCAAGAGTTGGCTGTTAAACAAAAAACAGACTTTCAGTAGCAAAAATTAACATGCCAGTTTCCTAGGCAATCAAAGCACACACAAAGCACAAAGGATAAGGATTACATCCTGACAGATGTGTTACTGAGAAAATGGCCACTTTTGGCTTTGTGATTATTTGCTCAGATGTTTAATCTTCACATGAGAGCAAAGTTTGCAGGAAATAGTTGCATAGCTGTTCGTGCCTGCCTGGAGCCAAGAGTACCATGAGGCTCACATGCACGGAGCCAAGGAGTGACACAGCAGCCAGTTGCATACATTGCCCCAACAATGAGGTAGCACCCACAGATATAAGGGCATCAGGTTCAGTGCATTGAACTCCTCATGTCAAATTGGCCAGACCCAGTAACAGAGGTTGAGGGTGTGTTCACACTACCCGGTGCAGCACGACACAGAAACTTTGCAGTACCTGGCTCCAGCCCTGAGCCATGCTCATCCAGGTGTATTGCTTCCAGTCCTGGCATTAGATTAACCACAGTTACAACAATAAGGTGCTGCAGGATGCAAGAGCTTCCCAGAAAACCTGGGGTTCAGAATAAGTAGCAGCCTGCTGATGAATGCCTCTTCTCTTGAGGTGTGACACTGCTGGAGCCAAATCAGCCCCCGCTCTCATTTGCAAACCAGGTATTGGAAGGAATTTTTTAAAAAACTGATCACATTTCCTAGAGAACTACCCTGGCTATTCCTGCTATGCTAGCATTCATCAAGTGCTCAACTCTGAGAATTTGAAAATGATGACAGGACAGGTTTCCGCACCGGTGTGACCCTGCTGGGTTGGTCAACTCAAGTCAATGCCAATACAAGGAGCACAGGACTTGTATCAGATGTGCCTTGACACTTGGATGTGCCTCTACCCTTTTTTTACTTAAGGAGCAAGTTAATTTTTTTTAATAAACCATTTATATGATCAGTTCAAGGCTGAGAATTGTTATCTTTCCTTGATGTACCATGCCCTTAGAGAGAAGTCCTTCCCTCTCAGCTGTCTTCAACTCTTGATATGTTCCCAGGTCAGGATGGCTGGAATGGTTCTTTTATTTAATGTTTCTCCTATTTATTACTGCACTGTGACACTTGTGCCATAAACAGCAGGATGGACCTGTTGGCAGAGTGAGGTGGCTGTAGCCCCACATCTCAGTACAGACACAGTGGGCCCTGCAGTGGTCCCTGTACGGCACAGCCTCAGCACCCACAGGCAGCCTTGAATGCTGCACAGCAGCTTGAGCAAAGAAATCAGAAAAAAAAATGATAACGCTAAAATGAAATCCTATAATTTGCACAATAGGCTTGTCTAACTATTTGCATTTAAAAGTAATTTTGTCTTAACTCTCTGATTTCAGTCTCTGAAATGTCTAAAGCAAATTTACCAAGTGAATGTGCGAGGATGTGAAGATGTAGTCTAGTGAATCCGGATGGTCCTACACATCAAAGTAAAATGCCATTTACATAAATATGAGATGAAATAGGTCAGTCATACGTAATAACTTCTCTAGTATAGAATAGTATCTATACAATAAGTGTTGCACAGTATGTAAATTAGTGCTGTTCCCATAGTTCATATTTAATTCACATTGTGTTACCTCTGGTCATTAAATAATAATATTCATAAGCATCAATTAAATGGAGGGAAGTTGGTGGTTAATCTGCAACTTTTTAATTATGTATTTTGAACTTGCCTCCACTAACTGTATACTTAAAAAATACTGTGGAATAAATCATGCATCTCGGAGAGTGAAGCAATAGTCCCACCAATTCTAATGGAATGCCTTCAGATTAGGAGTCAAGCAGCACAAATCACAGCAATGAGATATGTTTGTAAACACAAAGATATGTACTTAAGAAATCCATAGATTGTTTATATATATAATTTATTGTCAGGTGATTAAATATCACTGCAAATCTTTCTGAAAGTAACTCGTAAATATTGTGGCCTTTATGTTTGGGTATACTCTCATGTAGCTATCTCTGTGTAACGTGGTGGGCTCAATTCTTTATCACACGTTAGTCTACACACATTTATTTTGCTGCTGTTTTTTTCTGATTTACTCCAAAATTGCTGAGAGGAGATGATTCAGGTCCTTCACATCTTGGAATAGTGGTATATCTCAAAGACACTTTACATTTCAGAAATATAAGGGTGAATAGCTTCCAGAAATAGATGTGATATTTTAAAGTAAGTAGTGTCTGTAGGTACTACCATTGTTAGGTACATTTGTCAGCTTTGTTTCATGAAAATCCTAGAAATATTCTCAATAACAGATTTTACTGCATGATAAATTTTGACTTACACAGAACTATTACAATCAAGTAGCTTGGGTTTTTTTTTTGTTGTCTTAAATTCATTCGCATTTCCAAAGTCCAGATAGCCTGTTCCTGCAAATTGCCTAGGTGCCTCAGAGATGGGGGTTACCTTTCCTGGTGATTGTGGTGCCTTAATGCAAAGGATAGAAAGGGCAAGAACACCCAAACAGAAAGATTAACAAGGGCACACACAGCACATTTTAAGAAAGACCACTTTTAAGAGAAATGCCTGGGAAAAAAAAGGGTTTATGTTTGCACAGAAAGTTATGTTTGTATCTTAGTTTATTACAAATACAACTACTGATTGCAGGAAATTACATAATGGCAACTCACCTGCTGGGTGGAGAATAGCTGTCCTTGTGTGTGAGTACATGTGCCAACAGACTGGGAGGCCAGCCAAGATGATAGACCAGAAAAATGAGGTGCCAGATTTGCAGCACCCATAAGGCATCATGGCTGAATACCAGAATGGCAAAATGGTCTGCGTAATTGTTTTTGTAGAATGTCAGTCTTGTTCCTAGTTAGTGGAAATCATGTATTTATAAGAAAAATCTGTCCACTGATATTTCCTGTTAATGAACATTGAAGGTGGAATACTTCAAGCAGTTGTTTGGTTGGTGTTCTTTGGTTGGGTGGTGTGGTGGGATTTTGTGTTTTGTTTTGTTTTCCGGTCTATTTATTTATTTATTTATTTATTTAAATCTGATTGTCTACTAATCTTATTCCAATTTTTTCTAAAAAAAATTAGAATCAATCGTATTTTTAGAAGGAAGGAAGATTTGTTTTGCAGTCCAGCCCAAAACTTTGAGTGGAACTTGGTTAACTTAACATGAGCATTTCTCTGTAAAATCAGCAGCCTTTTCTATTCAACCATACCTAGAGGTGACAGACTTAGGGATTTCTTTAGCTCAATGAGAAATCTAATTAATAATGATTGTAAGTATAGCAATTCCAGTGCAAACAAATATAGTACAATTATGTTTAATGCTTATTTTAATTGTTTTTCTGTTTTGGTAATCATTTATCTTTCCCAAAATTTAAAGGTTTGCATACTTAATGAATGGCTTTCATCTAACTTCTGTAATTTTCCATTCTATGTATTGTTAATTGATTTCAGTGAACACTGCATGAGAGATTATTACTATCTGCATCTCAAAAAAAAAAAATCGTAGTATGGTAAAATTTGCTATGTATGAAAACTAAATATTGCATTCTCCTTTTTTTTTTTTTTAATTTTAATTTGGGTGTAATACTAAATGGTATCAAATAATGTGAATCTGGAAAAAGTAGTAATTATTTTCAAATCACACATTTTAATGGGGAAAAAGTTCATTTTAAAGTTTCAGGGGTAATATAATGCCAGAATGTTCCTAAAATATTTGTTAAGCATTTCATTCTAGTAAAGAGACATTGAGAATTACTTTGACTATATTGCTTGTTTCCCTGTATATATACACACACATGCATGTGTGTTTGCTTATACACACACACATACATTTTCATATATATACACACAGACACAGGAAAACAAGCAAAATACATATATGTTTCTGTATACATACATAAACAAACGCACTTCTGTGTGTAGGGTTTTTGTACATATTTTTGGGGCGAGACTTGCTGATTCCACACAATTCTTGTCTCTCCACACAATTCCTTTCTGCTCACCACTGTTAAGTGGCTGGTCTGCTGGAATTGGGTGGCTGGTATGTCTGAGCTGCCTCATTCTTGTGCAAAAAGGCAAGGCAGAAAACCCAAATTTTTGCAGTTGGTTACTCTTGCAAGCCATTATGTAGTGTTTACGTACTAAAACGTAGAAACAAGTACATAGCAGAAATGATGGTCCTTACCTATAAACGGGTTAAAGGGTTAAAGGTAATATGAACCCAAACTAAAACAAAAAGCCTGTAAACCTCTGCCATTTTTTCACTATTTTGATTTTAAAAAAATCAATGCTTTTTCTTTCCCCCATCAAGTTGCTCTATTGGTTAATTTTAAGAGAAATATGAGTATTACAGTTTTAAAGATGCAGCCTTTAGTGGTTTTTGTTTGTTTTTTAGTTAAGTTCCACTCCAGATACATACATGTTCATAAGATTCCTCCCCACAAAACGCCTTGGAAGTCTGAAGAACAAGGAAACTTATACATTTCAATCTGTACAATGCTTCAGCATTAAGTCAGAGGAGCTCGTCTGTAGAACCTAGAAGAGTTTTTCCTGCATATCTTTACTTTCTCCTTGGAGATGCATTTAAATAAATCTTTGTTGTAGTAGCAGCGTTCTGGTCATGACCTGCTATTGTTAAGGTTGCGTTACGGAATCCCTTAGTTGTTCTTTAGTCTAAGAAACCTTTACCATTCAGACTGAAAATCTGTTTGTTCTCTACCTGGGGCTGAATTTTAGTGGAAATTTTGAGCAAAAGCAGTTGTGCCATTTGTCAGTGAGGGGGGAATGAATAAACACACAACTTTCTTTACGGCAAAATCACTGCATCTGACCTTTGCTATTTTTTTTTTTTTTTGGTCTTTTGTTTGAACGGAAACACAACATTTTAGATGTTATTTTCTTTTGCCAGCTGCTAATGTGCAGATACTGAATTGTATTGCTGAGGATTGCTGTTCTGTTTTTTGTACTTCAGTCCTTTTATAGTGCAAACTTATATATATATATTTAGCTCTGAGGAAAAGAACTGGGAGGGGATGGTCTTGTCAGAAAAGCAATGAAGCAAAACTTAGGATACTTGGATTTAGTTTCTAACTAGGCTGTGCATGTCTTGAATGGTCAAGCTGCTTGAGGACAGATTTTTTTTTTTCAAAAGCACCTGAAGGATTTCCAAGCACAACTCTCTTGCTTTTTGGAAAGCAAAAGTCACATTTCTTTTCTCTCAGCACACTTCCAAGGTATTTTTGGTACCTTCCAAGGAAGATAGGCATATAATAGATTTTCATAAATTCCATTGAAATTATTTTGTAAAAACTGAGATGATAATGCTTTCTTTCCTCTATCTTGTTCCTTTGTGAAAGAAGCTGTCTGCTATTGTATTTGCTTAGTACAATGAAGCTGGAAGCTGAATAGCGATCTGCTGAATAGTGATGACAATACTATGGAAAAATTTACATTTCTTATGCTATCCATTTTACATTATGAAGGAACTGGGTCACAAATGGTGAATAAGATGCTCAAGGGCACCAAAAGTCACAAGTGGAGTAGATGGCTAAGTATTTCCACAGACCGCTGACACCTAGCAATGAAATAAATAAAAGGAACTGCATGCATTATGGAGTTGATTTAAATCATGGACTTAAAGCTCCAATTAGGAAAACATTTGAAAACATGCTTAAGTCCCATAGAAGTTTGACTCTTCACTGGGATTTCATCTCAATTTAAAATTAAAGTTGAATCAAAGCTGCTTTTTCTATAAAATGCTTAATCTCCAAAAGTAAAACTTTCAGTAATTTATGGGTATCTGAAAGCAGTTTCATTATGTGAAATGTTATGCAATTTTAACTTCATTAGTTGTTGCCAGATCCACTTCTACATGTACATCCATGTGCAAAAGTTCTTATAAATGCACATTGCAAAGAAAAGGAAGTGCAAAATAAAACCCAAATGAGATTGTCCTAGGTTATTTACATTCTGCATACTGCAGAATATCAGGATAGAAAGATACATTCCTAGTATTAAAAAATAAAATATATTAACTATTGCTTTTTTTTTTTCTGCTACATACCAGGAATGTAAAATGAATTTTGATTAGTCCTGATTTTTGCCTAGTAATTAATGGAAGTGATATTAGGTCCTCAGATATCAGATCTTGCTGTTTTATATCCTTGTCCTTTGAAATCTGTATATATTTTTACAAATGCATTATGAC
The DNA here is from genome assembly GCF_964273445.1 of Streptopelia decaocto. Lineage (NCBI taxonomy): Eukaryota > Metazoa > Chordata > Aves > Columbiformes > Columbidae > Streptopelia > Streptopelia decaocto. The sequence continues at coordinate 17,564,442 of NC_138658.1, read as the reverse complement.
AAAATTTATTCAGGGATTTCCAAGCATATAGGTAGGCTACAGTTTCTGTGCATTAGTTGATTATCATTTGGCTTTTAATTATTTCAGTGATTGAAATACCTCTGGTACCTTTCAATTAGTTGTCAGTGAACTGCCATTCAGATAACCATTCAGATGGGGAGGGGGGGATATAATACTTTCAGGTGCTAAAAGATGATAAAAAAATTTACAATGAGATATCAAAAATTTCCTATGCTTATTTTGCAGAGTGTATTCCACACAGTTTATAATGTTACTATGATTAAAATAACTACTGAGATATATATATATACAGGCAACATAAATTTCTCATCCAATTTAAGCAACCTGGTGTGATGTTTCTCGTGCTCTTAATTTCCAATTTGGCTTAAGAGTTTGCTGCAAATAGTCTTTTCATTTTCTTACTTAAGGACTTGCTGTAAATAGTCTTTTCGGTTTTAGAAAACAGTGATTTAGTGTACAAAATTCTCCTATTTAAACTGTGTGACACACTGCTTTTCCTTTTGGCTGAAGGAGTCAGATTCAGGGGAAAGAGGACACTTGATAGAAAGCATTCCTGCTGCAGTTATGACATGCCGCGGGTACGCTGGCTGCTTGAAACACTGTGCACAGGCACTCCGGGAAGCACCGCTTGTCCTGTGTTTCCTCAGGCATCCAATGAATATGTAAAGGGGCTTGAAGGGATCTTTTGTTCTGCAGATGGGTCTGGAGAGAGAGGACTGGGGTTCAGGTAGTGTGAAACTTGGGTTCTTTGTAGTAGTAGATGAAGACTGTCATGTCATGGAGATCAGGTTGTTTGAACTCTGCTTGTGCAGGCATAAATTGGACTGGTATCTAGAATGACTTCTTTAGTCAGTTGGTCTTTTAAGAAATCACATCTGATTCAAGACAGGGCTCACCATAAGACCTATTTAATTGCAGGTTAGAAAAATCAAACTTTTGGCAGGTCTGTGACGGTGGCAGGAACCCCCCAAGTGGCTTTGAGAGGACTTGGATGGCTATAATGTTTGTCCCAAATCGGTTCACTGGGAAAATTATAATCTTCGTGAAGTGACTTTCTTGGGCCAGTCACTTGTATTTCCCGGCCTTCGTGAATTCCCTACACATCTCTCTGAGTCTCTCTCTCTGAGTACTGCCCCTCCCTGAAAAAGCTGCTCACTTACAGGTAAGTTTTCAGGCTCTCTTCAGTCTTTCAAAAGACTTAGTCTCTCTTCCTAGACAAAATATTAAGAGACTATATAAAAACAGTTTCTGGGATGTGCAAGGATTCTTCTTGCTGTCACTTACATCTGAATTTAAAAAGTGAAGCAAATAAGATTCAAACAAATGTTTTACAGTATGTATTTCTTTTACTATGTCGCATTTGCATATGTTGAAATTACATAACCTTTATAATAGTCCTAAAAGATGAGTACAAAGTAGAATTAACATAGAAGAAACACTTTTCAAAGATTTATATCATTGGCTATAACCAGATCTATTATTTTTCTCCTGCAAATAGCTCCAAGGTTGGCCAAAAACATGAATGGATTCTTTAAAAAAACATAATTGGTGGCAGTCTTTGGTTTTGGTTGTTTCTAAGGAAGTTTTACACCTTTAATTCATTCTTTATAGTAATGAGGTATTTCCTCACTGTGTCATTATAAGTTAAAATACGGATCCAGCTGAGTCCTCAGAACTGAGTGTAAATTTAAAGTTTCTTGGGAATGTGGAAGTTAATGAAAAGTAAATTTATAAACGATTGTATTCTACTGAAGCAATATGCTTCATTCTGAATACCATCCCTCGTGCATAGCCTCAAAAACTCCTCAGGGGGTGATGAGTAATGCACCAGGGTGAACAGAAGCTGGATTTGGAGAGAAGTCAGGATGTTTCCTGATCACTTTGGAAAGAGACAGTGTCATTATACTAAGTGAACGTCAAAGTAATCTATGGGGTGGAAATCACAAGATAAAGCTGAGGATTTTATTTTTAATCCTTCATCCACATACTTTAGACCCTTTAGGACAACTGTGCTAGCTTTACAGCATGTTGTATTTAAAATAAATATATTAATAGAAGATATTGAAAAGATCACTGTGGCTTTAGGTAATGTTTTTAATGTTCAGCTCTGTTTGAAACGCATCTCTCTGGAGCCATGGGAAAATTGCAAATTAAAAAGATCCACAAGATACACACACCCCAGTGTCTGTGAAAGACTAGTCATTTGGGTAGGCCTTTTTTTTGCATGCTTTGACCCAAATAACTTATTTTTCCCCTTTGATTTAGAACACAGAAGTTATTTGCTATTTGCAGATCAGGTTATTTGGGTCAAAGCACTGGAGTAGGCCTAAAGTATCTGAACGGCTGGGTTGTGGGGTTTTTTTGTGCATCAGCTCTGTTCTGCTTCACTGCTGCTCCACATTACAGCATCGACAAAGCGGTGTCAGGTCCCTGATCCCAGCCCAGCAAAACCCTGCGTGGGTCAGGGTGCAGGTGGGATAAACACGCCTGCAGGTGTGTGGTGGACACTTCTCTTTTCAAATGGAATTAAACATTAGTTAGTGAAGAGCAGGAGCTGCACACAATGCACATGATCTTTGATAAGCCACTTGATGCAGCATTTCTTAAGTGGAAGCATAATTCAAAAAATTATCTTGGATGAGAACTCTGCCATTAGGCAATGACAACTAAAGGGTAATGATCAAAAAGTACTGTAGCTAGCAGAGAGAGCTGCAGGAATCATTGCTTAGTCCAGTCATCCTTAACATCTGTGCAAGAGCAGGAGCAGCATATTACTATCTTGGAGTGGACAGTTAGCTGGGAAATGTGGAAAATGCCCATCCAGGTAAAGAGAGAGGACTGAAATAGATCTGGAAAAAGAGAAAAACTGCTGCTTAGAAAATGATCTGAAATATGGATAATGCGGGGGAAAGGGATAGTGATGTAGAAAAGGAATACTTATATAGAAGAGGAAAACAGAACAGATTATTATTAGATGGGGCTCTATGTCAGTGTACCGAACAAAAATCAGTTTGAGTGTATGTATGCAGGATTAATGAACCAGGAAAGAAAGGAAATGACAGTGAGAGAGAATACAAAACCCATGCACTCTCCAAGTTTACTTTTGGTCAGAAGGCTGGCACCTTTTCTTGTAACTCAACAGAAGAGGATGTCTGTTAGGAGAAGACCTCTGCTGTGGAGTTGGTCCTCAAAGTAGGTATGAGAATTTTCGTTGTGGTTTATGCCCTGGTAAGGAGGGTCCTGTAGTTTTCTGTGTCTGAATGCTTTGTTTTTTTTCTTCACAGCCTTCATTACTCTTCCATAACTAACATCCAAATGTAGTTTTAGATTTACTACTGATCCTTCACTATTCATGAGGGGAACGGAATCCAGGAACGTTTTGCAAATGCTATTTATCTGTGATTTAAATATATGAAGAATAGATGTGAAGTGCTGCTCAGCAAGAGCTCTGCTAGGCTTTGGGTTTCTGGATTTAAGCTGAAGTAAGTTCCCTCTTCTATCTACTTCTTAATAAGGTTACATGTTATCACTCACCAATTGTGCATGAATTTTTGCAGATCTCCATAGCAGCTGTATCCTGCACACTCTACAAACTATTTTAGCTTTGAAGGAAAAAAAAAAAAAAAAAGGGAGGGGAAAAAAAAAATCTTTGTAATAAGATGTTAACACGTTCATCAAAGCCAATAGAGGTCCACCTTTTCTCAGTGGCACATCTGAATGTTCCTCTCCTTAATTCACTGTGTTGGGAGAGCAGCAAAGTGAGTGACTATTTAACCAGCTTTGCCCAACAGAACTCAAAATGCTCTTTGGTTGTTCCATCACCATTTCTTATAACACCTGAAACAGGGCCAAGGTTTCTTGTTAGCTTGCCTGCAGAGAGCCACATTTAATAAGGAAAACACGGCTTTCATTTGCCATGTTTTGGCATCAGGTGTGGAACAACGCTGGGGTAGGAGCCACAACTAAAATTAATATCCCCAGAGAACACGTCCAGAGCCTTCTTAGATGCACTTAAGCTGTGGATGGTGATTGCTGAACAGTGTGCAGACATCTGCTTAACAGTCAAAAATGTCATGGATTTATAGAAAAGATTTATTTTTTGCTGAAAAATCTAAGCAAAAGTTTTACTTGTACAAAATGCCTAACAGGAATGTTTGACACTCATTTTTCGGAATATTTATGCGTTTAAAAATGTTCACACTACTAAGTTTTATAATTGAGCAAACTGTGCATTTCAACTACAATTCTGCCTTGTAATATTTTTAATTTTGCTCAGTTATGAAAATCTAGGGTGCCAAGATCAAAGACAAATATTGCAAAAATAAATGAATAAATAACCCTATTGTTACCAATAGATTCAAAAATAGTTGAAAAAAACCTCCACAAAATGGAAGATTTTTTCTCACAGATCCTTGCATTGTTCCATGAACATCCTAAATGAATCTTTACTATATATGAGAGTTTGTTGTGTGATTCAGTGTGCGATGAAATTACTTTCAATAGCATGTTTTTTTACAGGCAGCTGTTTCACTTGCATTTTCATTAGAAAGAACAAAGTGTTCAGGATTAAGATGAGAGTGCTCTTTAGTGGCCTCAATAGCTGGCTCATTCAACTCTTCAAACTGTCAATATGCCAGATATTTCTCTGTAGTGTTCCCATTAAATATTTTAATCAAGAAAAACTACTGTAATAGCACCAAATTGGGCATAAAATTAAAACAGCAAAATTTCATATTTTCTCTTTCATGTAACTGTACTAATTCTCTAATAAATTTTATAAAGTTGACTCATAATTCTGCTTTGGCATTCTGACAAAAGAACAGAATTCTTTGCAAGTGTTTGCTTAATTTCCATTTTTCAAACCTAATTTCAATTTTTATTGCTTCATTTTGAATATACTGATTAAAGTAATATTAAGTCTTGCGAAGCTTTGCCAAAGAAAATGAAAGAATGAAATTATGTATATTTCATTAGCTACAGTTCTTATTTAGGAACAGCTTATTCTTTCCCTTTTAAGGTTGATTTTTTTTTTTATCAAGTAAACTCTAAATCACTCATAACTCATTTGTCAGCCCTGTGAGAAATATGGGAGGCGAGAGGGGCAAAGCAGCACTTGCATATTTAAAACCTGTTCATTTAAACAAGTTGATACATACAATTTAACAAAAAAATCACAAAGCTTATTTATGAAATTGAAGCTCTCTGGCCTCCTCCAATCTCCACAATCTCTGTGTTTCGACCTTCTACCACTCCAGCATTGGCTTCAACATTGCTACTTCCAGGTTAGAGGTTTCTGGAGAAGGAATATAATATGGCACCATATGAAAAAGAAGTTAATTAAAAAAAATTAGTAGTTTAACTCCTGAAATTCCTGAGCATTCATTCAGTTCAAAATATCTCTTTAGGTATGTTTTCTATTAAAACAAACAGGTATTAGTGTTGTTTGTTGGGGAAAGGGTGTGTTTCCATGCTTTCTGGTTTTAAGTACCCTTCAAAATGCTTAAGTACGTAAGTCGTTTTCTTCCCTATTTAAAAGTTGGGTTTTTTTTTGTAATGGTCATATGCTTTACTTAATGGAGATTATGTTCGGTGCCTTCACAACTAAATGATCAAGCCATATTAAAGGTGTCCTGTGACACATTACAGCATTATCAGCGATCAATAGATCAGTTAATCAAACATAATTGTGATTAAACTAATTCTCAGTTGAAAACTAAAATGAATTTCTATTATTAGAATAATCAGAAAGAAAAATATCTAGAACTTGCAATTTAGCATCATGCTTACACAGAACCATGGACATTAATTTACCAGTGTTTATAGAAACTAATTAAGACTGAAGATGACAATCTCCAAGAGTCGAAATTGGAAGGTCCCTTCTATGATAGCTTTCCCTCAATTCTGTAGAGATGAAACAAATTTTAAACTGTTCTCTTCTTTCCATATCTGGGAAACTTTTCTAGTGGAGCACTAAAGAAAAGTCAATACTTTCCCACTCAGAAGCAACCTTTATAAAGGAAAAAAAAAAATCTGGAGTGAAAGAAAAACACACTTATAAAACCACTTGGCAAAACAGAATAATTTACCAATGCTGAAAATGGGAATACTTCGAAACCACTTCTTCTGCAACAATTGTGGAGTAGCTGATAAAGCAGTCATTCCCTTCTTCTCTTGGATAAGCTACATTTTTTCTGTCCAAGCCCCCAAAAATCCAGTTGTCAGGTAGTTGGTCACTTAAACTCTGGCCACATAAACATTAATTGATGTGTTTTATCTATCGTATAGATAAATTCACCAAACAATGAATAGTAGTTTAAATGAGCTCAGAAGAATCTAACCACTAGAAATACCAACCTCATATCCTTGAAATTATGTGCAATTTCCTCGTGCTACAGGTTCTTTTGCATTTTCTGGCACTTCAGCTAAAAACTAACTCCTAATTAAAGGGTTCTCTTTTCTTTCTCCCTCTTTTCTCTCTCTCCTCTCTTCTTTATGGCTTCTCCATTTCACTGTGGAGGCTGCAATCAAGGTGACACACATGCCAATCATCTTGGACATCATATTCAAATATGAAGAGTCACCTGATATTCATCATAATATCATCCTCTTAACAACATCATAAATGTATCCACAAATCAAATTGGCCTGTAATTCACAAGTAGGTTAGGCATAGCCCATGATATCAGTCTGTTGGCACCAAAACATACTAGCAAAAAGGTGTTTCTTTAAAAGCACCTAAACACCCGGGAACTCTGGGTTGCTCATCTGACTTCCATCAGGTGTCAAAAAAAAAATTCCTTTTAAGGTTTGGCTGCAGACTTTTACTTACAACAATTACAAGTTTTTACCTTATGTGTAGTACTGTACAGCTTCCCTGGTCATCCATGATAAGTTCTTTTAGTTTGAAAATATAATAGTAACCATAGGAGCAAGGAAGAATAGCTTCTGGTTACAAATGGTTAAAGTGTTATAAAATTCTGAGGTTTTCCCAGTCAATTACATTTTGAAGTACCACTGAGAGAATGGTCTGTATTTTATTGTTGGAAAAGTTTCTTATGCTATATGCCATATAAAGTGTATATATTGCCTTATAAAACAGTTTGGTTTTATTTAGTACACATTTTTAATAACAGTATCTCAACACACTGATTAAAACAAAGAACCCAGAGGTCCATTATAAATTGCTAAAAGGACATATATATTATCTCTATGAAAGAAATATGACTGCCTTTATTTATTATTAATCATTACAATAGCTAACTGATTAACATATTAAGTTATTCTTTCAGGCTTATAAGGATGGGCATCTTTCAATGGTAATTATTATCACTAACTTATTAATGTTACAGAATAAAATAATTAAACATTTACATTACTTTGCTTTAAGCAAACAATAGCCCTTAAGCTTTGGAAGCTACAACCCCCTAAATAATTTATTTAAATAGTAAAATAATTTATTTTCTAAATGATTCAACCATCTTTACACTGTGAGCCTATTTCTCTAGGTAAATGGGTTAATGATCACATAGACCATAGCTGCATTTAGGCAGAAATGTGTCCGTCTTCACAGTGCGGAACCTTGGGTAAGGACTATCACTTCTCTCGCTTTCATGTCTCACTACACTGAGTAGACTGGCTTTGATACAAAGTCTGTGGTGACACCACTCTATGGTTATTCCATCTACTTGCCAGAGCCCCAGTGTCAGTTCTTAGTTTTGCATGAAGAGATTCAACACAACATTTCGTGCATATCTCTGAAATAACTACTGTACTGGCTGGGAAAGTAGGTTGTGTCCTATTCTGTTCACTTTGCATAGAGCAGTTCACTCACTTGAAAGCAAACATTCTAGTTCTACTTTTCCCTGACTACTATGTGTCAATGTTTTCAGCGGAGCAAGAACTGGATTCATTGTTCTTCATCGTAACAGGGGTGGGAGCGGGGTACCTATAGCCCTTGGCTAAGGAATTGCTTTCAAGTTTAGTATTTTTGGTACACTGAATATTTAATTAGTTATTGTAAAGTGGAACAGCTTTCAGGCTGAAATGGAAGGAAGAAAATATTTTCCTCCCTCATTAATATCTTATGGGATATTCTCCTGGAAGGTAAGAATTCAGATCTTCTCAAGCAGGGAGGAAAGTGAACCCAGGTCTCCTATACTCAGGCTCAGGGCATAGACTTGGAAATAAATGAACTAGAAAGCTGCCTGTTTCTAAATGGGTCACCCTTTGTGTGAGTGAAAGTAGTTCAGGTAAGTTAAGTCACTTTGCTTTTGCTGGAAAGATTCACCGTTGCCCCTTGAAGCCTAAGGAGAGAGAGGAATCTGTGTCTGCTAGGCTCCACATTTGAGGCATAGTCTTCCATCATCATAATTTCTAATTGTTCCCTTAAGTATGGGCACTGAATTTTTGTGAGTCCTACTGTAATCCTCCTGTTAGAGATTTAATTCTTCTGCAATGTGTAAAAGACTTCCAAGCCAAAGCAAGGGTGTAGATCTGTCTAGGTAGCTACATACCAGGAATCAGTGGTTTCATCTAAGTTTTCAGCATGCGTGGAACCTTCCTGGAGAAAACACCTACAGATACCATGGCCCCCAGGTGAGCCAAAGGGAGTGCCATGGATGTCTGGCTTTCTCAATAGTATCCTAGTCTGTTGAAAGTGAAGTTTAGGGAGTGAGTGAATTCTTTTAAAGAAGTATGCTTGCCTGCACGTAAGTACTCTAAGAACCCAAAGATTAGACTTGGCATCAGGTTTTGATTCAGTACCTTTTTTTAAGCCTGTATTTTTACACCAAATGGCTTGGCATCAAAACTAAACTTAAAAAAAAAAAAAAAAAAAACCAAAACTTGAGAGTTCCATCACTTTTGTTAAATATTTGAACAGTAGGCAGGTTTCCTGTTTTCAAGTTCACATACTAAGTCAAAGATAAAATAGAAATAAGGACTTTTTTTTGTTAAATTGAAATTATGTCAGCTTGAGGTTAATTTTCCCACTGTGACTCTGTTCTTCCTAGACATACTTTTATCATTCAGTCAGCAAATAACATTTTGGGATTCTGGTTACAATTAAGGTCTCAAAATGGAAGATTTATCTGAGAAAACAATTCTAGCAGCTCCAAATTACTGCAGTTGTTGATGATGTAAATAAAATATTTTTGTAAATTGATGCTGAATGTTTATTTTTATGATAACTGAGAATTCCCTGGCTCTCTCTAAAACTGTTCTTACTTGTGAATACCCTGTCCAATTTGCAGTTTATGTTGTTTTCTAACCTCATCTTCAGCCATGATACACAGAGCTTTTGTTGTCAAAGTCATTTGCATTTTAAAGGGCATCTATATTTCTACTGCATAGTAGAAAATATATGGTGGAGAAAGGAAAATGGAGGGTAGGAAGGTTGAGTTCACTTTGGCACTTTCATTTCTTGATAGACTCTGCCAAATTTCATTTTGGAGTGTGCATATAAAACATACATCAAAAGTGCTAGGAAATTTTCAGAAAGGAAAATCAAGACAATAATTCAATGTGAAAAGCTCATTCTGAACTGATAGATTGGCTGGGGTTTCATGGCTCACTGTACATTACAACAGCAAGATGGAAGGTGCTGTTACTAATAATGAGACAAAGTTTATCTTAAGAGAATAATTTGTTGAGAAATGGTGACTTCATAATATACTTTCTACTCAAAAGGTCAGGAATACCTGAAGCCATGTATTGATACTACACTCCTAGGACAAAAGCCAGAGATGCAACACTTCAGAATCAAGAAGTTGGAATATTATCTTGGTAAGTCATAGAATCATATAATGCTAGGGATTGGAAGGGACCTCGAAAGATCATCTAGTCCAATCCCCCTGCTGGAGCAGGAACACCTAGATGAGGCTACACAGGAACGTGTCCAGACGGGTTTTGAATGTCTCCAGACTAGGAGACTCCACAACCTCCTTGGGCAGCCTGTTCCAGTGCTCTGTTACCCTCACTGAGAAGAAGTTTCTTCTCAAGTTTAAGTGGAACCTCTTATGTTCCAGCTTAAACCCATTACCCCTTGTCCTACCATTGCTTGTCACCGAGAAGAGCCTGGCTCCATCCTCGTGACACTCACCCTTCGTATATTTGTAAACGTTAATAAGGTCACCCCTCAGTCTCCTCCAAACTAAAGAGACCCAGCTCCCTCAGCCTTTCCTTATAAAGGAGATGCTCCACTCCCTTAATCATCTTGGTTGCCCTATACCGGACTCTCTCCAGCAGTTCCCTGTCCTTCTTGAACTGAGGGCCCGGAACTGGACACAATATTCCAGGTGTGGTCTCAGCTGCCAGAAAGTAGGACCAGACATACCTGTGTCTGTGTGGGCAGATGTTTGTCTAATCTATTCTTTAAAAGCACTCATGATTGACAGAAGTTCCACATTCTCTTTGAGTAATTAATCTCAGTCCTTAGCTATTTTAATAATAGGAAAAGTTTGTCTATCTAACACAAGTGTAAGCAGCTATTAGCACCAGTTTTATAAATCCAAAAGTTTACATCTTAAAGTCCTTAAAATTAGCACAAAATAGATGTAATTATTCATTTTGTTAGAGAAAAAAAGGTTCAAAGAGATTAACTGATACAACTGGGGTCAACACTGCAAGTCCATGATGAAGAAAAAGCCTGGGTGGAGTGACCCACTTCAAGATTGTTTCAGGGTAGTTTAAGGCAAAAGTATTTTTCAAATTCCCCTTGCTTTTCCAGTTGTATGAATCTCTACAGCACGGAGATAAGCTATCATTCTACACTCTTCATGTAATCAATCTGTGGTGTTAATAGCTCACCACTGAGATGATACGTCTGCGTCATCAACTATTTTGATGGACAGCTTTTTATCAGTAGGTTGCAGGAGCTATATAGTAACAAGTTCCAAACTTCCTCTTTTATAGAATAAAAATATATTTATACAGCCACAGTCAGACCTATGCACTAAAAAATTTAGAGGTGTATACATTTCCTTAGAACTTACTGAAACTGATATGTTTTCCAAAATTTCATTGTTATTATTATTCCTATTGATTCTACTTTTTTTTTTTTTTTTCATTCTAGTGAGTTTCCCTGCTTGCTTTCTCTCTCTTTCTCTGCATCAGTATCTCCTCAGTACCCCCAGGAATCTGGATTAGAAATTTTAAGATGCACAATGTGTCTTCTCAGATGTGTAATGAATCAGTGGATTTACTAAAGCTCATATATGGCTAAGAGAAACAGGAAAGAATCCGGATATGAGGAAAAAAATCCTGTTCTGTCTTATTTGTTTTTACAAAAAACAATTCTGGACAAATCACCAGCTGATGGCATTGCCTATAGCTGGGAGCGCTATGAGAGCTCCTTGCTTTGGCAGTGAACCTTATTCTTCAGCTGAATAGAAAACCCCTGTTTTATCAAGCCAAAACGTCCAATTACAGCAAAATTTTACATTATGAAGACTGAGCAGAAATCTTATCCAAGACAGATTAAGTAATGAAGATGGTAATTCTGTTAGCTATCTGGTGAAGTGGTAGTTTCACCCGTTACAATCTCTTATCAGTAGAAAATATTTAAGTATGTTTTTGGAAATTTTACGGATTTTGCTGGCAAGTGAGAAATAGTGGGGGAATAGAGTTAGTGATCTTTTTACTGATTCTGTGTCATTTTTATCTGAAAGCAAATTAGAAGTTGGGCAAGACCTGATCCTTGCTGTGAGACTGTGGACAATGTCTAGCAGGTAAGAAATCTGCAGATTTGCAGAGGCTCATGTACAAAGGACAGACGTAGGGACTAACAGCTCTTTTCTGAACTGACTGTAACCTTTCAGCTTGGGCTTGCATAAATCGTAGTTCTGGCTTATCCATAATTTTTGTTCTTAGGCTAGTTACCTGTGCTTTTGCTGATTTTCATCTAGAAGCTTGCAGGATATATATCAACCTCCTACTTGTGTGTATGCCTGAGGCTTTTTCACCCCTCCCCTACCTCCAGATCCTTCAAACGGTGCATCAAAGTGTGATGGTAAGGAAGGTCTCTTGAAGTGCCGTGGGGACAGCACTTCAGAGGTCTTGCTGGTTTTCCAACTGTGGTGGTTGGTGGGGAGCAGCCTGGCTGGCTGGCTGGCTGGAGGAGGGAAATGGAGCAGCAGTGAAATTACCAAATGGTGAAGCCTGCATTAGTGTCACTGCTGTTGCCAGCAGACAGAAGCCAAGCAGCAGAGGTTGGGGAGGGACCTGGTGAGTCTTAGTGCCCACCCAGCATCCTGGTCAGCACTGCTCTCCTCTCTAGACCTCCATCTCCAAGCAGGGGAGCCACCTCAGATGCTGTTCCCGCTTCACACTTTGTATCCAAATACTGCCCCCCACATTGAGACACTGAGATATCTGAAGAAAGCGTTGATAAGAGATGAACAACACACTAGATATTACTTTTTTAAAAACAAACAAACAAACAAAAAAACCACCTAGCATAGAAAAACAAGAACACTAATCTTTTTGTATGATTACCTCAGGAAGGCTTAAACCATTTTGGAATACAGATAAACTTTGGGTTAAGGTATTATGTAGTAATTAGTTACTTGGTAATGCTTAGAAGATAATACAGATAAAATAGTGTTATTTACTCAATGTACAACAACAAGTGTTAGAGATATATTGAGTAATTTAGTGAACAGCTTGGTAAACGACTCTGTTTCACTGTGGGTTTAATTATTTTATCTGACAGCTTAAGCGAACACTCGATCATACCCACTTGCACATTGCTCATCTTGAAGGTGATAAATACAGTATTATACCACAATAAACATCAGATAAACTATATAAGAAATTTCAAATTTGCAGAATATACATGACATATATGGTCTCTAACTGATCAATTTCAGTGAAGATGTTTTAAAATTTCTTAGTATAGATTGTTTTTTAAAATAAAGATTAAAATCTACTTCCAAACAACAACTCTGAAATGCAGGTTCCCTGCAGTATTGACTTTTAAGGACTAATTGTTCATCTGCCATAAAGCTTCTCTTTCACTGAAGTTTGAAGAGAAGTGGAGATTTTTTTTTGCTAGTTATCAGATGTGTGTTAAAAGAGATTCCCTTCATGTTCTACAAGCTTTTCTGTAACATAATTCTTTACGTGTTCCAAGTATTTTAATTAAACTAAGTACTGCAATGCCACTATAAGGTGAACTTTGCACTATCACTTAAGATAGTTCTTTGTTCACAGTAAGGTTGTAGAAATTTCAAGGGGGATTATAAAGGGCTAGAAAAAAATGATTCTTTACTGTCAATTATTTAATTGATTGAATTACAATAAGGGGAGAAGTAATAAAGAAATTATAAGAAAGGTATTGAAATTGAGTTGTGCTGTAAAATGAGAAACAACAGTAGTTAATACTAAGTTATTTTGTCTTGTCAGAGAACAGCTGGCAACATTTTAATGACTGGCAGCAGCTCAGTTCCTTCGAGGTAAAAGAAGAACTGGGGAAATACCTGGTTTTGCCCACGGTGACCATATACGTCTATGGAAAAGAGAAAATATACAGAGAGTGACTGAATACTGAAATTTAGTATATCTTTATTTGCTCTGATTTTCTTTCTCCTTAACAAAAGTAACAAGTTTTATCTTGACTATTGAGAATTATAAAACCAAAGGCTTCCAGCCTTCTGTAGAATTCAGCCTCTTTAGTGGCAATGTCATGATAAAATAAGTCTCTGGGTTTTACTGAAATTGGTTTATTGGGCTTTTTATGTACTCTGTTATACATTGTATCAGAAACATCTGATGCTGCGTGTTACTCTTAATAACCATTTTCCAAAAGTTGTGGGTTTTTTTTTTTGTATGTCATGTTTAATAATAAAAGCTTTGATTGAGTTTGCTGCAGTTTATTTCAGAATGACTTTCAAATGCACTGCTTGTCTGCACGCTGAAGTGAAAATGCAAGCAATACTACCAACAAGTGTATTTTGCTTTTTTTGCAAATTCCAAATGCTTTCTAAGGTCATGTGGGTATTGCTGGCCAAGCATCAGTAGTTTATTCGTTGCTTGATTACAAGTGCAGTTGTAAATAGAATGAAATAAGATGGATATGGAGGATTACCAACTGCTGTTGGCATACAACTGCATGCTTAAAGATGTCTTCATTCATTAACAGACTATTTTAGACTGCCAAGGCTGGAAATGAAATGCAAGTCACAGCTTGTACATTTATTGCTGTAAGGAAAGCATCCTGCCAGTACTGGTTAGGCAAAGTGTACTTGTAGCCATTAGTAGTCCAGTCTGATTAACAGCCTCAACCTGTTTCTAATGGCAACCTTTGCAGTGACAGCATTGTTTCCATCTGTGCTCACATGAGAGATTTTTAATCTTAGCGTTTAAAGTTCTGAAATAACCATACAGACACAATTACTTCATTTCTTAGGGATCGTTCCAGCTGGTGTACGGCAACCTGGTGTACCCGCAACAAGCAAGCTGGCCCCTACCTTCTGCTCAGCAAGCCAAATAATTGTTGGTATTGCCTCTAATTACAACAGGTACTGTGTTTTGCTCTCAGGTTTATTCTCTTAAATTACTTGCAATTCTCCTATTTAGCAGTACAGCAAATGGCAGTGCTGCTGCACCCTCTCCGAGTGAGCTGTTAAGTGCTTATTAACAAATCTGAAGCGAAAATTGCTTCAGGGAGTTAGTATGAATACATACGTCAGGAAAAAAGTGAGATGGGGGTAGGTGGAGGGAGGGACGTAGGAAAAAGGAGGAAGATGCAGGGCGACAGTGGTGGAAGCACACTGGTTGGTCCTGGGAGAATATGGGACAGGATACATGAAAAGAAGCGGTAGCCTATAGCCTGATGTTTTCACTGAGTTTTGCTTTTGCTGCCATGTTATGCCTTGTACAACAAATTTTGATCACAATTATGTCATACAAGTATGACATACATTAGTTCATGATATTTTTCTTTGTAGTACATGTAAATATTTCTTCTTTAGTGAAGAATTGTCTTAAGTCTGAAAAAATATATTGGAAAGTGGGTGAATCTATGTGTTTTCTTGTGTTTTAAATATCCGTCTGATGTAACAGAACTTTTGCCTTTGGAGGGGCCTCCTTGTAGTTACCTTGGAGGTCAGAAATAATAGTAGGCTATGGTAAATTTACAACTGGAATTCTTCCTCATTGAAGTTTTATTACAGTGTAGAAGAAACAAGTATGTCAGTTTAAGATATTACTGACTCCTGGCTGCCAGTACCTTTACTTTATTGATCTTCCAATATAACTGGAAGAACAAATTCTTGCCTCATATGCTGCCAGTTTCTTAAGGAAATCTGGCAGTAACAGCATGTGACATGCTGAACTGGCCTGAGTTGGCAATGGAACAGGAAAGCTGGCATGGATGGGCTTTGCGGTCAACTCCAGGAGGAGTGAGATGTCAGAGTGGTCCTAAACTGACACTTGTGTGGTGAGTATCCAACAGCAACTGGGGCACAGGAGCCCCACTCACCACCTCTGTCCTAGAACAACCAGCTTAGCAACTCTTTCTTGTTCTTCAGAAGAAAAATAAGGAAACACTTTGCTCTCCCAGGGAATACATTAGGATGGTAGCAAGTGCCTCAGCATCTGCGTAAATGGATGGTGACTATTTAAATATTTGCTAGTATGACAAAAGAAAAGTAAGCAACAGTGCCTACGTGCAAGTTATGGTGAATATTTCTGTTGAAAGGCTAAAAAGCCAACCTTAGTATAGGACGAAGAGTGATTTCCATAAGGCCATCAGCAAAATGTAGCTGATGGAAAGAAAAAGCAAACAAGGAGATGATGGAGGGGAAGGGATAGGCAAGACAGGGCACTGAGGGTGCAAAAGCAAGAGAAGAAAAAATGCAACAAAATAAAGGAATATTGAGAACAACTATTGTGAGGAAATAAAGTTTCATAGCTCTAATTCTAAAAACAAGATAAGTGTTAAATCAAATAATTCTACAAAAATAGAAAGGACTGGATGCACACACAAGATGATCCTGGACATGTTTCTTTCTCAATTGCTGAGTAATATCTGACAATATGTGCCTTTTGGGAAAAACAAACAAACAAACACCCCATACCACAAAATCAAACAACTGAATGACAAGGACCTCTAACAGTCTTCACCTCAACCTGGTTTTAAGTCTGAACATGCATTTTAATCCAAATTTCATAATGGACTAATACCTGAAGCAGAGGCCAAAAGCCTTTTAAACTGAGTTTTAAAATATGTGAGAATTTGGTTAATCGCAAGAAAATCTTTGAGACAAAGCTTGAATATCTGTTTTATCCAAATTCCTCCAAGGTTTATCAGTTACTACTGTGCCCATTTGGTTTCTGTCATAATAATTTAACACAAATCCCTTCTCCAAAACCAAACTTCGGCTTCCTTGACTGGAATGGAGAGAAAAATGGGCACTGGAAAGTGATAATATTTTTCAGGGCTTAGAGCATAGCAGGAGAAATTCACATAAAACAAGGGCTTATTCTCTGGACATGAGGGCAAGATAAATTATTAGTATATTTCAAGATATTAAAGGCCAGTGGGATGTTTTGAACAAATAAACATAATTTAATTCTTGATGAACTACAAAAAAACACCTCCCAAATGACTCAAAGCAAAAATTGAGTTACTACAATTTAATTTTAGCTTAATTCTGTTGCAAGCAATCCTAATATCTGAAAAATGAATTGAAACTGTGTTAGCTGTCTTTTTAGTGAGCAGTGTAACAATTAAGCTGCAATAAACAGGAAAATAGGTCAAAGAGCTCAGATATATTATAAGAGGCCAAGGTTTAGAGTATCCAAAATTAATAGGATATGGGAAATAACTAAACAGTCACTTTTTAATTTCTGTGCAGACCTACTGAGACTGAGATAGCAACAATATTTGAAGAAGTTAGAAGAGAAATAGGAAAACTCAAAATCCTGAGATATGTGTAGAGCAATTTGTTAGAGAAAATGCATTTCTCAAAGTGAAACAAATGCTGAAATAAGGACGCTTTACAGATTCTTCCTTATTCTATCCCAACGACAGTTCCATTTGTTGCAATTTTAATGAAAGTATATTGCAAAGAAAGAACACAGAGGTGAGTTTCTGATTTGATTACAGTTCACGACAGCTTAAGACAATATGAAATCATCAAAGACTGGAACAAAAAAGCATAGACATGATAAGAAACATTAAAGCTAAGGAAAGGAGTGAGGAACATGGCTTCCAGCCTGGGGTGAGCGCATTAAAATATGCTGGTATCATGCTCACCCCAACCCATTGCTGTGTGGTTTAGCAATACGTAATTGCGTATGCATCCATTTTACACGCAGTCATGCTTTTAAGTGTCCACATTCAGGAAATGCAATCATCCAAAGCGGAGCAATCCAAAAACTTATAGGAGAAATTTGTGTCATGAGAATGAATTAATCTCACCTAAGTTTAGCTGTCTGCACTGCAGACTTTGCAGCTGGCCATGTCATCCTCAAATTAAGTTATAATCAATGAAGACTTTTGTAGGGTGCAGAGCACCTAATATTTTTAGATATTTATTTTAAGATGTGCTGAATCTTACATTAAATATGCTTTTAAAAATTTTGTTTTCTCTTAAGGGGTGTTTAAGAGACCAGCTGAAATGCAGTTACACATGTGGCAATTCTGTCTGGTCAAATGAATACTGTTCTCTGTGCTGATATGGAAATTTTTAAAGAAGACCAAGGTGTATTTTCTTCAGAAATATTTTTGGGAGGTATGTAAAACTACTGCTAAAGATGATGTCATAAAGATTGGAAAAGTGTTGTCAGCTATCTATGGACCCAAGGCACTTCGTACTAGGAGATCATTCATTCTCTCAACAATACTCTGCATCATGCTTACATTTGAAAGTAGATACGAACATCTATGCATCGGTTAAACAATACTTTAAATTCAGTCAGTAGAAAAACTATTTCATATTCCAATGAGTCATTTTTGTTTTATTTTCCCTCCTTCTACAACAACAGTTGGTTAACATTTTCCTCCTGATCAAAACAATCCAGAAAAAAACAATGTTCTGAATTAGCATAATAGGAACTTTAGCATATTGATAGATGCAGTAATGGAATCATTAAACAGCTAATAAGGGAGGAAGAAACCCCATAACCTCACGCTCACATTTTTTGGTATACTTATACCAACACAAAAAGTTTACTCAAAAAAAAAAAAAAAAAAAGACAGTTAAAGTAGAAGCAGAAATTCAGCTATAGTCAAATTAATTTGAAAGCATGAAGTAATCGCTGTTGAAAATTATGCCATTAAAAAAATTCAATTAAGATTTGTGACTCACTTCAGTTTTGATTTTATCCCTTCTGCTCTAGAAAATTACAAACTGCATATCAAGTGCCCGGTGGGGCTTGGAGGAAATGGGATGCAATGACAAAGAGCCATTTCAAGACATTTCTTTTGGATTAAGACAGTACTGACTCTGAGAAAAAGACAAAAAAAAAAAAAAAAAAAAAAATTAAGGTGCCTCCCTGAATTTCTTACATATTTCAACACTATTGCAGTTGACTTATTTTTCTTCAGCATACAATGGTTTGTTGTGATTTGTTTTACAAAGTTTTGAGAAGGAAATGTTATTGATTATTTTGCAGGAACTCAGCGTTGTGGTGTTTTACATTTATGATACACTTTGAGTAAGATATTTATTTTGAAACCAGAAAAACATGTCTCTAACTTTCCCATTTTACTGCATTTTCTAGTGTAAGCTATAGCATAAAATCCAGAACTGTTGAACATCTGTGACAGTGAAACAAACTGTTCAGCAGAGGTGAGTGAAATATATAGCTGTTATCTACTCCTATCATATTAGCACTTATGGTATTTCTGTTGCCCTTATGGCACCTTCTCTCTCGATCAGCTGAGCTCATGGGAAACAAAAGGCAGAATAATAAAAGGTTTGGCAGGACTTGTACCAACAGTAGCTCAAGTCAGCCTGTTGTATCCAAAAAAACATTAATCATGTATCCACAAAACCAGACTTATTTTCATTCCACATAGCTTTACTCCTATCAGGGATGGTACTTGCAAAATGTATTAAAGAAAAACAGGGACAGATCTTGCAAGAATGTGACTTGTAACTGGTGCCACTTATTACTGATGTTGCTGCTTTGTTCCCAGTCCTAACCAACAGAATACAGACCTGAGCCAAAGGCAAAGGCAGGCAGTGTGGTGTGTTGTGTGCTATGTGTTGTGTATTGTGTTAGCAATCCCTTAATTTTGCCAGTGTGACTCTCAGTAGTCTCACAATCAACAGAAAATTTTTCAAAACCAGCATATTCTCCCACTTTCTCTACCAAAACCACAAGACATTGTAAGGACAAGTTTTCTAAATTTTTCAACAAATGCTATTGCTTGTATGTGATTGTACCTCTCACCAGATACTTTTGGTAAAACAAAATTATCAAGTGATTTTTTTTTTTTTCACTGTGAATATTAACTTTGTTTTCAACATACAGACTTTTTTTTTTCAACCTTCAAATATAAATTTCAGATAGTACAGTATATTCTATGCATATACAGTAACTTACATATATATTAGAATATAGTGGATCATAGTTAAGTATTTTTTTGCAGAAACGTGAAAATAATGTGGAAAAACCAAGAGCCATTAAAAAACAAGTTATATATTCTGAAGGAAACTAAGAGACCTAGAAACAAGAAAACATAAATTTATATATTAATAATATATTTACATATTTTTTTCTTTATTTTCCTAATTTACTTGAATATTATGGATAATAAAAGCAAATCCAAATAAAATAATATTTGATCTTATAGATTACTTTATACCTTTGTGTTCAAAAGATTATATCTATGATTTCTATTTTCTGATTCACTATTATGACTCAGTTCTAAATGGGTCCCTTTCTTCCAAGGACACATGAGAGTTCCAATACCAACTTTTATCCAGAGACACTGCCTTTAAAATAGATAATGTGTAGAATTGATCTTTGAACAAAAAGAAAAGATGATAGAGTCTGAGTTCAATATTTTTTCTCCTAAAAATCTAGTGGAAATGCAATCTGTGTTTCTTCTCACCATTAAAGACAGAGTTAGCTTAGTATTGCTCTTATTTATGTTAGCATTATGCCAGTGTCAATGAGGATATTCTGCTGTTACTGTAGAACCAGTGAGAAGAAAATTAGGCCCATTTCTGCACACAGACAGCAATGAAGGAACCATTTGGGAATACCACATCTAAATTTAATAAAACTTTGCCACATATGGCCCTGCAGTTCAGACTGATCTCATATAAACTGTGTCTAAATGATATCAGGATCTGACCTACTAATGAGATATTAAAAAAAAAAAGAAAAAAAGTCACTTCAGGTTTGTGAGAGGAAACAATGAGAGTCTGTAACAGTTTTGTGATTGTGGTATTTCCAATACACCTGCTCCCCACTGCCAAGCATAGTAGGAACATAATTTTTCTTTATGGGGCTTGTATATGTATAGATGAAGATCTGTACCTGTATGTGGAAGGGGAAAAAATGAAACAGAAACAAGAATGGGATAAAAGAAACTAATTTTACAACCTAACATGGCCTTAAGATGTCAAATAAAACCAACTCGGATAGATAGGTGCAAGAAACTATGATGCAATACTAGTCAGATACTAGATGATGGGTTTTTTTTGTATAATGATTTGTAAGACTCATGTCACCTTGGAGTCAGCCAATGGATTAGATGATCTAACCCACAACAATTACTTAGGCTCCATTATATTCAACAGAGAAGGATATGCACTTGGAGAAGGCAGTTACATCTCGCCCACATTAGAGCACAGAAAAATGTGGTCACAGCAACAGTGAAGCAAAGAAGGACGATACAATCCCAATAGGAAAGTGAGACAACCAGCCACAGAAAGAAGGCACAGAGAATGGTTGCATTACGATAATGGTGTTCTATTGATTTTTACAGCATCCTGCAAAGGAATCTTAGAAAGATTTTGAGGAGAAGGTTGTCATATACATTCCCCCTCCAACATCAATTTTATCATTAGTTTTGAAAGGCAACTTCACATGAAGTAGTAAACATCATTTTTGTGTAATTCTGAACATAATGGAGATACAAAATGTGCTCCAAAATTAATGTAGATCTAATGAATTCACTGAAGAAACTCTCTCTTGTAGTATACAAGGACAACTTCAGAGGTGCCAGTTGGTTTATATGGGCAAGACTAGGCACAATTTAGCCTGACTACTCCAGTTTATCAGTATTAATGTATAAAGAGCACTGTTTGTTGTGGGAATTAGTTGTTGTCTCATTTCGCCTCGCATGCTGAATAATAAATGGTTATGCATGTTGCCTTCAATATAATTTGTCATACAAACTCTATATAATTTAGTTATTAAGATAATATGTGACAATATTTATGTAACAGTATCCTCCCAATCACTCAACTGCTTCTAAATGCTAAGGGCCCATTAGATGATTTTTGCCTCTGAGATCCTGGTAATCATTTGTTGACACATATTAAATGATTCACCTAAACACATTCAACTGTCTTATCCCATGAAAGGAATGTTTTTTTCTTTTTTTCTTTCTTCCTTTTTTTTTTTTTTTTAATGAATGTAGTGATTAATTAAAGCTCAAGAAGTTTACAGTACCCAACATTTGAATTGCATTGCACTTCACTTCAAAACTATGAGCACTTAATTTATAGTGCACTTCTTAAATTAATTGCAGGCCCTGCCACCAACACAGTATGATTCTCCATTAGGAGAAGATTTTGCTATCCAGTTGCTTTGTGCCGCAGCCACTTCTGCACTCTGGTCTACCAAGAGGCACACTGATCAGAAGAAAGGCCTTCCAAGTCACTTATTATGGCAAATGACTTTTATTGACAACATGTAGTGCCACACAGTGTAGCATTTCCATAAAAGCTCACAAAATGTGCTGCTTTTGCTGTGGCCAGCAGCACAGCATTCCTACAGCCAGGAGTAGGGGTTGTAGCTGAAATGGCCTGTGTCACCCCTTCCTGTTTCAGTGCCACTAGTAACTAATGTGACTAACAGAAACCCTTGGGCTCCTCTGACTAAATGTGAACAAGGCACAGAAGGGACATGGGAGAACAACGTTCATCTCTGTGATGCCTTTTCCATGGTCCATCTGTTTCTGACTACCACACAGTACTCCTGGGAAAGACTCATCAATTTCATGCCCTGTGTTAAAGACCTTTCCTCACAAGTCTGTCTAGTGGTTTGCTAGTCTGCAAAATTTAACAGAGGCCGGTAAGTTCCTGCATAAAAAGAGAAAAAAAAAAAAAAAAAAAGAGTCATTTTAACAAAAACTGTTCTCAAATTTATGAATTCCATCCATCATAATCCAAGGCAGAGATTTGACATTGAAGTTAGGTTCGGGGCAGAGTTGGAAATAAATAGGTAAAAAATGTGTATAAATCTGCTACAGTAGTTGCTTTGAAGTCTGTATTTACTACAGGCTCACAGGCTAATTAAAGTCAACATAGTTAATTTTGTATAGGTTTATATTATATATAACCCAGTATAGTAATTTATAGTTTTACTGCTAATCCAATGAAGAAGCATCTTGTCAGACTAACTGAATGTCACAGAGACTCTAATTATATTTTTTTCCATTTTTCTTTATTTTCTGATAGAGAACAGAACAACAACATCGTGAAATTGCCACCAAAATAATCCAGTCTGTCAAGTGCCTTGTGCTGACTTTGGGGCTGTGTGGCAGGATGCAAACCCCCCCTCTCTCCCCCTCCCTCCTTCAGTATGGAAGGAGTAGGCACATCTCCCTCTCTCTCTGCTACTTGAAGCTAACAGCTGCTTTTGTTTGGCCCCAGAGCACCCTGGCCAGGGCCATTAGGAGAAGGGAGTGCCGAGGTGCCAGTGAGCCGCTGGGCACCTGCGGCCAGTGTGGGGGATGTTTGGAGGCTTCAGGGGCACCCCACATCCAGTGTGGGGGTGCAGAGAAGCTTCTGGAATGCCTACAGTCAGATCTGATCAGCCAATAAAAAAAATGGGACTCCCGTCGAGACTCGGCCCATTGTCGCGGGTCTCTCGGAGCACGAGCAAGATGCTGCCGCCGAGAGCCCCCCTCCCTGGGATGGAGACTATGCTTGCCTTGCCGCCACGGGTGTGAGTAAAACTTAACCCTCACAGAAGTGCGAGTGTATTTATACTTTCCGTGCACATATGCACGTGTAACTTTCCGTGCTTAATATGAGCACGTGTAAAATTAATCCTCACATAATCGCGCGTGCATTTTCCTCTCATGCTTCCACATAAGCACGTGTAACTTTCCGTGCACATTTGCACGCGTAACTTTCCATGCTCAATACGAGCACGTGTATAAATTATTTCCTCGCACAACCACGAGTGTATTTTCCTCCTGTGCTTCCACGTAAGCACGTGTAATATTCCGTGCACATTTGCACGTGTATTAACCCTCACAGGATTGCGTGTGTATTATAAATCTATCCTTGCACAATCGCGAGTGTACTAACTTTCCATACTCACTATGAGTACGTGTATCTCTTTAAAATAATCCCACACCGTGTTCAGGCAAGTGTGTATTCCTTCTGGACTCAGAGACGGCTCCGCATTGTTTTGGTGAAGCCATGTGCATGCATTCTGTGGACCACCTGTTCTATTAGTTGCTGCCCCTTAATAATTTTCTTCAACTGATACCCGAACCTGTATTTAAGTCACTTTTGGAGTGCTAAAACCCTGTTTCTCACCGGTTTAATAAAAGTTGGTTTGGACCCTGTTGTCCCTTAAACTAACCTCGGGGTGCTTCTGTGACAGGCTGTCATTAACTTCAGTTAAGAGAAGATGTGGCCTGAAATGAGGCAGCCACATAACCTACACATCTTGCCAGACATCCCACCAGCTTCTTAGCTCTGCTCCTGACATATGTTGTCATTCCACTGGCAGTCACGAGGTAGGCCCTCGATTTTCTGTGCTAAAACTACAAGCCACTGATTGTCTGCAGTTCTTTAGATATGTTGTCTGGTAAATTGCATCTAACAAATAGTGTTTGATTGTTAGTTATGCCTAGAAAGCATAATGGGGCATTTAAGAAGCCAGAGCAAAGAAGCTTCCTTTTCAAAATGATGCATTTTTGAGAGTCTTCTCTCCTTTCTGTATGATCAGAAGCAAGTAAAATATATTACTATGGCATTATGGCAAACTAAGAGAGAATTATGTAGCAGTTGTTATTCTGATTGTTTCACATTTTGGGTTTCTGTTTCTCCCCGTCGTCCCCCCACCCCCCCACCCCCAACCCCACCAAGTGCTACTACTTCAAGAATCAAGCAACAACACAGCACAAGTTAAATGATTCAAGAAATTCTATGTTTCAGATAGGAATTTTGTATTGATGGTATCCATTCTTTTAACCAGCTGAATATCTCTTAAACATTCGATTAATAGACATACATATATATGAGTATGTACGTATCTATATGTATATATACAAACATGTATGAAAATGCATATATGTGTGCATATATAAAACCATTGTCCTAGTTTAAATCAGGTTTTCCATTTGCTGTATGCTGGTTTTTTCTTCCTCCAAGAATGTACTTTGTAAACCAAAGGTAATGTATCATGTTGTCTTGTGTGATTCTCCTATGTCTAGTTTTAAAATCATACGTACATTTTTCAAACTTATATATGTTTACTATGTTCAGATATTTTTTTCATTTCTTGCTATATGTACCAGAATGTGTCCTTCACTGTCATCATCTGGCTTACTGCTTTACATTGATGTAAAGCTAACTGCAAGGAAGCTTTTCCTATTAAAAAAGAAAAAGAAAAGAAAAAAAAAAGTTGCTCTGTTCTTGCCAATATAAACATATCATATTTTGTCTTCATTTTGCATCTAAATGCACGGAGAGACTGGAGGCGAATTTAAGTCATCACCAGCTTTTTGCATTATTTTATGGGTGCATTTAACCCTCTCTGTTTAGCCACAGCTATTTGAGATGCCTCCCACATTCACCGTAGAAAGCATACTGTTAACTAACTTCTTGTTTAAATGAAGGGCTATGCTGACAATTAAATGTAGGATCGTGCATGCTTCAGTGCCATACCTTATTATAATCAACGTGAGTAGAAGCAGAGTGTTGAAATTATGGGTTTTAGTCGGCATCTGCATGGCATTATTATGCTTATCAAGGTGAAAATGTCAACGCTGAAGAATGTAATTGCGTACCTTAAACTGCAGTGGTAGTTTAACTGAGCTCCTGCCTCCGCTATCAATGCATCAGAGTGCTACTCTTAAGAGGTACTATAACTCTTTAGGTAGGCAGAGCTTTCAATTAATGAATTTATTTCCTTTCTTTCTTTTTCTTTAAGACTTTCAGAGATAAGGTTTTTCTGTTCAGGTATTAGTTCAATATAGTTTTGTCTGATGCATTTTTCTTCCTTTTTAAGAAAGTCAAGGACCAAAAAGAATAGTATACATTTGTATATAGCTCCACTGCCCTCCAGGAGGTCCAGTGTGAAATGAGTTCAGAGGCACATTGACAGTCCATGCATGAGCTGAACAACTCAAGCTAGTTATCAATAATTTGGATCTGTGGCTGTAGTCTGGATTCTTATTGTATAAAATAAAATAATAAAGCAATTCAGTGAATTATCTCTGTTTAGTAGATTATCATTCTCATCTGAACATTGTCTCATACAAATTAGGCATGTTTTGTTGATTCTAATGTTTAGTCATCTTGAACATTTTGATCTGTTATTCATTTATATTGCAAAACAAATGCAATTTTCTTAACACGATATATTACTGTGTTGGGTCTCACATATGTGCATTGCTTTTAAGTCAGTCACTTGTAAGTTATCTGTATAGGTGTGTACAGCACTTCTTTTTACATAGAGAAGGGAATGTTTTCCAGAGTCACAGTCATTTCTCTTGAGCTACTTGGACTGTGCTGTACTCGTAGCATTGGGTACAAAGCATGTGCCAAAATCTGTCCCTGAGCCTGCATTATTTAGTATTTCTCAAATGATAATACTGCAGATTCTGTAAGACCTCCTTTTCTCTCTTCCTTCTCCCTGCATATTTCCCTGTACAACAGATTTTTGGCAAGAAGACAGAGTAGGTAGGCTAAGTCATTATAATGAACAATTTCCTTTGAAATTGCTTCAATTTCTTGAAAAAAAGAAATTACACAGGCTCTAGTACTAAATGAATCATTATTTTAAACTGATTTACTTAATTCTGAAATACTGTTTTGCTACTCTCAATCTGATTTTTGCCATGAAGCAAAATATAAAGGCCACTTAAGTGTCTTAAGGATTACATCTATGATGAAATTTTGTGTTTATCTACTTTGTGTAAAACGAAAAAATAGCTAGAAAATGTTTTTCTTGAAGAAGCTTCAGTATTTATGTATTATTTGGTTATTTTCTTAGAGATAAAATTAATCTTAGCTACAAAGAGAGAACATTTCACTTGTTTTTGTTTAAACATTTTGTAACAGTTGAAAACACAGACCACTTGTACTTTTAAGAAGCTTTAATGAACTAACTGCAGCAGTAAAGGAGGATGGCTACACGCTAATCATAGGCAGATCTCAGGAAAATTAACACTT
The DNA here is from genome assembly GCF_964273445.1 of Streptopelia decaocto. NCBI lineage: Eukaryota > Metazoa > Chordata > Aves > Columbiformes > Columbidae > Streptopelia > Streptopelia decaocto. The sequence continues at coordinate 17,537,818 of NC_138658.1, read as the reverse complement.
CTAGATTTACTCCTATATAATTTGTGGAAGTGAAGAAGTTACTTATACCACTCAAATTAATAAAAAACTCTTTGGTGTTTGAAGCACTGAACCTTGGCATACTTTTGAGTTGCCAAAAGCCAAATTTCTGCTCAGTATATAGGGATTCATCCATGGTGAAAGAATTAATGCACTGTTTCTATCTTATGCCTCTCTCTGGTTGTACTTTCAGGTCACAGCAATTAGTGAAGGACTCCTTGCTGCTGTACGAGAAAGCTGTTGAAGTCCCTTGATGGTTAAAGGCTACTCACTGAGTCTTTCATGCTGGACTACTGTGGTCTGGACTTACACAGATTACAGGTGATGGGCATGTTCATTCTGCAGGGACAAGACAAATTAGAAGGCTAAGAAAAGGGGTCAGATGTCTAGTAAATGCTACAGCATTAAAAGTCATAAAAATATATTCACTGCCATTTAGCAGAAAGGTATGTGATGGGAGTGGGAGGCTTGGGACAGTAACGGATCAGTCTGAGAATCAGAGTTTTCTTAAGAATAACTATAGAAGTTGTAGATGTTAAGCTCGCATGCTATTAATCTAGAATAGTTCTGTGAAACTGGTGAAGTAAAACTAATATGAATCAGTATTTTAAAATGAGATGATCAGCCACTTCTTACATATTACTGTCAGAACTACGTATCTCCACTGATTTTCTTACAGTTATCTATCAAGATCATACTTCTAAATCATGCTAAAATCAAACCTCCTGTTGCAGTGACAGTTAAGTCCTTTCTATTACATACATTGAAAGATAAGTGAGAACCCATACTGCAGTTGTAAAGCCAAGCCTGCATTTCTGACAAATTCTCCCTGATTCCCCATGTGGAGTTCTCTATGCAAGCCAACATTCCTGTACAAGCAAATCTTTTAACAGATTTCCAGGAGCATTAAGGACAGAACTTAGGACAGAATCACAGGCCAGTTCAGGTTAGAAGGAAACTGTGGAGACCATCCAGTCTACCCTTCTCCCTGCTCAAGTATGGTCATCATGTCCAGATGGCTTTTTAACATCTCAAAAGATGGAGACTCTAACACCTCTCTCTGCAACCTCTCCCCACCTGGTGTAGCACAGGGTGAAGAAGCTTAGTTATGTAGTTGGAGTGAGAGTTTGTGCTATGCATCCCTGAAAGGCCAGTGGCAAGAAGAAGGCAGAGGGGAACAGGCTGTGACATGACATTGCTTTGAAGCTCCTATCAAGTGCAAATAAGGTTCATACTAAATAAGTCCCTGCCAGAAGCTGTCAATTTTTATTTGTAGTGTTTAGCTTGAAACCAAAAAGCTGTTTTGGTTCAGTTCTTGCAGCATTCAGAAAAGCATCAAAATGACAATTTACTTCTGGTTCAAGAAAAATAATGGTTTGCATGATTATCAATTCAGCTTCATGTTTGGTTTGATTACAGAAAGCCATGATTTTAAAATATTGAGCTTATTGCTTCCAAAGGATCAGACCTCATAAATTTTTATCTAAACCTGACATTCTACCAGTGCATGTAACCCTTCCCTGCCCTTCCTGTTTCTCTTTCGATAATAAACTGCTGACAAGCCATGTTTGATTGTCTTGTGAAAGTGAGAAGATCAAATACAAACAGAGTTAGCAAAACAGAAAGAATGTCCTTGTCCTTAGGGGAAAAAACATTGCAGAACATGAATTCAGTTGTACTGCTGAAAAGAGTTGTCAGTCACTGTGAAAACCAGTTCAGAGGCCTCCTGTCACAGGAAGGGAGTGGGACCCTCCAGCATCGACACGGGGTCTCTTTTGGGAGGATGTCACTCACCCTCGTTAGCTATGAGCTGGGCTGAGGAAGGCAGGGACAGGAGCGGTGCTGCTTCCAACCACTTACATTATGGCTGTTCTGCCTTTCTCATAAGTGGAGGGTAAAAAAAGTCTTCTCCAGCATATTGCATTACCCAGACCCCATGCCATTTTTCTTCCCCAACATCCCATTTCCTTCTTGCTTTTTTTTCCCCTGTTTTTTAGCTGTGACTTTTTTCTCCCCAGTTAGTGCTTCTCTCTAGAGAGTGGCACAAACCAAAGCGAATTGTTAGACCT